>NC_081289.1:130113728-130481394 GCF_030490865.1 Poecile atricapillus | reverse complement strand
TAGGGAAGGGAAGGGAAG
Source organism: Poecile atricapillus (assembly GCF_030490865.1). Classification (NCBI taxonomy): domain Eukaryota; kingdom Metazoa; phylum Chordata; class Aves; order Passeriformes; family Paridae; genus Poecile; species Poecile atricapillus. The sequence goes on along the minus strand of NC_081289.1, from coordinate 130,481,376 downwards.
GGAAGGAAGGGAAGGGAAGGGAAGGGAAGGGAAGGGAGAGGGAAGGGAAGGGAAGGGAAGGTGCGGGAAGGGAAGGTGCGGGAAGGTGCGGGAAGGTGCGGGAAGGTGCGGGAAGGGAAGGGAAGGGAAGGGAAGGGAAGGGAAGGGAAGGGAAGGGAAGGGAAGGGAAGGGAAGGGAAGGGAAGGGAAGGGGAAGGGAAGGGAAGGGAAGGAAGGGAAGGGAAGGGAAGGGAAGGGAAGGAAGGGAAGGGAAGGGAAGGGAAGGGAAGGTGCGGGAAGGGAAGGGAAGGGAAGGTGCGGGAAGGGAAGGGAAGGTGCGGGAAGGTGCGGGGAAGGTGCGGGAAGGGAAGGGAAGGGAGGAAGGAAGGGAAGGGAAGGGAAGGGAAGGGAAGGGAAGGGAAGGGAAGGGAAGGGAAGGGAAGGGAAGGGAAGGGAAGGGAAGGGAAGGGAAGGAAGGGAAGGGAAGGGAAGGGAAGGGAAGGTGCGGGAAGGGAAGGTGCGGGAAGGGAAGGGAAGGTGCGGGAAGGTGCGGGAAGGTGCGGGAAGGGAAGGGAAGGGAAGGGAAGGGAAGGGAAGGGAAGGGAAGGGAAGGGAAGGAAGGGAAGGGAAGGAAGGAAGAAGGGAAGGGAAGGGGAAGGGAAGGGAGGAAGGGAAGGGAAGGGAAGGGAAGGGAAGGAAGGGAAGGGAAGGGAAGGGAAGGGAAGGGAGGAAGGGAAGGATCGGGAAGGGAAGGTGCGGGAAGGGAAGGTGCGGGAAGGGAAGGTGCGGGAAGGGAAGGGAAGGAAGGAAGGGGAAGGGAAGGGAAGGGAAGGGAAGGGAAGGGAAGGGAAGGAAGGGGAAGGGAAGGGAAGGGAAGGAAGGAAGGGAAGGGAAGGGAAGGGAAGGGAAGGGAAGGGAAGGGAAGGGAAGGGAAGGGAAGGTGCGGGAAGGGAAGGGAAGGGAAGGGAAGGGAAGGGAAGGGAAGGGAAGGGAAGGGAAGGGAAGAGGAAGGGAAGGGAAGGGAAGGTGAGGGAAGGGAAGGGAAGGGAAGGGAAGGGAAGGGAAGGGAAGGTGCGGAAGGGAAGGGAAGGGAAGGGAAGGGAAGGGAAGGGAAGGAAGGGAAGGGAGGGAAGGGAAGGGAAGGGAAGGGAAGGGAAGGGAAGGGAAGGGAAGGGAAGGAAGGGAAGGGAAGGGAAGGGAAGGAAGGAAGGGAAGGGAAGGGAAGGGAAGGGAAGGGAAGGGAAGGGAAGGGAAGGGAAGGGAAGGGAAGGGAAGGGAAGGTGCGGGAAGGTGCGGGAAGGGAAGGGAAGGGAAGGGAAGGGAAGGGAAGGGAAGGGAAGGGAAGGGAAGGGAAGGGAAGGGAAGGGAAGGGAAGGGAAGGGAAGGTGCGGGAAGGGAAGGGAAGGGGAGGGAAGGGAAGGGAAGGGAAGGGAAGGGAAGGGAAGGGAAGGGAAGGGAAGGGAAGGGAAGGGAAGGGAAGGGAAGGGAAGGGAAGGGAAGGGAAGGGAAGGGAAGGGAAGGAAGAAGGGAAGGGAAGGGAAGGGAAGGGAAGGGAAGGGAAGGGAAGGTGCGGGAAGGGAAGGGAAGGGAAGGGAAGGGAAGGGAAGGGAAGGGAAGGGAAGGGAAGGGAAGGGAAGGGAAGGGAAGGGAAGGGAAGGGAAGGGAAGGGAAGGGAAGGGAAGGGAAGGGAAGGGAAGGGAAGGGAAGGGAAGGGAAGGGAAGGGAAGGGAAGGGAAGGGAAGGGAAGGGAAGGGAAGGGAAGGTGCGGGAAGGGAAGGGAAGGGAAGGGAAGGGAAGGGAAGGGAAGGTGCGGGAAGGGAAGGGAAGGGAAGGGAAGGGAAGGGAAGGGAAGGGAAGGGAAGGGAAGGGAAGGGAAGGGAAGGGAAGGGAAGGGAAGGGAAGGGAAGGGAAGGGAAGGGAAGGGAAGGGAAGGTGCGGGAAGGGAAGGGAAGGGAAGGGAAGGGAAGGTGCGGGAAGGGAAGGGAAGGGAAGGGAAGGGAAGGGAAGGGAAGGGAAGGGAAGGGAAGGGAAGGGAAGGGAAGGGAAGGGAAGGGAAGGGAAGGGAAGGGAAGGGAAGGGAAGGGAAGGGAAGGGAAGGGAAGGTGCGGGAAGGTGCGGGAAGGGAAGGGAAGGGAAGGGAAGGGAAGGGAAGGGAAGGGAAGGGAAGGGAAGGGAAGGGAAGGGAAGGGAAGGGAAGGGAAGGGAAGGGAAGGGAAGGGAAGGGAAGGGAAGGGAAGGGAAGGGAAGGGAAGGGAAGGGAAGGGAAGGGAAGGGAAGGTGCGGAAGGAAGGAAGTTGCGGGAAGGAAGGAAGTGCGGGAAGGTGCGGAAGGTGCGGGAAGGGAAGGGAAGGGAAGGGAAGGGAAGGGAAGGGAAGGGAAGGGAAGGGAAGGGAAGGGAGGGAAGGGAAGGGAAGGGAGGAAGGGAAGGGAAGGGAAGGAAGGGAAGGGAAGGGAAGAAGGGAAGGGAAAGGGCGGGAAGGGAAGGGAAGGGAAGGTGCGGGAAGGGAAGGTGCGGGAAGGTGCGGGAAGGGAAGGTGCGGTTGAAGGGAAGCGAGAAGCGGAAGGGAAGGGAAGGGAAGGGAAGGGAAGGGAAGGGAAGGGAAGGGAAGGGAAGGGAAGGGAAGGGAAGGGAAGGGAAGGGAAGGGAAGGGAAGGGAAGGGAAGGGAAGGGAAGGGAAGGGAAGGGAAGGGAAGGGAAGGGAAGGGAAGGGAAGGGAAGGGAAGGTGCGGGAAGGGAAGGTGCGGGAAGGTGCGGGAAGGGAAGGTGCGGGAAGGGAAGGTGCGGGAAGGTGCGGGAAGGGAAGGTGCGGGAAGGGAAGGTGCGGGAAGGGAAGGGAAGGGAAGGGAAGGGAAGGGAAGGGAAGGGAAGGGAAGGGAAGGGAAGGGAAGGGAAGGGAAGGGAAGGGAAGGGAAGGGAAGGGAAGGGAAGGGAAGGGAAGGGAAGGGAAGGGAAGGGAAGGGAAGGGAAGGGAAGGGAAGGGACGGGAAGGGAAGGGAATGGTCCCTTCTCAACCTGTGAAGGGCACAATCCTTGAGATCCAACTATGGTTCTGGCACTGGTTTCATGGGTGCTGCCGTTTCAGATGTTTCAGCTTTCCTGCAGGGGCTGTGACCCATGATGGCAAGGGCGCAGCTTAGGAAACCATTTTGTGAGCTTCAAGGGCTATTAACTGGGAGTGGGGGAACTGGTTGGGGGTTAGAGAAGGGTCTCTGGCAGCTGGCGTCGTGCTACCAGGGCAACGGTACCGAGGAGGTTGTGGGGAGCCAGGGAGTCAGTAGGAACCCTGCACCTCTTAGTGGGTTGCTCCCCCCAGCCTACCCGGTTTAGGGGAAAAAGGGTTAGGAGCACGGGATGAGGAAAGGGGGCTTTGGGAAGAACTGGGGAAAACTGACATGGTTTTTTTTTACCTTCCTATCATCTTCCTTTAAAGGATAACATTTGTCCCTAAAAGTGTCTCATCTTTACTTCTCCGGGGGACACATGTGGAAAGTGGAAAAACAACCATCTGACAAAACATTTTAACAAACCCCAAGAAAACTTCAGGCCCTCTCCCACCAAGGTTCCCACAACTTGGATAAGGATCTCCATCTGTTGCCCTGACAGATAAGCACCCATCCTTTCAGGGACAACAAAATCCTCCCTCCCCTGTGGCAAAATGTGAAACTTAAAAGAAAAAAGCACAATGACCACCCTCAACTCCCTTTCCACTCTGGGCACCAACCAACCCCCTTTCTTCACACAAATCTACTTGTGAGGTCCCAGTCCATTGGGACAACTCACCAAAAACAGTAACAAAAATTGTCCATAAATCTGCTTGTGAGCTCCCAATCTGTTGGGACAACTCACTAATCGTCCATAAATGTCCACGGGTGAGTTCCCAGTCCATCAGACAACTCACCAATCGTCCATAAATGAAAATAAAACCAACAACAACTTCCACTTGTGAGCTCCCAGTCCCTCGGGACAACTCACCACTCCACTGGCCACTGAAACAGAAAACCACAGACAAGGTCCCCTGCCATGAAGTAATCCTCCCAGGTGCTGGAGGGTTGCTACTTCACCCCTGGGAGTGCCACCAACCAAAAAGTGGTGTACTCACCCAGGGGCACTGATGCACCAAAAGGCTTCACTCCTGGAGAATCCTTGATTCCCGGGACAGCTGCTCGAGGGGTCCCGAAGGGCCCCACGTTTGGGCGCCAGCTGACGCGGAGCCGGATTTTTCCCCAGCCAGCTCCCGGCACTGAGCCAAGAGTGGGCTGCTCCTGGAAAGCAGGGCAGCTTAGGGCTTATGCTCTACGGCAGTGGCTGTCCAGCGTCAAGGGCAGGAGCAAGGACGAGGGAGAAGTCTTCCATGTGGTTTCCAAGAGGGATTTATCTTCTTGAAGGTTCCAGGGAAGAAAGACAAAAGATACACGGGTACAGCAACTTATGTGTGGGGGAGGAGCAAGGGGAGTGTACAAATAATAAACCAATAGGGAAGACTTAGGGGAAGAACACAAGGCGGGGTTACATAGTACATAAACCAATGGAGAACACAAGGGGAGGAGAGTGGGGCACATGGGCCAATGGAGCTTGGAGGAATAGGGGAATTCCAAAGGGGGCTGTCCAGGCAGGGGTTCACACAGGGGAGAATTGACAACTTCATGGGAGGGGGAACAGGGAACATTCAGGAACAAGGGGCAGGTATCAGGGTGGATTGGCAGCTGGGGTAGGAGGGCACAACAGGGACCAAAGTATTAACATGTTGGGGGGGGGACAACTTAACAATAAAGAATGTAATTTAATCAAATATAATGAACAACAATGCACTGCAACATCGAAGGGAAGGGAAGGTGCGGGAAGGTGCGGGAAGGTGCGGGAAGGGAAGGGAGGGAAGGGAAGGGAAGGGAAGGGAAGGGAAGGGAAGGGAAGGGAAGGGAAGGGAAGGGAAGGGAAGGGAAGGGAAGGGAAGGGAAGGGAAGGGAAGGGAAGGGAAGGGAAGGGAAGGGAAGGGAAGGGAAGGGAAGGTGAGGGAAGGGAAGGGAAGGGGAGGGAAGGTGAGGGAAGGTGAGGGAAGGGAAGGGAAGGGAAGGGAAGGGAAGGGAAGGGAAGGGAAGGGAAGGGAAGGGAAGGGAAGGGAAGGGAAGGGAAGGGAAGGGAAGGGAAGGGAAGGGAAGGGAAGGGAAGGGAAGGGAAGGGAAGGGAAGGGAAGGGAAGGGAAGGGAAGGGAAGGGAAGGGAAGGGAAGGTGCGGGAAGGGAAGGGAAGGTGCGGGAAGGTGCGGGAAGGGAAGGGAAGGGAAGGGAAGGGAAGGAAGGGAAGGGAAGGGAAGGGAAGGGAAGGGAAGGGAAGGGAAGGGAAGGGAAGGGAAGGGAAGGGAAGGGAAGGGAAGGGAAGGGAAGGGAAGGGAAGGGAAGGGAAGGGAAGGGAAGGTGCGGGAAGGGAAGGGAAGGGAAGGGAAGGGAAGGGAAGGGAAGGGAAGGGAAGGGAAGGGAAGGGAAGGGAAGGGAAGGGAAGGTGCGGGAAGGGAAGGGAAGGGAAGGGAAGGGAAGGGAAGGGAAGGGAAGGGAAGGGAAGGGAAGGGAAGGGAAGGGAAGGGAAGGGAAGGGAAGGGAAGGGAAGGGAAGGGAAGGGAAGGGAAGGGAAGGGAAGGGAAGGGAAGGGAAAGGAAGGTGGGGAAGGGAAGGGAAGGGAAGGGAAGGGAAGGGAAGGGAAGGGAAGGGAAGGGAAGGGAAGGGAAGGGAAGGGAAGGGAAGGGAAGGGAAGGGAAGGGAAGGGAAGGGAAGGGAAGGGAAGGGAAGGGAAGGGAAGGGAAGGGAAGGTGCCGGTTTCTTTAGTTTAACTTTAGGACTCCTGTCTGTTTCTTCATCACTTATGTTTGCATTGTATTCTTGCTGTTACGTAATTGTTTCTGATCAGTTTGGATATTGTTTGAGAGGCTGCATTTCTGACATTGTTGCTCAACCCTTTGAGAAAATCTCTACCATTCTAGGGAAATGGCTGAGTTCTATTAAGAAATGTCTGTAGTCAACATACATTTTTCCCTACATTGAATAAAACCCATACTATTTGGCTGGCTGAATTTGCACTGTTTTTTACTGTACCTCTGCCAAGCATCCCATCTGACTTCTCTCACCACTGAATGGCCACAGTAATAGCATTTGAAGGAGACATCAATAAAAATCTTTCCGTGAGCTACGTTTGGGATGAAAATTGCAAAACTGAAGATGAATGTAAAGAAAGGAAGAAGATTTCAGGTAAGCTTGTCTCGTCAAATTAAATATTTTTTTAGAGGATGAAGTGAAAAAAAATATTCTTCTCCCTTCACAAAATCTTCCTCTCAGTTTCTGGCAAACTGTCTTGAAACCCTGCGTTCCTTTCAACAGAGTGAAAACAAATATACAATAATTCATTATAACTTAAAGAGTAATAATAGAGAGAGAAATCAAATATTTGTTTTCATGCCCTCATGAACAGATGAGAAAACAAACAAACAAATAAACACACAAATAAATAAATAACCTGGAGACAGGTTTCCGGAAAAATAAACAAATCAACATTTCTCGCAGGTCACCTTTGAAGCTTCAGGCTGTCTTTTGTACTGAGTTGTTCTTATATTCACTTACTAATCTCCTCACATTTTACAGATTTCACAAGTGACTTGTGATGCTGAATTGCTATAGCTATTTGTACAGTTCCAGTGTTATTCATTGTTTGCCCATTTGCTTTACCCAAATTGGAGAGAATGCACTTTTAAAGTAGCTGTCAAAGTGTGACTCATCTGGAAAGTCAGTAATTACTTTTCATAAAGTAATATGCCAGAACACAAGAACTCATAAGAATTGCACAAGGCATTGGGACACATGAACACAGATTTCTACGTACTAGTTTTCACAGTTCAAATAATCGTAAAAAACCCTTTAAAATGTAGAACCAAATGCATAAATTCAGCCCTTAAGTGTGAAAAGAAAAATATATTTTTCAGAATATATATATATTTTTTAAAAGGGTTTTCAAAGAACTATTGGAGGAAAAATCCCTACACTTTTAAGCATATTTTGAAGCATATAATTATAAAATAGTTTCCTATACTTTTCTTTCCTTTAGTTTTAGAACTAAGACTAAACTATATTAGAAAAATAACTGCTTGTTTCTGCTTTTAAGGAAAATATCAGAAAAATTTGGATGGAGATAATGTCAAGAGCAGTAAATTAATAGCTTTAGTCCTTATCTTTCATCTAAACCGTTCACAGCTTCCATTTATAACACCTTCTTAGCTCTACAGTTTAGCCATAGACCACAAAGCACTAGAGCATCTATCACTGGGGAGCTACACAGCCTTGTTTTCCAAGCGGGAATAACAAATATATGAGTCTTTTCTTCTCCTCTGTGCCCTTAAACTCAGCTTTAGGATAGGGGTGGTAACCCATTCTGATAGTTGGTTTTACAAATAAATAGCAAATTAAATACTTGTGTTTACTCTCAAAGAAAAATGAATAGTTTCATTAACAACTTGACACAAAACATAACAAATTGCATTTTACTTCAGTGGGCTGGCGATGGCAAAGTGTACCTGTTAGGTTACGCTTTTGTTGTGATACATAATTCGCATCACAGGGGGAAGTGTAAATGGGTATTTAAGGGGACATGACAACCCCATTAGCTTCCCTGATAAATCTGCCCTGGAGTAAATGACTATCCTTGCCAAGGATATTTCTGTGCTGAGCATAACAGAAGGAAAAAAGAAGTTGTGAACAGTGATCAGTGAAGGTTATGATAAATCAGAGATTCTGATTGTAAGATATGGAAAGCCCACTGGAAATTAGCAGCTTTTAATTCTTTACCTTTTAAATTGAATAGATTTTGGGAGTGAAATGCTGCAAACTTCTCATCAGTTATATGATTTTCCTCTTTGAAATCTTTTTAATACAGAATCTCTTTTGATAATATTCTCGAACATGCAATATTGAAAACTTGTAGAATAAAACAAATGACCAAGTACTTTCCAAGTTTTTAATTTCCTTTCATTCACCTCCACTATGTAAAACATCTTTAAATGTCATTGTATTTGTTTGTATAATTACATAGTCTTATTTTGCAGAAGAGGATCTGTGCCTATGGGCAGTGTGTCTATTCACATATCTACACGTATGCTTCTGATATTTAAATCTCTGCCTATCACTTGCCTATACTGCTTCTTTTCTTCTTCTTCTCTGTCCTTGAGCAATCAGGTCAATAGCTACAGCCAAACTTGGCAGCTGTTAGAGCAAGATGTCAAATGTTGAAATATATATTCTTCCTGCAATGGCATCATGGCCTGTGGCTAGTCCTTTGTGTAGATTCACTGCCAGCAATGTGGCTGTGCTCAGTGTTGACTGCTGGCGGGTGTAGAACTGTCTGTAGGGTTATATCAAAGTCATACTGTTATGTAGCTGACTATGTGGCTTTCACTCCTTAGATGGCATCATTTTCTGGCACTGATTTAGCTGCATGGTATTTTCTTGTGTCCAATTTTATGCTGTGTGCCAAACCATCTAACAACCCCTATCAACTTATCTCTATGAATTAGTCTTGCATTACTACATAACCTTCTACTAGAGAAATGATGTATATAAACGATATAAATAAACCTAGGATAATAAAGAAAATCATTTTTGAAAGCTCATTTTAAGAAAATGAATATGTGTACTCCTGAGTTTTAACCAGTCTTCAACCAATCCCCATTCCTTTCATTCAAGTATTTTTGACTTTGATGTACAATTAAGCAGCCAATATTGCTTGCTTTAGTCATGCAAAAATGACTTATCCATCCAGATTTCTGATGGATAAGGAGGACAAAGTCTGATCCTCATTTGTTAAACTTCTAGGAGAAAACTATGTTTGAAATGGCATAAATACCTCCAGAATATTAAATATTAGGAATATTCTGATTTAAAATATTAGTAATTATTTGCAATAATCTTCACAGAAGGCATTAAAATTTTAACTAAAATCCACTTAATTTTTTCACAGAACCTAAAAAATTGTCACATCAGTTTCCCTCAAAATATTTCAGCAAAGATGTAAATACTAACAAGGCAAGAGTTTATATGAATTATGTTCAGAAAAATTTTTCTTTGGAAATGTCTTTGTGCCTGGGATCTATTTGCTGTCTGAAAACATCAAAGAGCTCGGTCAGAGATTTGGGAGAAGAGCAGTCACATGGTACAGACTGCTACAGCTGGGGCACTTGAAGTACACTAGAGATAGAAGGTCACACTTCTAAAGCGGAAAAAAAAAAAGCAGGGAATCTCTTAGTGTGTCCACAAATTTTTTTCATTAGTGTCATGCTTGTGAGACATGTGTGAATATAAGTGCAGCAATCCTATGTGTAGGCCCAAAAATAATTTTTATAAACTTTATTTTTACTTTTTACATTATTCTTATGTTCTGATGCTAGAGTTTCTTGCTTATCAAGACAAAGGTTTTAAGGGATAAGATGAAACAATACTTTCCTCTTTAAGGAACACTTGAAAAATCTATTTTTAGGATCTATAACAATAAGACATACAGCTAATGCTGTAGACTTTTCGCAGATAGAACATGATGTGTGGATGAAGTCTAGATTGGTCATTATAAACAACTCTATTGGCCCTGTGCTGAAGTTTCATTTCAGAAAAGTACATTTCCATGGAATTAACACTTGGGAGGAATGCATAAGCAAAATAATGGTCTGAAAGATTAAGCATGGAGAGAGGTGAGTTAGTGGGCTGGTTAGCACACTTCAGTCCAGTCCTCTTATAAAAATTGTTTCTTAAAAATAACTTTCTTGGAAAGAAATGTCTGCATGTCAAGTAGTTCTCAGTCATGAGACTATTGGTCACCTCAGGAAGTTTTGATATCACATAGGAATTGGATGCATGAATGCAGATTATTAGTCACAACACTGGTGTAAAACTTTTAGATAGAATTTTCGTAGCTAAACCCTTTCTTTAACATTAGTTTTCAAATTACAGATCTGAAAATGAAATCTCTCTGTAGATATCTGTTCACTCCTTGTTCTCTTGGGAAAGAAGTCTTCAAAAACTGAATGGGGAAAGTACAGCTGGCAACATTCTTCCTTCCCACTGAGCAGGTATCTGTCTTCTGGATACACCAGGCAGACAGAGAGGTTCAGCCTTGCATCCTCTTGACTCTTACTATGCCCATATCTCTCAAAGGCCACAAACTACAAGGGAAAAAGGAAGGCTCCATTGAATACTCTGTTATTGCATTTAGAAAAACTTCATTTGTGTGCACAGACATTACTAGGAAATATCATAATCAGAAAGATAAATGAGTAAAAAAAAAAAAGATTTTCAAGTTTGCTTCTACTTTGGTGAAATTCATAGCTCAATATGTAGGACATAATTTTTATTATTCAGATATTTTTATTCATTTAAGTAATTTGAACCAATGAGAAGCTTTGATGCAGAAAATTACATTATATTCTGCCCCACTCTAATAAGCTCAGTCAAGTATTCTGTGAATCCTGGTGGATGTACTTCACAGTGCATCACAAAACTAGTGCATGTATTTTTGTATTAATTATTTATACATATATTTGGTTCTGCTCTGAACTATTAGCGTTTCCCCTATGGGCAATTTGAGTCAGTCAAAATTTGGTCAATTGTTCTTTTGTTCTTTTAGAGATCTATGTGTATCTGTATGCTGAACTTGCTTTATGTGCTGAATTAATAGGGGTAACAGAGGAAAATAAATGTCCAACAAATTCACTAATAATATATTCATTTAGCATCTACATGAACTTTAAAACTGTTGAAATAAACTAATTTTCAAATAAAATTAAAAATATACCAGAGAACTCTTTTATTCTCTTCTAGAAGAACGAAATAGCATGGGCATTTTTATATTTCATCTCAGAATGGGATCTGACCTAGATTTAAACTCTTATCTCCAGAGATGAAAGATCTCCACATTAATCTACTGTTGCTTGAAAATGTGGCTTTACATATATCAAGAGGGGGGCAGCTCATGAAGTTGAACTTCAGCTGCTTATCTTTTGTTCTTCACTAGAGCAGGGCAGTGAAATGATCCCTCTCCTTTCTCGTCCCCTCCCCCAAAACAGGAAAAGAAAAGAAAGAAGCTTTAATCCTCTCTGGTACAAATTTCCCTAATATTCAATAATCACTCCCTGTCTCCTTCCCTGTGGGAGACGTCTGGTAGCATCTGTGCCAGCATATGTTAGACATCTCTGAGTGGGTCACTACCTCATTTTGTCACCAACTCCTCTATCACCTAGAGAGACAGCAACATCCCTTCACAACACAGTACTCCACAAGACACAGCACTGTCATGTCTTTCTCAATAAACTTGGTTCAGTACACTCTAGCCCATTCTTTGTACACTTTAACCCACTAACTGTGGTTAACCCACTCTTAACTGAATCCTTTTCATAGTGGCATTAATATGAGTGAAAGGAGCATTATCATGTGCATTGCTTTAAAATGAGCCCTCCAATGCTAATTTCAGACCTGTACCTGAGAGGACAGGAAGGAAAAGAATAGGTCCTTACAGGTCACTTAATATGCTTTAAATGCTTTGAATAATACATACGTAATTTGCAAATAGGTGATATTTCAAATCTCACTTATTATTCATTTCTATGGCAATAGATTTTATTAATGGCTGTGATAAAGTCTGCTTTTTCTTTCCTTAATTCAACAAAATTAGACTGAAACATCTGGCTGCATTAGCGCTCAGAAGTTTTTTGTGAGTTGCTTTTCTTTTTCAGTTTGTAGTGCAATGATTATTGTAGGACTGTTTTCAGCAGAGGTGCCATTTCTGAAGTGTGCACTGAGGTTTTTCCAAGCTAATGACTCTTACATCTGCTCTTCATTTCAGTCCTGCCTCTACTTTTTATGTAATCGTGGCTGATCCTCAGAAAGTTTTCAAGATAATTTTCTGGAATCTAATCTAAAAATAATACAGGAACCCATTTCTAAAGCCTCCAAATAGTCAACCTGTTATTAGGATTCATTTCTCATTACTTCTTATATTTAACTGAGGCAGAATAGGAAAACCTAAAATATGTTGTCTGATAATATCGTATAGCAGAATGGGTTTTTTCCCACTGATGTCCTTTTCAAATACCTAAAACTACCAAGTGAAGAGTCTGTTAAACTTTTATGAAAGTCAGTTTCATTTTCTGTACACTTAAATTATGACTAAAATGAAACTAAATAACTTTCAAAATGTTATCCTCCAGGTTTAGATCCTGATTCAAAGTGATGCAAAACAAATAGGTGTATCTTGATCCTTTACTTTCTAAGCAGCACTAAACTAGTTTAAAATATTACTTTTCACACTAGTCAGAAGAAATGTAATATAACTGAATAAGGAATCCAACAACCAATTCAGCTTTGTCACACATAATATTGAAAAGGCTTTCTCTAGGCTGGTTTACCTAGAACTGTAATATTATATAAAATGTGGGTTTCTAGACCTCTAGATATAATATCCTAATTTGAAAAAATGAAACTAAATACACCTCCTCTGAAACCATACCATATCTTGCTAAAGATCCATCTGCATCATATATCATCAGTGCTTCTGCACAAGGGCCAGCCCTTCACTGTCATTTGAGCAAATTATCTGGCAGATAAAGAAATGGTGATCTAGAGAACTCAGCTCTTTTCTATATGATGATGCAGTATGAAATGCCTATCAGTTTTTTTGAATCATAAGAACTCCTCTGATGTACTTACTGACATGATAATTATCAAGATATTTTTGAAGTGCATTAAGTTTACCCTATTTGGTATAAACATAATCAATCATTATTATAATAAGGGGGGCATTGTAACATTTTCTTCCTCTCTGGAACCTCCAACTAGAAACGACAATTTCATGCATTATCTTTTAACAGAACAATTCCTATAAGATAGCAAAAAATGGAATGGAAAGATTGTGCTTGGGTTCTATGATATGAGCTCAGATTTATAGGAGGATAGTTGTGAACAGAATATGGCCCCAAGTGTTTTAAATATATAATCCTTGTTAAGATTCAGACACTGAAGTAGAGCTGAGCTCATGGGTGCCAGACTACTGCTGATTTTAGAAACCTGTGACAATAGGGGTTAATACTGGAAAATCTGAAAAACCTGTATGTGTAGTAGCAGCATGAACAGTGCTGTTGTAATTGCATTTTCTTTCTTTCCTGTTAGACAGAAAATGATCAATATCCAAGGAGAAGCTGAATAAGAAATTTTCAATGATTTTTAGTGCTGTTCAACAGGGATATGACTTTTTTGACTCTTAAGTCAATTGTCTGCCTCAAAATTATTTCTGAACTATTTTCTAAAGTGTACATTAAAATTTGCCTGAGAAGATATTGTCAAGCAAACGATACTACATAGTGTTTTCAGGAGCATGTTTGAATAATCATGCTGAATTATTTTTTGCTACTGAGTACCTTAATAAAGAATCAATACTGCAGCAGGCCTCAGAGGAGAGAATCTCCACACAGTCTTTTGCTTGGTTCAGCTGACACTGAGAATATCATGTAAAGATGTGCACAAGAATTGTCAGCTGACTTGTCCTCTTACTGATTAGACCTCGGGACATATTTGATTACAGAATAGATGGGCAACATTCTTTACCACTCTTTCTCAATGTAATTTGTAATTTTGCTGCACTGTAAAATGTGACTTACAAGTTATTAGGATTTTGCATTTGAAGGATAAAGTATGAGGTGAAATAAAATTAAAAATTAGAGAAGAATGAAATGACAGAGAATAATATCCTCTTATCTTTACAGTTGTAGAGTGCTGTGGTTGCAATCATGTCTGATGAGAAGAGGTTTTGAGTGAAGACATGTTCAGAGTGTTGTCATAAACAGATTGGAATTGCCGTCTATCTACAAGATTTTGTTTATGTCTGTGCCTTGCCCTTGCATAAGTCCATACAAACTCCTCAGTTAGAGTACTTCAGGATAAATTATTGAAAATTAATTTATATAGTTGTAGCTGTACCTTGTCTACTCTACCTTTGCAAGCCTTAATTTGAATATTTGTCTACAGATATTGGTATTTATAGCCTAAGAGAATTGTGTAATCTAAAGGACTAATCAGATAGCAGATAGTGGGGTATCAGTATATGAAATAAAAGAGAAAAAAAAAAAATCTTCATTCTATTACTCTTTAAAACATACTCCTTTTTTTTTCATGATTGAACGTAAAATAGAACATAGGTCACAACAAGGAAAACAACTGGTGAACAGTATCTCCCTAACATGGAAATGAAATTAATAATTTCACAGAACTTTTCATAAAACTGTGTTGAATTGCAAACTTGTGTAAATGCTCATATAGGACTATATAAGCCTGCATGCACCAAAAAATATATTCAGACCTTTTATTGAATTTTCCACTAGTAGCAGATCATATAATATTCCATGTTTACCTAACAGAGAATTTCCTTTATCCTGTTTGTTAGATAATTCTGTATAGTGAGAACTTCATTTTTTGTCTCATCTTTCAAGGCTTTCTCCAGAAATAAGATCAGTTTTCACAGATAAAGAAAAAAATATTACTCATTTCCATATTAAATTTCTGTTAACAATCACAGTATTGTCTTGGTCACAAATATATTTCTAGGCCTTCCAAACTATTTATTCTTCTCTTACAGCATAAATTAGCTTAAAATATATTGTTTAGTTCAGATGTTAAAAAAGGGGTGACTGGCATGACATACTTGATACTGTGGTTGTAGATTTCTAAACAATATCTGTGTAATAAGCTCCATTTTCAAGAAGCTGCTTTAGAACTATTTTTTTCACTAAGTAACTGCAAATAGCTGAGAAGTAGAAAATGAAGAACATTCTCATTCCTCACAAGTTTTTTATTGAACAACCTACTAAGTGAAGAAATATATTAAGAGTTACATTGGGTACTCATTATATCTGCAAATAATAGGGTTTTTTTTTTTACTCCTTGAAGAAAATTTTTTTTTGAAGTTGGAACCCTTATCATATACCCCAGTAGGGTTTAGAATTTAATTTTGGGTCCACCTCCCACCTGGAAGAAAAATTTTGCCTCTTCTGATTTGTAACCAAAGTCCAAAGAGGCGGAGTAACCACTTACTCTGATCACTTTTGAATTGAGGCCTGGAAGGGAAATATAATAGCTAAAAATAAATAAATAAAAAAATAAAAAATATTAATTTAGTACATAGCTTTCAAAAGGAAACTAATACTTACACCAAAATATAAGTGTTTATAGCACATTAGTCATAATATTGGACAACTGCATTTCCATCAAAGTGAGGTGAAAATTTAAATATTTTTATCAAAAAAGTAGAATGTAAAGAAAATATGAAAGTCACAGTATATAAACACATGGTCTCAAATGTCATCAGAGGGAGAGGGGTGTCTTCCCACTGGGGTCTGTAAGAAGGGTCACCTGAATTTAGAGCTAGATGATGTCTAAAACACACAGCATACAACTACGAGACAAGCGGTTGGCGCGGACTGGAGGCAGGGAAAGGTGAATGTGCAGAAGTGAAGGCTACTGCCAATGTTTGCCATCTCCTGCCTTCCCAGAAATCTCGCTGCTAGGTCTCGCTGCTTGCAGCCTGTCTATTCCACATCCCACAGCCACTGCTGCCCACATCCTCACCCTCTCTCTCAGCCTCAGCACAGCCCCACACCCAGTGCTCCAGCCAAAGGCCAGCTGTTGCTTCTCTCTGTGAGTAGAGAGTTGGTGACAACATCCTGTGCCACATCCCTGTGCCTGCCTTTAAAGCACCTTAACACTGTCAAATGCACAGCCCTGCTGTTTTCATGGCTGGGTCAGCAGAGCTTTACACCACCTGCGTGTTTCCTGCTGCAGCTCATGCTCTGCCCGTGGTAAACACAGCGCACTGCAAGACTGCATCCCATAAAGGGCCATAAATCTCTGTAAAGTCTAGGGATTCAGGCTAGTAGTAATTAAAAAGATATGTCCATGTGCAGAAGAAGGTTCAGCTTTTAGAGGCTTGAGGTCTGGCTTGATTTTAAGACTGTTTGAAAGCTGAAATTTCAGTGGAAGATCCCCAACACTAGGATGTAGCCATATTTGATTACCTGTAAATTCCAACCATGAAACAATAAGGCTTTCAGCTTAGCAAATACTGAAAATTTACACTCTACTCACCAGCTTGGAAATGTGTCATATTTTTCTCATTAAGGCCGTGCTGTTTTGTCAGAGGTGGTTTTCCGTTTCTGCTGTCACTCTTAAAACTTCGTAGCAATGCTGCACTCTGACTCAAGATGACAGATCTGGGAACTAAGTAAGAGCAGACCTTGTTATAAAAAAATTATCTCAAATAAATATTGATTTACCCTAAAACTCCTACAATAAGAGAAAGATACTTTTCAGAAGCCATATAACTGAGCAAAGAAGGAGACCTTCTTCCATAGAGCGTCAGTGAATCCAGAGATTACAGATATTATTTTCCAGCCAAGTTTGTGGCATCGCATTCTCATGTGCCTCACAATTCTCTTTGTATAAGTGTATACATATATGTGTGTTCATATACAGTTCTGGGTGTTACACACTTTTTTCTTCCTCATGTCTTTGCTTATGTAGTTGCACCTAGGTCACTTTAAATTCTCCATTTGGAGTTGAAACAGGTTTCTCAGGAATTTCAGTCTTGTCCAAAATGCAGAAGGGTGACAAGAATGTTTTGTTTGTTTGTTTTCATTAAGTAATAGCAAGTTTATTCTCATGTTCAGTTTCTACTTGGGTGCACTCAGAACCTCCATGTAGTGTGAAAGGTAATAGGCGATGCTAAAGTCATACTAACTCTGAGTGTGCATCCTGTAATGGTACATCATAAACCAGGATCATAACCTGCTGAGCAGAAGCACCCAGAAGACTGAGAAATGCTCAACAAGAATTGTCACTACTGCCTACCTTCAGAATCATTTTTGTTTTCTCAAATATGAAAAAACACAAAACAAAACAAAACCAAGACTAATTCTGCAAACTCACCACACAAGATCTTTCTGGTTAAATGGTTCAATATGACATAGCTTCACTTCAGTGTTATTGACAAAACAGTGCATTCATCAATAAATATGTCATCTCCTGTGCCCTGTGATTCTACTTTGCCTGTAAACATTGAGTCTCCTGGATGAACATACCTACTGAGGCACTGCATTAATGTTATACATTCAGAAGATAATCATTAATCATAACCTGTAAACTTTGCTTAGAAATACACAATCACTTAAGACTAATACTAAGTGAAGCTTAGAAGTTGGGTTGATGGATGTCATTAAATCATACATATTAAAATTATACTGCCATTATTTCTTTAATTTCTTTCTTTATAATTAATGTCACAAAATACAAGCCAGAGGCAGTACCAGTTTTTCTACCAGATCTTCTAAAACCCCTCAAATGTGAAGAGGGTGGAGGGGAAAAATACTTTTAATAATGCACTAGGAGTGTTTTTCTTCTTTTTCTTCAATTGCACACAGGTTCTGCAGTGGGACATGAAGTGCTAATATTTTATCAAATTTCCTCATCAGGAGATGCAGGTTTGAAGGCAGAAGCTGAGAAATGACAGTTTTGCAGTCTGATGGAGTCTTGTCAAGGTTTTTGTTTCTATGGGAGACAGTTGAAATACAGAGCTGGCAGTGGTGACAAAGCAAAGCTTAAATTCAAACTGGATCTTGTATTTCATATGCAAACTTCAAATATATAAAAAATATATAATAAAATAAAATATAAAATAATTCTTATCTTAGGTTGGATATCATTGATGGCAGAATAGAGGATTTGGGAACTTCATTCTTCCAATTAGTAACTCAAATTACATAATAATATATCTCACTCTCAAATCCAGAATTGATATTTTCCTCATTTCTATGTAGCTAAGTTATATTCATACATTGGAAATGATGAACATAAGGAAGTTTATGTGAACTGAAATTAATTTTCAAAAATATGTCTGACTCTTATGTAGCTCATTTTCATTAATTTAAGGCATATACATCACTTCCTTATATAAAGATAAATCAATTTTTATAAATATCTCAGATTTGTCATAGCTTTTGAAAAACACACGAACTATAATCTTGATAGTTTTAGCAGGGTGGATATTATAATTATAGTTGCCTAAATATGTGATTTTCTCCTTTTGCTACATAAATATATTTGCAAACACAAAGAAGTAGAAGAAAGACAGATAGGGAGGGAGGGATAAAGAGAGAACATCTCTCCCTCTCTTGATCAACATGTAGAAACTTGCCACTAAAGAGTACTGAGTCAGCATGAGTCTGACCTTGTCTCTAATGTCAAAATTTGTCCCATCACTTTTCATAGCAAATGATTGGATGGACTAATGCACTTGTTTCTGGGACAACAATTTTATTCCTTTTGAAAGTATTCTTAATGGTGATGGAAGATGACACTGAGGCCTCACAGATGAATTTGAACTTCCTGGAAAAGGTAAATAAGAGCTGATTAGGAACATTTCATAAAATTACGTTGTCCAAGTCACAGAGAATGGGTGAAAAATCTATTTTACCTTACAGAGAAATTTTATTTCTGATATGACTGATTTGATGTCTGAGTAACTAGCAATTAGTGAAATCAAAGGTTCCTTGTAAAAAAAGAAGGTTGAATTACAAAAAGTGGGAGACCATAATTATCTGCTAATAATTCCCAGACTTAAAAATTTAGCTGGTGATTTAAAGTAGAGTAGTCATATTTTGATAAAGGTTTTAATTGGAGACAATTTTAAAAGCCCCAAACTACTATGCCATTACGTTTTGAAAATTTGATTTTTTTCTGTACTTTAAAGTTCCTTTTCCTTCTCAGAAAATATTACAGTTTTAAAATGGGCATTGTCTGGACAGACCAATTAGAACAAAAACCAACCAGGCACTCCTCTCAGAATTACATTACTAATTAGACGATGGTGATGAAGGAGACTAGGGACTCAATCATGGTTCTATTTGCACATTTTCACAGGTAGGTTAAAGATGTAAAGAGAGTCATTTTAACAAGTTACTAATATCTGTTGAGCAGGTATGCAACTTGCAGTAGAAAACCAGCTGCCAGAGAATTACATCTCCTCCGATTACGCAACACGGTGAAAAGTGCATAAAGGCTGGGGAAAGACAATCTTGGCATTGTTAGGCTAAATAGAGACACAAGAAGCAGGCAATCACCATTTCATTCCCTGAAGCCCTCAGAAGAAAGAAGCTGAGGCTATTGTTGGCATTGTGGTGGCCAAGTGCTGCTGGGAGGGCCATTCCACACCTTGGTCTTTCAGTTGTGCCATTGGCAGTGTAGCTGGAGAATAGGGAATTGTGCATGAGCCGTACAAAACACGATGAAGAAGCTGCATACATGGGCTTATACAAACACAGGGGATGTGGGCAGGTGTGTGGCAAAGCAGGAAAGCAGATGAGCTGGGAAGAAGTTTACTCTTTGTGGCATTTCATTCAATGTCCATTTGTGCATCTTCAGTGAGGACGGAAGTACTGACCACCCACTTTTCAAAATACTGCTAGTTTCACAGCAAGACAGGAGTTTGAATCCTGTATTTCTATTTTTCCCTCAAACTTCTCTTCTGTTTTCCCTTTTGTGGCAGAAGGCCGTGTTTTGTTTGGTAATAAGGATTCTTTTAGAGCAGCTTCATAACTCCTTTTATGAGGAGGATTTGAAAATATAAGACTGGTATGATTTTGGACGTAAAATTGCCAGGAACTACATGAGATAAAGGAAGCAGTATCAATAGAAAGAGATGAAAGAAAGCAGAAAAAATTTCATCTGGGATAGAAGTGCAGGCCTGAGGCTGGGAGTGAAGAGAGTTTTCTGTGCTGACATCTTCCAGGATTGGGCCCAAACTTAGCCTACAGCAAATCTTGTCGAAAAACTGACTTTGTAAGAGGCATCTGTTATTCTACCATTTCCAGCAATTGCCTTAGGGTAATTTGAGCATTCCAGCTTCTTAAAAAATTGCTAACATGATATTATATACATTTATTAGTAGACAAATACTGTAAATTGTTGATATTTCCACATTTCAAGACAATTGTTAAAAGTGAAACAACAAGGCAGTCTTGTCTTACATTTGACAGTTTCAGCTCCTGGCACACTAAGCTCTTGTTTGATAAGCTACATTCATTCCATATTTGTGTAATACCCTGGAAGAAATTAGGTTGCAATGAAGTCCATTTTTGTCACTGCATGTAGCAATGAATATCACACCCAGCAGGGTACAGTGGCACCTGGCTGTCCAGACCCAGTGTAGCACAAAGCCATCTGGGGGTAATTACAACAAGGTATTCTTTAAAGACCAGATGGGACCAAGGAACAGAAGCCCCTACCCCTCCCAGTCATTTACAACATAATTCCTTTCAATGATATACTTAATCCTCCCACCAGCTACGCTTTTCAGCTTGCTGTTGTCACTGTTCCTTTATGTTAATTCACTTGAGAGACACAGAAAGGGAGAGAGAGCGGAGAGCGAGAGCGAGCCACCGGTGCCTCAAGGGGCTAAAAGAAATTATTCATCCTTAAATTGTTTCCACTACACCAAGTACAGTAACAGTTGTTTTTTTGTTGTCTTTTTTTTTTTTTTTAAGAGGGCTGAAATTATCCTAAAGAAGGTCAATGCTATAGCCCTGCGCAACACCAGCTGAGTTTTATTCAGCCACCTGTTAGCTAGGAGTGTTCTGCACATGCTCATGATGCATTTAAACAGTTTAAAGGGTCTTTTTATTGACTGGCAGCCTCCCTACATTCAGAGTGCTCAAGACATGGCCCTGCTTTGTGATCATATGTGGCACACAGGACTTAATTCAATTATGTTGTAAGCCTATCCAGTTTGTATCAGTGCCCTTTCACTTTTGTGTCATTTGTCTTGTGTCTTGTAAAGAGTTGGGTGGGTTTTTTTTGTGGGGGAGGGGTTTGTTTTGTTTTGTTTTGGGATTTTTTTTAGGAAAAGGCATGTACTATAAGAAAATTGCCTTTATTTCGTCATTCAGATTAGCACTGCAGATGTACAGACTACACTTAAAAAACCCCAAAACACAAAAAAGTACTTTTATTAATACAAAAGTAGCAAAATAAAAGAAGTTTACAAAAATTTTAAAACCAAAGATATACCCAAACATTTAATTTTGAAAGAAGGTCAGGCAGACAGCCCAGACATATTTTAAACAAGAAACAAATAGAGAGATGAGTAAAGAGAGAAAAATAAGTAAATGTATTTAACGGTTTTAAAATTACTTACCATGAAGGCCTGGATATTGCTGTCCTGTCTTTAGGAGTGTCTTTTTTTTTGTTGTTGTTTTAAAGAAATTGTACATTAAGAGACTTCTCAATAGGTGTAAGCTTGAGTATATTTCAGCCTTAGTTATGTTACTGTATAGTCCCTGAATTAGTGATCAATGTGCGAGTGAACCGCAAATTTTCAAAAAAAGGTGGTTTTAATTATACATCAAGTTGGTTCTACTATTTAGTAAATTTGTATGAATTATGAAAATGAGATAGCAAGATGTCTTTTGATCTTGAGGTACCTAAGTGAGATGGTCCTGAAGTTCAATGTGATGTTCAGTCACTGTCCCACAATTCTGACTAAACATTTAAGAAAGCATCAATCCTGACTTTTCAACAAGCCACCAACCATGTGGCTTAAGGATATTTAAAATAGATTCAAATGTATAAAAATCTGTCTCTCATGGAAGAAGATGTAAAGGACCAAGCTTTCTGCATACAGAGACCACAAATGCAAACTGAAATCATATTGACAATACAGTTCCATGAATGGTGGTACAGGCAGAAAGGAGATGGATCTTTTTTTAAAATCTGATTTTTAAAGACTAAATCAGTTTTTGCTGGAAGCTGAAATCAATAAAAATATAATGTTCTAAGAGAAAAGGCACCTTTTACCTTTTTATAATGCCTTTTACTTCAAATGTTGATGTTGTGAAATCACAGTTATAAAATCCTAAATCTGCTGAAGCATGCATGCGGATTCCATCACGGTAATAGATAAACATATCTTTGTTAGACTCGGATAAATATTCATTGCTATCTCTTCCCTCTCCTTTTTCCACAGAACAAAAGTCAGAGAAAGGGCAGTAGTGCCAAGTTACTTACTAGTCTGCATGGCAAATAGGTATCAGTTGCTGATGTATCAGCCTCAGCACTGAAACACCCTGACCATGAAAGACCTTCATAATATCTTCCCTCCAGTCATTAAAAGAGATTGCCATGACTGTGAACACTTTATATCTTGAATCTGATACTTTTCTGGCTAACATTTTCCACAGATGGATTGTTGTTTTGCTCATTTTCTCTTGTTAGTCTTAAAGATTTGAGGAAGACTTTGAAAAGATTGCTAAAAAGCTTAACTGAGTTAGGAAGAGGGATAAATAGTCTGGCAAATACCACACATTCAGCTTCACTGGGGATCTCTTAGTAGCATGTGAATACTACAGACAGACTGCATAACAGTATTTCTAGTTCCTCATCAAATAATGTAACCTTTATTATGGAAAAGAGCTCCTGAAGGAAGAACTGGAATATTTAATTTTTCACAAAGAATGAAGAGATAATTACTGGGAAAGAACTACAGCAAAGTATTTAAAATCTAATTTTACATGTGTGAAGGCTCACATGGGTCTCAGCATTAGAATGAAGCTGATCCTTCCTCTTCAAAGGTGACGGCCATGAAACTTTCAGATTCTGATTTCAGCCTCCCCATGAAGAAAATGTATACATTTACTTTGTAAATTCTTAAATCATATAAGATGGGTAATCAAACTGTATAGAAAGCAATTTAACATTATTCAAATATCAATACTTGAGGCTTTAACCAAGGTCTTCAAGGAAGTCAGTGAAAAATAAGGACTGTGCTGATAACTTCCTACCTTGTTTCCGTTCTACAATATCACTTCTCAAATTATGGGTGACTGGTAATTACAGGCATTTATGCATATAATTCCCAGCAGTACCTCTGAACCAGACGGTTCATGCATGAGTATATTTTTTTCACATAAAATCACATGGTTTTGATCACAGTTAACTACTAAATATCACAAATGATTACTTTCTAACAAATTGCAAACAATTACAATACACCTTATGTAAAAAATCACAGATAGATATGAAGGTTGGACTAATGCAAAAAGCTTCTATCATATTCCCAGTTCCAAAACTCTCACAGTAATTACTTGTGCTTATTTACTGAGATGTAAGGATGTGCCAATTGATTTAATTCAAATAAGACTTATACATGAATCTTATCTAGTCTACAGCACAACTCAGTCGACTTTAAAATTCAAATTATTCCAGTGTAATCTCTCAATTCTCCATCCACCCCGACATTCACTTCCTTCTTTTTCACATTTTGATTATTTCAGTTTCATTTCCTATGATCTTTTATTTGCCTGGAAGTGCCTTTGTAAAGCACAGTGTTGGTGAAAATCTCTAGCTAATGTGGCATCTGTAACTTCCACTGTTGTGGTACAATGAAATCATGTGCAGTCTAAGATATGCTGCCCTGGCATCATAGGGTGCTAGAAAGCCCCTTTTTCACACATCATTGGAAAACTTATTGGAAAAACAGTCATAAAGTAATAAAGTGAAAAAACAAAAGTCCAGAACTATTGAGAAAGAAATTTTGGTTCTATGCAGAAACCCCAACTCTTTATCTTTTGCATTTGAGGAAGTTGTACCTAAATAAAATCCCTGAAGGTGACTTTGGAAAGGCGTCTTACCCTCTTGGTATTGACAAGGAGCTTTTCTCTCCTTTCTTTTGAGAAGATATGCAGCTGAAAGAGGATGTGAATCCCTTTTCCTCCGTCATCCCTTCCTTCTCTTACAAGGTAGTGGTGGTTGTTTCTCAACCCTACAAAGTAATGAAATGAAAATTTGTTCATGAATTCCACCAAGGCTGTAGGCCTTTCACAGAAGACCACCATATGTGTCAGGCATGGTTTGCCCTTAGTAAAACCATGTTGGTTGTCACCAAACACTGTGTTTTTTATGTGCTTTAGCACAGTTTCCAGGAGATTCTGCTCCATGATCTTTCCTGGCACTAGGAGACTGTCCAGGAGATTTCTCCATGGACAAACCAGACTGGTCTGTAGTTCATCCATCTTCTGCATCCCCCTTTTTAAAAAGAGGGGCTGTATTTTTCTTTTTGCAGTCATCAAGGACTTCACCCAACTGCCATGACCTTAAAAAAGGATGATGGAGAGTGGCTTAGCAGTTTCATGTGCCAGTTCCCTCAGGACCCAGACATGAACCTTATCCGTTCCCATGGACTTGTGCATATTCAGGTTCCTTAGACCATTTTGGCCCTGATCTTCTCCTGCAGTGGTCTTAGGGTCTTCATTCTCCCAGTCTCTGCTTTTGTCTTTCTCAACCTGTGTGACATGGCTGGAGTATTTGTTTTCTGAGGCACAGAATCTGTTGAGAACCTCAGCCTTTGTAAGTTTGTAGGGTCACCAGGTCTCTGGTCTCCTTCCAGAGTGGGTAGCCTTTTCCATGGTCTTTCCCCTGCTTCTAATATCTCTAGAAGCTTTTTCTGATATCCTTTGTAACTCTGGCCAGATTAAATTTTAACTTTAATGAGAATTTAACAAATTTAAATTTAATGAGAATGAGACATGCACAAAAACCCGTGCCTTCTGTTTAAAAGTCTATCAAAGAGTGAAGCTATTGGGAAATGATATACTAAAATAAATAAATAAATGAATAAATAAACAAACAATCTGACAAATCAAAAAATAAAGATTAAAATTTTTAAATACTACAAACAGTACCAGTGACTCAGGAAGTTATAATTTCTCTTTCTTTGCCTCCTTTGGGCTCAGTTCTCTGTGGATACAACTTTTCTCTAGTCTCTCAGCCTCCTTTGGGCTGAATTCTTCTGGGGTCCTCCCTTGTGGGGAGTTCCACTTATCTCAGTCTTTATGATTCGAAGAAAACTCCCGAGCTCATTAGAATTTTGTTTCTTGAAGAAATTAGAATTAGAATTAGAATTGTGTTTATTGAAGGATCCTTACAAAACTGAACAGGTCTCTCCAGGCTGGTTACAAGGTTAATCTTTGCAATTTGGTACATTTCTTTCTTCTGATGGTACAAACAAGGCCTTGTGGCACACTTCATGTCTGATACACAAAATGGCCCCGAACTACGCAGTTCTTTTATCTTTATACCTATTTTTACCCAATTAGACACATATATTATTTTTCTTAATGACCCAATGACCCATCACCTCTGTGATGCACTGCGGCATTTTCTACCCAATCACTTACTATTACCCAAAAACCTCTAGTAGAAGAACATGAAGAAGAAAGAAGGGACAAGGGACAACACCCTAAATCCTCCATATTGTCTCCTGTTCTCTAAACTACTTTTTCACCCAGTGATTTAAAAAACTTTCTAATCTACACACTCACACTTTTAGCTTTTTTCATCTAACTTTAACATTTGTTTTCATGTATCACCATGAAAACATGCTCATGAATTTCATATTATATGAAATTCAGTGTTTTCTTGAATCTTAGAACTAAATATTAAAAACAAGGGCACACAGTCTGTATTCTCTTGAGACTCCAAGAGAAGTCTGTGAGACAAGACTTTGGAGAAACATTCTATGAACATACATTCTTTCTGGTATTTTCTTATTGGAGGTTCTTACTGCCATTGTTGCCTATTGGTCACTTGCTCTTCTGATGAGGAAATCAGCTGCAGCAGCTGCAGTATCTATACGCCCTCTCTTAGCAGGTAGGTACCTAGGAGAAAAGAAAGAAGAGGAAAAAGAAGAGGTAGAAAGCTTTTACACAAGAACAGGCAACTGCAGGATACTGAGCAGGGCTACCCTGAGGGCACCCACCCACCACTCCATGGAAATTCAGACAGTCACTACACTGAGCATTCTGAAGTCATCAGAGAGCAGAGACCGTCCCCGTTAATACAGAGTGACTCTGACTGCTATTCATATGAATGTTTGCACAATTGAAAAGGCAAACATATGAAATAGATGCTCTAATGATTATATTGTATAGGAAGCAAAGAGAAAAGTTGCTGTTAGCTCTTTTCCACATGGTTCTTTGCAGAAATATTTTATCTGGGTTCATCTTTCTAGACTGGGGCATATATCTTTATTTTAATATGGAGAAAATGGTTTTTATTTTCAGTGACTAGACTTCTCAGTTTAGGAATTGTCAGAATACCTCAATTTCTCTAGCTTGTTTTCTTTTTTTTTCACATTTTTTTTTTTAGACAGTAGAAATATCTAGTTTTAAAGAAGTTAAGCCCAGTATAAAGAAATGTTTTTAGTGTGGGTAGTATTGAGGTATTAAGATGTCATGAAGAGAAACTGAGAAGTCATAAGGACAGCAGTTTTTTACAGATAAGATTTAATCTGAAGCTGAAATGAAAACTTGTTCATCTGGGTTGAGAGAAAAAAATTAAATGGGAAAGACCACAAAAAAGTAAGTCAATAAAATTTTTGCTGATTTAATTGGGGCTTTTATTTTTACATTGTCTAGTGCCTTGAATTCAATTTAGTGTTAGTTCTTCTCAGTTAGATAGATCTTGGTCTTAGTGAATCCTTCCACATTTTTAGCTTACTTAGTGGTTAAACTCAATCAAAACTCTAGAAAAAAGAGGGGATTATCAAGAACATATTAAAACTAGTGAAATGATTGACAACCTCTGAATACTTTTTTGAAGATTAAAAATACCCCATACTTCTGTACATCTCATTGTTATACATTCTGTTAGAACACAGAGTTTTAGTATTTGATTTCATAATAATGTCTTTCAGTTTCAAATTAAAGTTTTTCTCTGAAAAATGTATGTGTAGAAAAAAAAAAGAGGGGTTGCCTAGAATTGTAACAAATTGATTTCATAGATGTTTCCCCAAAAGCCTACTACTTAAGTATTTTGACCTTTTTTTACTTCTGTCTTACAGTTCCAGATCTCAGATGTGCCTTAGTGCAAGACACCTGAATGGTATCCATAAACTGATACGTTAAAGATGCACATTTTCAGTTGGAAAAAATGAGCAAGCCAGAAAGTTCTCAGTGAATAACAACAAGTCCATTGTTTTGGATAATAGTTAATTCAGATGAAAATCCAATATGGAGTATAAGTATGTCTAAGGATGATGAGGAAAAATCTACAGTCTTCTATTATGAATAAAATGGGGTTTAAGGAAAGTGCAAGTTTCCCAATTTTTGGATATTGATTTAATTTATTAAGAAGCTAAATACATTTCTTCTAAAGCTACTAGATTACCATTACCACTGCTATTGCAGATCACTATTAAAGGAATTAGACTAAGTTTCTTAAGAAAAGCTGAAGATGGATGCTATTCATTTGATACATAATCCATCAGAAGAAACACTACATATTAAGAAAGGGATTCATAATGACTGGCTTTACATTCATGAGTGACATCATCAGTAGAATTACAGTCTTCCCCTCTTGTAGTCCATTATTTCTCCTGTGTGATGTCTTATCCTGTATCAGAACCTTTGCTCTTACCTGAGATGACAAAGCAAATTATTTTGAGTCTTTTCTTCTAGATTTCAAGCACTACTAAGAACAGCATCAAGTACCTAATGTAGGAAGAGGACAGCAATTTCAGTAAATTAAACAGTTCCCAGGAAATGTTTTCAGATGTTAGAAAATTATCACTTAACTGTGCTGAATCACTGGAGAAGTCACTGGTTTCATTTGTTCTGTGATTAATGCTTTAAATATTATCTCATCAAATGCACAACACTGGGTTCCAAAGTACTTCATTTTGCGTATTTAAGCTCTTGACTGTGGTACTCTCCCTTAAACACAGTACTTAGTATTCCTTTTAGTGAAAAGATTCTGTCAGAAGAAAAGAAAGTATCTCTCCTCTATTGAGATCTCCAGCTATCTATTACAACTGGAAATAATTTTAAGAACCTTGGTAGCCTAGGTAGAGAAAATCTACCTCTCTCACTACTATCAGGGAAAACTGTGCTTACAGCAACCTGTATGCAGATTTGAATGAAAAGCAACAAAACATATTGG
The DNA here is from genome assembly GCF_030490865.1 of Poecile atricapillus. NCBI lineage: Eukaryota > Metazoa > Chordata > Aves > Passeriformes > Paridae > Poecile > Poecile atricapillus. The sequence continues at coordinate 130,453,348 of NC_081289.1, read as the reverse complement.
AATTATGCAAATGTTTCAAAGTAAGGAGGATGACACTTGAACTAACATGCTTTAGAATAATCATATAGTTAAATGCTTGGATAAGGGCTTGGTGTTCCACTATTAAAAAAAAAAAAAAACAACAACAAAATAATACAGAAAAAATGTTGACTTGTAAAAGATATAAACTACTACCTAATAATAATAAATATCATCTTGGCAAGGGTTGTGTCTGTGAGCCTTCTAGAGCAGTAAATCTTTGGGAAAAATGTGAAGACCAGAGAAGCAGAGCATTCACTCTGTGGACAACCGACACACTGGGAAAGGGAATAGAGGAAAGCAAAAATAAAGTTATAAGCATATTGATAGTTTTCCTTTTTTTGGTGAGTTACACAGTAAGTAGAATTAATTAAAAAAAAAAAAAAAAGAAAAAAAAAGAGAGAAAAAATTGCCCAAGAAAACCTGAGAAAACCTGCATTTTTTACTATATCTGCATATAAATTGCTCATAATAGTTGCATTCTGAAACATCTGGATATGTCAAAAGGTAGGAAAATACCCTTGCCAGAGAGGGAAGAGCTATCAAAATATGAAAAAGTAGTAGCCACTCCAGTTTTTCTGTAGCCACAGTTATAGTTTTCTGGTGGATTCTCAAGGCCTTAGATTTCCCCATATTCATGATATTGATACAACACTCCACAGTTTGCCTTCCTCTGTTCCCCTCTCAGATGGTGCAGAATCAGGACTAGGTTGTGGAAATAAAATAGTCAGGCTTTTTCTCTGTTTTGCAAAGTCTTTCCAGGCATTTCATTGCTGCTACAGGATTCCAAGTGGTGCTCGTAGGAGTCACCTCATGCTCAAACAGCCGTGACCAAAGGCTTGGTATCTCTGCCGTCTGCAACATACTGCTTTCCCTGGAGCTGTGGGCTTTTGATCCATGAGTAACATCTGTAAGTCAAATTCCACTGTTTCCACATGAGTTTAAGTCAGACTCCATAGGGTGATTTTGCTTTTGAACCAATTTAAATGAGACCAAAACTGACGTCAAAATATATTGTTACTCTTGAAAGGACCTGTCAAATGAAAAAAGAATTGTCACTGACAATTACTCAAGGCAAAAGTTTCCCTTAGATTTTATGAGCTCTTTGTGAAATCACACTGTTTTCTTTCAGAGTGCTGAAAGCAGTGAAATACCGTAACCTCTAGCAGCAGAAATGTACATTTCCTGGTCTATTTAAACTCCTCAATTCATTAACTTTCTTCTAATATGCTCTTACATACCAAACAGTAGGCCTGATTTTGCAATCTGGCCTTTTTTAATCAATACTCTGTTTTTATATTTATTTCCATACCTATTTATACATATTTGTATCAAATAATAATAAGAAAATCCCCTTTAAAATCTGGTATCACTGATGTCCTGGAACCAAATTAATTTTCCTTCCCTGAGAATCTGAAAGTGTGTTTTACTGTGTGCAGCCATCTCTACAAACTTCCCAAGGTGATCTGTTTGCTCACATTTCTTTTAATTGCTTATTCATTAGTTTATTAGAGAAGCTGCTATGAGATAGCTCATGAGAGCACGGCCGTGATTCTGAGTAATGTGCTGCAGAGACAGCGAGCTGGCATTTGAAGAGCTGCTCTGCATCCTGCAATGTAGAGCATGGCATCCACCCTGATTTATTCACACTTCTGTCTGAGGAATTTAAAGCGTCCCTGAGCTCCCCTCTGCTTCGTGCAGATTGCTTGCATTTTGTCCTCTAACTCTCTTAGAGCAGCGAGTATCTCTGTGGTCTATCAGTTGTGGGTTGCAATTTAGAAAAATGAGCGTGTGAACCAAGATATACAAATAAATACAATATACCATCAAAGGCCACAGGATCCAGCTCTTCAAAGTGCAGGGCAGGCCCTTTTCAACTTCAATGGCAACATAAGATGCTCTGAACTTCCCAAACACTTCTAGAGACTTATCTGTTCTTTTCATTGACTTCAACTAAGAAGTGAATTTAACTCTATTAACCAAATCCTCTGTTTACTAAAATTAGGCTTTCTTTAGTTGCTGGCATGCGTGCTTACTGAAAATTCACTACTAATGTTTATGTAGATATAATGAAAATGTGGGTTTGTTTTACTATTTTCTACATGACACACAACCTTTCTTGTCTCTCCCCAACTTTCTTTGTACCTCATTTGGAAATAGATGAAAATTCCTCTTTCAAGTAGTTCTAAAATTAATTAAAATAGGACTTTTAAATGACACCATTTGTGGAATCCCTTAATACTTCGTAAGGGGAGAGCTCAAAATGTTCCTTTAAATGATAGATGTATAAATCTCTTCAAAAATAATGTTTTTTTATATGTATCTTACCATGCAGTTCTTCAATTGCCGCAGGGTTGGTTTTTATTTTTGTTTCAAGTCCCTGTCCCATAAATTTTAAAGCACATTTTGCCTTAAAGGAAAAAAAAAAAGGGAAAGTGCAACCTGGGTGCTAGGACACTAGAAAGAAGCAATAAATTATTGCAGTAATGACATGCTAATTAAAATTTTGCTTGTAACTCACGTAAGTGTTTGAAGCCCAGCAAATTTCTCTTTTCATTTGTGAAGTGTGAAGGTAAATTGCCCAGTGACAGTGGGACATCACTAACAAGTACAAATTGAATAACATGCTATCTTGCTCTATTAGTCCTGACTAGCATGTCTGAATTAGATATTCAGCACACTCCCCATTGTAGGCCTGATTGATAAATGCTAAGGAGAATTTGTCAAAACAACAGGGGCTACACCCAGTGGGACATCAATATGCTCCATTTAGTCACCCACCCGGCACTTCCTGCGTAGGATTGTCACATAAGATTAAGACTAGCCGCTAACCAGCCATCAAGCTTGCAGCAGACACTAGGCAGCCTGTGTTCTGTATGCATATTAGTCACATGCTTAACAATTTGGGCTGTCATGACTGAAGCATGCAGTGACCTCTGGAGCAGAGGTTGAATTTTGCAACTACACCGAGACATCATGCTCAGCTGTTCAAGATTTTAGGCCATTTCCTGCCTGATCTGTGCACAGATGCACTGCCCTAAGCTATAATCTGTGGCCTAGTCCAAATGACAAATGGCACAGCATAGATTATTGCATTATATATTAAGTACTACAAGTCTGTAAATTATAAGTAAACTACTGTTCAGCCTGAATGTCTCCTCCAGCTTTTAGAACACTTTCCTTCATAAAGCCTCTCATATGCAGTACAAATAAATATTTGGAAAATGAAGACATCAAATTTTAAAGACTGAAATAGACTGTTTTCCCTGCAATTAACTGCTTGAATATGAAAGAGTTTTGTTCCAGCCACAACTCAATAAGTTAAAGCTGGACTTGCTTCTCTTCTATTCCTCCCTTTTTCACTGAGAATTATTAGCAAATTAAGGTTTTCTGTGTGCTCTATATGTTGAACAATTTTTGCCAGATAAATGGTTGAGGCCAGCCACTTTACATAGTTCTTTCAGTAAGGATTAAACATGCAATATTGAATGCTAATAAAAATTAATAGCAAAAATAAACATCATCAGTTCTGAGGGAACTATTTTGTCATTCTATTATGTTTAGTCTCTGTTTATGTACTGAAGTTCTTGTTTATAAGAGGAACAGCTGTAAAGAGTAAAAAAAAATAAAGCCAGAATGAAAAGCATTCACTCCATTTCTTATTACTGAGCTGCAATATTTCACTGGTGTAAACTGGGTTTTTGTTAGAATATGGTTGTGAGTTTCCTATGTGTATTTAGGACTCCAGTACGTCAGTTATGTAATGTCAACAATCAAATTCTTTGTGTTAGGATGGAAAGAAGAAAGAATTAAAGAGAGGGAGGGGAAGGGAGGGAGGGAGGGAGGGGAAGGGAGGGAGGGAGGGGAAGGGAGGGAGGGAGGGGAAGGGAGGGAGGGAGGAAGGGAGGAAGGGAGGAAGGGAGGCAGGCAGGAAGGAAGGCAGGAAGGCAGGAAGGCAGGATGGCAGGCAGGAAGGCAGGAAGGCAGGAAGGAAGGCAGGAAGGCAGGAAGGAAGGCAGGAAGGCAGGAAGGCAGGAAGGAAGGAAGGCAGGAAGGCAGGAAGGCAGGCAGGAAGGCAGGAAGGCAGGAAGGAAGGCAGGAAGGCAGGAAGGAAGGCAGGAAGGAAGGCAGGAAGGAAGGAAGGCAGGAAGGCAGGAAGGCAGGAAGGCAGGAAGGCAGGAAGGAAGGCAGGAAGGAAGGCAGGAAGGAAGGCAGGAAGGAAGGAAGGAAGGAAGGAAGGCAGGAAGGCAGGAAGGCAGGAAGGCAGGAAGGCAGGAAGGAAGGCAGGAAGGAAGGCAGGAAGGAAGGCAGGAAGGAAGGAAGGAAGGAAGGAAGGAAGGAAGGAAGGAAGGAAGGAAGGAAGGAAGGAAGGAAGGAAGGAAGGAAGGAAGGAAGGAAGGAAGGAAGGAAGGAAGGAAGGAAGGAAGGAAGGAAGGAAGGAAGGAAGGAAGGAAGGAAGGAAGGAAGGAAGGAAGGAAGGAAGGAAGGAAGGAAGGAAGGAAGGAAGGAAGGAAGGAAGGAAGGAAGGAAGGAAGGAAGGAAGGAAGGAAGGAAGGAAGGAAGGAAGGAAGGAAGGGAAATTTATCTCTTCTTGCCCATCTGTTGCAAGTGAACTGAATATGAGCTTCCAAACTGCCAAGCTTTGGCAAGTTTTATATTATATATAAAAAATTAAAAGTTTTATACCCTCCCTTCCATTATAATTTCTGTTTTCACAAGCAAAAAAATGCTCATGCATCTTTTTTGATATTTAGACTAACACATTATATCTACGTTATGATAGCATTGTATTTTGGAACATAGCAATGATCTCACTAAAGCAAATTCTGTTGTATTTTCTAGATTAATGTTATTGTGGCTCTAAAACCAGATTTCGTATGCATATGGAATGAACATCCTTATACTAAATAAGTGGGTGGAATCAAGATCCTTGAGTTTGGTAACTGGGAAGTATCTTGTTTCTTTTACTCAGTGTAATAGCGTTCAGGTCAATCAAACTCCATGACTTAATGTGCATTGTTGTAAATTAACTAGCAACTTGTCATTCTAATGTCTGTCTTCATGCCATTTAGTTTTTTAGCTTGTTTTTTAGTTTTTAGTTCTTTAGTTTGAATAGAAATCACATCAAGAAAAGTTTGGATTTTTTTTTTTTTTTTTTTTTTTGGTGTCAAATAATGTGAAACATTTTAACAGATCTTCTAGAACATGCACTGAGGTATGAGTTATTTGTCTTTGGAACATTTAACTGGTGGCAGAGGACACCAAGGGGACAAACATAAACACGCATTTAAATATTTTTCTCAAGGATTACATCTTGTAACAATAATATACACCAGAAGATATTAATTAGATAAATACTCCTAGGACAAATTCATTTTTCTATAATTATTAAAACAAAATTTCAGAAAATATATACAAAAAAATATTAATTTTATCTAGCATGGAACTAAGAATGTTGATGCTATTTCCTATTGCCTGACAGCTTTCCTTTCTTTGGTCACCAGATTTTCAGGACTGAAAATCGGTGGGTATTTAGCTCAGATATTGTGTTTTCTTGGTGTGATTAGACACTGAATTGGGAGGAGCTGTCAAATCCCTCTAGAGCAGAGAATCCCTGCAGAGAGACCTCAATATAGACAGATGGGCAACCATCAACCATGTGAACTTTAACAAGGAAAAGTGGGATTCTGCACCTGGATGGGGCAGCCCTGGCTGTACAGACAGACTGGGGAATGAGAGGCTGGAGAGCAGTGCCATGGAAAGGGCCCTGGGGTTCTGGGTTCAAGTTGAACATGAGGCAGCAGTGCCCTGGCAGCCAGGAGGGCCAAGTGTGTCCTGGGAGCATCAGGGACAGCATCACCAGCTGGGCAAGGGAGGGGATTGTCCTGCTCTGCTCTGCTCTGCTCTGCTCTGCTCTGCTCTGCTCTGCTCTGCTCTGCTCTGGGGCAGCCTCACCTCCAGTTCTGGGGGACAGTTTGGGTGCCAAAATATAAAAAAGGTATAAAACTATTAGAGAGTGTCCAAAGGAGGATCATGAGGATTGTGGAGAGCCTTGTGGGGAAGCCTTATGAGAGCAGCCGAGGTCAGTTGGTCTGTTCAGACTGAGAGGAGACCTCACTACAGTCATAACTTCCTCATGAGAGGAAGAGGAGGGGCAGACACTGATCCCTGCTCTGTGTGACCACTGACAGGACACAAGGGAATGGCCTGGAATTGTGTCAGGGGAGGTTTAGGACGGATATTCTAAAAAGCTTCACCCAGAGTGTGTTTGGGCACTGGTACAGGCTGCCCAGGGCAGTGGTCACAGCACCAGGCCTGGCAAAGTTCAAGAAACATTTTGACAATTCTCTCAGGTACATGTTGTGACTCCTGGGGTTTCCTGTGCAGGGCAGGAGTTGCATTCGATGATCTTGATGGATCCCTTCACACTCAGCTGATTTTATGATTTTATAATAACAGAAAATTTTATGCACGCTTTCTCTTTCTCTTTCGGTGAACTCAAAGTGAAAGATGCGTAAGAGAACTGGTTTTAGGGTAGATGTGGCATCTAGAACTAGGAAAGAAATACAAAAGGGGTTGTGTAAATCTAAAGTACTTAATTCCAGTGGAGTTTCTTTATATTTACAGTACTGTAAGAAAGAAAATTACCTTGCCTTCTCAGAAAGTGTTTTCTGCTTGTCTTTAAGTGGTAATATTTTATTAGAAGTCATATTGATCCCTAAACATACACCAGTCTTCTGACAATCAGCTATATTCAAGCTAAGTTGCATGTTTTTGCCTTTAAGAAGCACAGCTTTGGCCTGTTCCCTCTGATAAATTCACAATTGTAATGCTATTTAATCTAAGTGAATTAGTGAGTGAATTCTCCAATGATACCAGACACTGCATGGTGGAGGTGGCGGCTGATAACTTTTCAAGCTAGTATTTAGCCAATGAACTGAAAAGCCTTACACAAACTCAGAAAATTAGATTTGTAAAATTTCCACAATCTAGGTATTCAAACCTGTTTAAGAACAATTCATGCTACAGTCACATGCCAACTGACTCTCCAGTTAAAACTCCTTTAGAAATTAGTGACAGACCCACGTACAGACTAACAAAAATGAAGTTCTACTGTCTCCCACAAATATTCCACAGGAAAAAACTAGGGTCTGAAATAGCAGCTGAATTTTTTTTTTCCTTGGATTATACATGAACCTGCTTCTGTTTGCTAGTGAAAAGGTAGAGAGGATGTATAGGAAGCCACAAACCTCAGCTAGATGCTACAAATGGGTGAAAGATCTTCTGAAGCAAAGACAGAAGGGACTATAAGCGTGAAAAGTCATCAGGAAAAACAAGTGGTTAGGAAATTTTTCTGGGAAATACAAATTTGGAACATAAAATGATGTGTGTATGTATAGCCTTTCTTAGAAGGATCTACTTTAGCAAACTGTATGCATTATTTCAACTCACATGAGCAATACATTTATAAGCAATGAATAAGGTTTGAATCACACCTATAGATAAAGTCTGTAGGGTAGGCAATAATTCAAAGAAAATACTCCTGGGCTCTGATTCTGGCTTTTGAGTATTAGGGGGAAATACTACTGAAAGGGGATTTCCTACTGAGCCTGAAACTGACATTCTCCTACAGTAATGATGTAAAAATATGTGACATGAACTCTGTACCCGGCATTGCGCATATTTAACTTGCACACACTCTTAAACAGATCTCCAATAGTGATGTAAATTTTAACCCTTGTATGGAAAAAAACAACCCATAATTCTATAAATGGCAGATGAAATGTATAGATACATGCAAAAAATAATGTATCTATAAATATCATCAGCAGTTAACAAGGTGTGTTACTGTTTTCTGATAAAATGTACACAGGCATTAAAATGGGAACTGGTGGCTTATGATGATATAAAGCTGAAATATAAGACAACAAGACTTTTCCAGACAAAGAGGTAAGAAGATACCTCTATAACATGTTAAGAAAGCGAAGCAACTATTTACTGAAAAACCCCCAAATGTAAAACCCACTGTTGTGTTATGAAAGTGGCATTCCCCTCTTAGTGGGGGAAACAGATAAGCTTATTTTTAATTGTTTATCTTTTTGCTTGAAGTATGTTAGGAATTAAACATTTTTGTTACTTGATTTGTTTTAATTGGCCCTTTGAATTTACCACAATTAACACTGACTTATATGAAGTGGAATTTTGTATGAAAGTGAAACTAAAAACTGGATTACTGATCTACCCACACAAAAAGCAAAAAAAAAAAAATATTTTCCAAGCCCTACTGGTGGTTTTGCCCCATGGGAAGGCTAAAGCTGGTCCATACTAATGGCAGCCCCTCTAAAAACAGCAGCCTGCTCATTGCCTGAGGCAACATACAGATGATGGATAGTGTAACAGATGAATCTTCTCCTCATCTCCATCCTACTCTCACTCCACTAATTGTCACCAATATCATCAGTGTCAGTAGCCTAAACTAGTGCAGGGAGCCTGTGAGCTCCTCCAGAAACTCTAGCCCTGCTGTTGCTCCTGGGGTTTGCTCCTGTGCAATCTGTGGTGGTACCCCATGCCAGTACCCTGCTGCCAGAGCATGGGGAAGAGAGGGTGGAGATGGAGGCTGGCTCTGGGCTCTGGAGGGTGGCCCGCATCTGGCTGTGGCATTTGTTGCAGCGTGGTAGGAATTTACACATGCAGCTGATGTGGCATGAAACATGTTATAAATAAGTGATGAATAATATGCCAATATTACTTTGTGTTTGTCACTTCCCACTTACACTGTAGATTATTGTGATTGTGGAAGTCCTGTTTTCAAAACTAAGGAAATGCAAAAAAACTCAAGCAATCTGAAATCTGAACACAAACTTGTGTACGATACCAGTGCTCATTGAAGAAACAGACAGTTTTCATAAAACACAGTCTTTGGGCAGCTCTGGTATGGGCAGGAGGCCCTGTCTGTAGGGCCAGAATTATCCCCACCATCCAGCCCATTGTACCATTTAGTGTTCACTATGCAGCTAGTTCAGAACAGGGGTTTTCTCTTAGGTTTTTCTTCAATTATCAGACTTTGGCAGGAAGCATCCATGGACATTAATGAATAATTATTCAAAATCACTTTAAAGTGAAACAATTACACATCTTTTCTCAAAGGAGAGGGAAACTGAGACAGAAAAATGTTAGTGTCACATAGTATAATTTTGCTGTGTTTAGTATAAAAAAAATAAGGTCTGTACTTTCAGAATATTTCGTATTTTTTTGTTACATTAGTGTTTCCATCTCAACAATGACAAGATACTAAGTACTTAGTATTAGATGTAGTTAATACTGTTCATCATCACATCAGAAGTAGGTGGTAATGTATATGGTAATACAAATACAAAATAAATCCCTTTAAATATATTATTGTTAGTGTAGGTATTTTGAAAGTAGATGTTATTTTCCTTATAGTCTAGAAAATGGATAAAGATTTAGGCTGGTTTGCACACATGGACTCCTGCTGAAGTCCAAAAGAATTTTCTCCATACACCAGAATTAAATAAACAAAGAACTCCATATTGCAAGTGGAGGTAAATTCACAGATCTGCTTGTGACTTTCTCAGTGCATGTATAGATGAATCTGGAGATACTGACATGAGGATGTGTTTTCTTATTGCATTTCTTTATGCCCTAGCCTGATGTTTCTACTTGAAGGATTGTCTTCTCAGTTTCCTTATTACCACAGGCTAATTGAGTTCACAGCGTCCTCCTCCTGTGGGCTGCCAGAGACCAACCCTGCTACCAGCAGAAACCACATTTTCTTTCCTGTCTTCCTCCCATGGCCCTATACTCTTCATGACAGTGCAGAGCAGAAGTCACATGGACAAGAATTTACTCTGAGCCATGCACCACGCTGCTGCTAAAGTTTCTTCTGGACAGTCAGAACAGATGCCTCTGGAGATCTCTTTCCACTTTGGCAAGTAAGGCAGCTACCACCCAGATATTAAAATAAGGAAAACCCAATAAGGGAATGTTCATTGAATACTGACAAAAAAGGACAAGTGTCAAGATCAACATATTCAGAAAGGAAGGAGTCATATCAGAGCAATTATTTTGATAGGAAATATATAAAAATTTCCACTTGGAAAGATAATACTAAACTGCAGTTCAGAACTTAAAAATGTAGAGTGAAAATCTCTCTTTGATAGAAAGATGCCATCTAAACCTGGAGAAGTGTGAATAGCGTGAGCCAGGAAGGATGTGTTTAGCTCCCAGGCGTGCCTGTGGAATTAAGAAGCTGATGAGTAAGAGGGGATAGAGAGACTGGTGGTTACTGGTGCAAGTGGGACAACAGGCCTCTTGTACATAAGGGCAGTGAGGGTGCACTGTGTCCTCTGGGGACAAATGGCCTAAAAGAAGGGACAGTGGGAATAAGGGGAGAGGAGATGGATGGGGGAGTGGGAGGGAGAGAGCTATCAGGTACAGCTGGGGATTGTGATGAACTCCAGTGCTGCATTTAACTTCAGAAGTTTGGTGTTAAAAGAGATAAAATGCTGCAGGATGTCAGTGGCTCCTAAGGAAAAAAGGGGGTTTGGGCATGTGGGAATGAGAATAAATTACCTGTAGATTAGTTTATTAGTAGGAAACATTTCATCTGCCATTTATAGAATCATGGGTTGTTTTTTCCATACAAGGGTTAAAATTTACATCACTACTGGAGATCTGTTTAAGAGTGTGTGCAGGTTAAATACACTGAATCCTCATCCCATACACAGTAAGGCAGCTACAAGTCAAACATAATGACAGTGCTGATTAATTAGGTACTCCTACCCCCAGCACTTGAGAGTGATTTATTGAGACACATCTCTAACCTGATCCATTGTGCTGACTGGATTAATGGAGTGAGCTAGAGAAATTCACTGGCAATGTTAGATACAGAGCAGGAAAGCATTAACCCTTGGAGCTTTCTTATCTAGCCTATTGACAGAATATTAATTATGACAAAACATATATGTCTCACCTAATTATCTTTTGATAACTAAGCATATATTTTTATTCATGCATGATGAAGTTACTGGAGTGAAAATCATTTGTACATAAACATTTTAGAAAAATATGGAGATAATGCTGAATTTACAGGGTCCATTATAAACAGGAGACCATAAATGTCTTCCTTTAATTCTCAACCATTTACTTTAGATTATTAGAACAATTAATGGAGCAAGCAAAAATAAGTTATTTTGGAATATAAATTGGGGCATCATTAAGTTGCATATATACAAACACTCATGATGCATTATAAATGCTGTGTTTTTCCTGGACTTGTCTCTAGCAGGCTTATCTTCTCAAACTTGGGCCCATTTCATGCAGCTACATGACATTCCCTAAAACACACTTATGTTCCAGGTTACAGGCTTGCTCTGAACTCCAGGCACCAGCTTTTTGTGATTATAAGTCACAGTGACCGAGCCGTTTTCAGTATTTCAGGTATCTGAAACAAGGCAGGTGCATCCCATAAAGTGGGAAGCACGAGCACAGTCTCCAGTTGGGAGACTCATGGGCTTCAGAGATTTCAGTCTCATCTTCCTGGGGGAGCAGGATCTCACACCAGCAGTGTCTACTTTCAGCAGTAAACAGGGCTGGCTGTAGCTTATTCATCTAGTACTGCATACGCTTCTTCAAATTTGCAAAGTGTTATTCTTCAGTCATCTCAAATAAATATTAATGATTCCTGATTTGATGGACTTTTCACAGGTTTGAAGGAAAATGCTTGGCAAAAAAAAAATCCTGTAGACGAAAGAACAAAGAGAGAAATCTCATATCCATTTTTTTCAAGATTTTCCAAATGAATAACTTCTGGTTTTAATTTTGATTTGACAATCAGAGTGAGGGAAAATAATTTTCTTCAATTTTTTTGCTAAATAAATATTATAACCCCACAAAGTTTAAATTCTAAGGATGGAATTAACAAAAAAAAAAAAAAAACAACCACAATTGAAATAATGCAGTGCAGAAATCTACTACTTACATAGTTCTGATCACTCTATAAAGTTTGGCTGAACTTTATCTAGACCTGGAAGCAGCTACCCTCTAATGTTGCAGTTTACAGTCTGAGTTCCACAGGTTTGGCTTGTTTTTGTGGGGACCCTGGTTGGGATCCCTTCTGGTTTGCACATGGTGGCTTGCAGCAGCAGAAGAAAGGAATAGAACTTGTCAAGCATTGTCCATACAAAGAATGGGGACATGGTGAAAGCCCAGACCTGGGAACTGGGAGGCATTCTTCCTTCCAGCTGTTTCACAGACTCGGGGATGAGTGTCTCTGTGTTGTTACCCATTTCATCCACAGCCAAACAGAAAGAGCAAGTATATAGCTACAACTTATCCTGCATTGTGTGCCCTCATTGAATTTGTGGTTCTAAGCCCCGTTAGAAAGAGTTGGTTTGCAATAATGCTTGCAATAATGTTTGTGTTGTTTTCTCAACACAAGCTCTGCAGTTACACAGAAGAGTTACTAAGAGTTACTCAAGGCATATCAGATTCCTCCTGTAACTTTAGCATCAACAAGAAAACGGGTCATGATCTGTCTTTTCAGGGACAGTTTATAGATACATTCATAGCCTCCCCATGCAACAAGTAAAGACACATCCTGCTATATATATATTCTGCTTACACCATGAAGAACATAGATCAGCACCACAAGGCCAGGCATTTATGTTTGTAAATAAGCTGCTGCTGTAGAGGGATAGAGGGCCTGTGGGTATAAAAAGCAGAATGCCAGAGTAGACCCATGGAAGGTTTTGGGTTGGAAGCAATCCTTAAAGGTCATCTAGTCCAACTCCCTTTAATTAGCAGGGATACCTTCCACCTAGTTGCTCAGAGCCTTGTCCCTCTTGATCTTGAATGTTTGCCCAGATGAGGCAAACAGCATCTACAGCCTCACCTCTGTTCTGGTGTTTCACCACCATCTCCATAAAATATTTACTCTTTATATCTGGGTGCAATCTGCCCTCCTTTACTTTAAAACCATTTCCCCTTGTCTTGTCTCTAGGGGCCCCACAATACGCCCCACTAATAGGTCACCACCTTTCTTATAAGCCCCCTTAAAGCATTGAAAGTTTGCAGTAAGATCTTCCCAGAGCCTTTTCTCCTCCAGGTTGAGCAGAATCAACTCTCAGCCTGTACCCATAAGAAGGATGTTCCAGCCCTCTGATGACTTTTGTAACCCTCCTCAGAATTTGCTCCAACAGATCCATGACTTTTAACATCTCTCCTCCTATTACCTGCCGTTCGTATCTCTTTTATTCCAAGCATCTACAATGCAATTACTTTGTCTCAGAGGAAGAAATTATTCCATCAGAAAGTCTGTGGGGTTTTTTGCACCAAGATTTGTGTCTCAGATAAATTGTTTGAGTATAATTTGATCATCTCTACTTCATTCAATGAAACAATTTGGATTTATTCTGGTCACCAACCCAGATGATCCAGCTCTGCAAAATGTCACAGACTGTGTCATATTTGAACATAGACCTTTCTCCATATAGCTTGAGACTTCTCTCCCCAGGAATTTACTACCTTGATCACAATGAAGAAGTCCACCAAGAATACTGAAACTACTTACTGTTTTCTGAGCTGGGAGAAAGTAAGTCCATTACTTCCCCTGTCTTCTCTGTATAAATATTTCACTTGAAGTCAGGGCTGCAATGTCTTAATTAATAATTTTATTATGTATTTTTCTGTTTTTTAAATTGGCCCTTTTGTAGGGTTTTTCTAGGCATATGGGCCAAGGATGACCTATCATCAGAATTACAGATTTAAATTATCCCGTAGAAATGCAAGACCTTCCCAAGACAGATGAAATTCAGTTAAAGTGGCTAAGACCGCACAATTGTTTTAGCCTTTTGCCCTCAGGAAACTGAAGAGAATGAAAAAAAGTTTCCAGACTGGGAAATCACCCTTGTCACCCCATGACTGAACCATCTGCCAGGCAGAGGAAGGGGACCGTGAGATACAGGAGCAATCTTTGCAGAAATGGCCTTACCCTGACATCTGGCAGGGCAGACTGGATTTCTCTTGATGCAAGACTCTTAAAACATCTAGTGACCAGGTGTGAGGCAAAAGATGGATGTTCAGTAAGAAGAGCTTAATTAGAATGCAAAGGTTTAGTAACAAAAGTGATTTATTTTCCTTTTTGTCAGTCTCTGTGCTCTGGACAGCAATACAATAAGGGACATTCAAAGAAGCTGAACATCAGGACACTTTCTCATTTAAAATAGTCCCTGGGATTCATAATTTAGGTGCCTGAGAAAAATCTGTGCTGTAAGTAGTTATATCAGTCAGAGAATATGAAACAACAATAGGAAAAATAGAACATAGGGCAACATATATCAGTTTTAAGTATGAAGAAAAGATGCAGCTTAGACATTAGGGGCTAGTTCAGGGGAATGGCTAAATCATGTCAGGGTCCCTTTTTTCAATTTTTAAAAAATTTATTCTATGAATATTGTTTATATTTAGTGGTATGTTTTTGTTGATTTTTTTCTCATTTTGTTTTGAGAGGGTTTTTTTTTTCTATTGATGCTGTTTGTTTGTTTAGGGTTTTACTCTTATTTTTCCCACAATAATAAGTGTAGATTTAGAAGGGACGGGTGGAGGAAGAAAAAATTTCCTTGTTTAGGTTATTTTCTCTGTTCAAAATCAATCTTGAATTATTCGTAATAGGAATGGGAAAAGAAGAAAAGTAGAAGACAAAAAAATGTCAAGGTTCAAGCTGTGTCATTGTGTGCAAAATCCTCTCTAACAATAATGCTAAAGATAGGAATAATGTTGGTGGGAATGCTATGAGGAGAAGGGTTCCTTGCTCTCTGTCATATACTAATTCCCTAAGCAGTGTCAGAATTCAGGCTGATAGTGGAATACTGGCCTGTTCTATTACAGCAATATTTACAGACCAAATGTAAAAATAATTTCAGAATACCTGTGGTCTAATATGTACTTTTTTGTGTGTGTATGTATACTTATAAATGTTATCTATATATACACAAATATAGTTTAGTGTATAAATCACACACATAAGTAGGATGCAAAGTTTACATTCTAAGTCAGCACCTTACATTTGGTGCCTATTTTCAGTTCGTCTCACTCATAAATAATTGATATCTTTAGAACATTTTATGCTGGAAAAATTCAGTTTGCAAGAAAAAATATTATGTTTTCTGCTTCTGCACTTCATTGACATTTGCAATTTACCCTCCTCACAACCAGTTTTACCTTTGGACAATCTTTCTTCTACATCCCATTGGCATCTGGCCTAAAATACACTCTAGCCTACACAGGCCCTATGTGATAGCCACATCATTTTTCTTCTTGAAGCTCCACTTGCACATCCTCTCTACTTTTGGTTGTCCCTTTGACAGCTGTGGACCCTATTTGATGCTTTTAAAATAGGTTTTATTAAGCATATCTTTTTGTTCCTTATCTCACAGTTTTACATTTTATTGTGGTTACATTAGCCAGTAACTGGTGTGATTTTTGGCCCAGGGAGAAGTATGAGAGATTGGGATCTTCAGCCTGAGTGAGCTGTGCAGTCGCATGTAACAGGGGCTAATTGATGACCAGCTGCATAGGGCAGGGAAGAAGAAAGTCAATAGATGGAAGGGATAGAGCACATACATCCCCTCTGTGATTGCATTTAGGGTGGGAGTGAACATCAGAAACATAGAAGCCAGGGCCATTCAATTATTTAGGGCAACAGAGATGTTTGCAGAAAGTGGAATATCTGACACAGGACATAATGGAGACAATACCCGTATGGAGTGGCACCTAGACACCAGACACAACATGTCAAGAATTCAAAATGAGACTAGAAACCTGAGTTAAGTGACTGAATTGATCATTTAAGGTCATTTACTGACACTATACATATACACGTATACACACACATTATGTATATCATCAGCACATGTATGTGTATGCAGTACACGTGTATGCAAGTGTATAGACATAAATAAGGTAGTCAGTGAAAACTTAATATACTGTTGAAGGACTTTGCATGGGTGTTGGGGCAGGGTTTCACTTTGGTGTATCTCATACTGCAGGCTGGCAGATGGGAAACATCCAAAAAGAAAGTTTTTACATGTTTGCATTGTTCCTACCTGAAGAAGATTGTGATCATAATACGTTTGTGAGCCATGATAGGAGTTCTGACACAGTGAAAATAAAGCACTCCAGAGAAAAAAGCTGAGATGAACTCATGGCAAATTTTCAGTAGAGAGAAGGGAACATTTTGTATCTGTCTGAAAAGGCAGACCATGGGCACAAACCTGAATGTTTTTAGCTTGCTGCACATCAATTATTTTATGTTAACTGTACAAGTACACATATTTTCCCCACAGAAAATGCTTGGCAGGTTGCCCTTTTTCCACGTACTGAGAAACTATTCCTCATAACTTCAGTTTACTTCATTAAAGGACTATGCACATGGGGGATATTGCAGAGTAATGAAAAAGAAGTACAACCTATGCATGATTGTTATGGCTGAGAATGGAGAATTCACAACTGTGATTGTCCTGAGACATCCTGACTGACTCAAAATCTCAGTTTTCTGGAAATTAGTTGTATACAAACCCAAACTAATAATATTTTGCACGGAAGAAATGTTTCCAAGTAATGAAATCCATTTTCTGTAACTGGCCCGATATTCCTGTACTCTGCAAATCACTCTCACTGTTTTTGCTGACTTCCTGCATTTCAGCTATTTCTATAAATAAAAATTCTATGTGGCAAGTTTTTTTCCCTCTCTGAAAAATTTGCTACATCCCTTAAGAAAACTGAAGCAACCAGTATATTTTTCTAAGCAGTTAATACTGTGCTTAAGTTTAAACACATGCTACAATTTTCTGTATTCCTTTTAGAAAAGTACTTAAGTTTTCCTGAATTGAATGGGATTTGGGCCCTTATATTGTTTTCTGAATTGGGCTCTTTCTAAGATTCATCCAATCAAATGCAAAATCTTTATTCATGCCTCTATAAAACAGATCAATTTTAAAGCCAAAATTAAAATGAGCCACTAGAGCACAGAGTCCAACCTGCTCTGTAATAAACCAAAGAACTCACCCAGATATGCCGATGTAAGGTAAAACATATTATATAAACTGCTAGATTAAAAGAAGCAAAGCACTTAAGCAGCTGAGGAAGCAGAATCTCATTTTAACATGATACATTAGGGCAATATGATATTGATATAAAACACAAACCATATATGTAGCTCTTACTCAAGCAGCAAGGCGTTTTCAAGCAGCGGATAGTAATAATTCCTGGCTAAATGGAATCTCTTTGCACTTTTTAAGCATTAGGGAAGGAAAGAGCAGAGAATGATGTAGCCTAAAAGTCTTTAGTGGAGAGATTTCTTTCCAGATGCTACTGTAACATGCTTTGGGGATCAAAAAATTCCCAACTGGTGCAACATTATTTGATGAGCACTTCTTTTTTTCTTCAGATTTGTCTTGAGTACTCTGTATGAATTGTTACAGGATGAGATCAGCTTCCAGTTGTGCAATTAGGAATGTGAATAACATCTGCCACATTTGGTTTGTTCACTCATGTGAACACCCAAGGGAGTGAAATACATAGAGGACTGCTTTGTTTAGAGAAGGGGCAAGGTAACATATTTTATAATTTTATCTCTCCACTAGCTGAGGTTACATCCTCATACTAAAAAAGGCAGGATGAATAAACATACTTGTAACTTTGTGAGAAAATAAAACAGCCTATGACAATCTCCGTTCTTGAAGGTTTTTATGATTCAACCTCAGATCAGTCCCCTTCATCACCATTTCATCAGAATAAATGAGAAAATTTTTGAAATGGTAATCAATTTTTCCTAGTGTCAGTACCACCTGTTTGGTGCCTATTGGTTTTTTTGTTGTTTGTTTGTTTGTTTTTTTTTCCCTGTGCTGTAAAAGCCTTTTGGTTCCATAAAGAGATAAAAATGAGTGAGGTAATGAGTTTGAGTTATAGACCAGAAATTCGGAACTATTAGCAATATTGGCACTCTGTGCCCTTTCCACAGAGTCAATAAACAGGTTAAAGAGAAGTTGCATTCCATCAGGATCCATAGCTTTTCAATTAGTGCCAGACCTTCCATTGTTTCAGGAAAGCTTCAAGAGGCAGACAAGATTACTGTACTGGAATATGCATCCTTCATACTCATTAATTAATGGAGAAAAAAAATGAAGAAGAGGAAGGTATTCCCACATGAGGCTAGCTGAACATTAGTTTCTACTTTCTTCTTTTTTTATTTTTTCTAAAAGTATTCCAGCTTTTCTAATAACATTTTCTCTATATACAGTCACATTTTCACTACAAAAAAATAAATCAAACAAGTCTTAAAATTTTACTGGAAAGTCTTCTCAATGCAAATAGTCTCGTTTCCATTTATATAGAGTCAGTTATGAAAACACAACACTCAGATCTAAGCAAAGACATCAACCTTTGACAACAAGTGAAACTCTCAGAAGGAGCTTTCGTGCTTGACCAGTGCTGCTACAGCTCTCAGAGGTCCATCCGCCAGTACAGGATAGAGTAAGACTTGAAGGCTACATGCACTTCTTCTCAGGAAAGAATCTGATGTGCAAATATGATTCCATAATAAAATAAAAATGTTTATGTGAGTTCTAATTGTTGTCTGCCATTTTCGTGACAGTCCCTTCTGTGCAGGTGGACATTAAATGTCAGTTTCAAGGGAGTTTTATATACATATATACAAACACACACACACACACACACACACATATATATATATATATTATTTTTTTTTCTAATACGTCAAGTAATTATGTCATCAAAGATTTCCCCTGAAATGATGTTTACTCTGCAGTGCTGAGCTCTACCTTTTAGTTTTAGTCTACTTGATTTCACTGGATGTGGTCTCTAGCCTTTCAAGTTTATTTGTATTGGGCAAGAAGCCAATGGTGTTAATGCATGGAAACCAGGTAGCTGTCAGGACTATTGCAGCAGCATATCTAATTTTGTTGTATTAAAGCTGTCACAAAACATTAAGTAAGAGATTATATAAAGTATGTCTAGGGCAAATAGTTTATAATGTAATAAACTAATAAAATTTTGAACGAGTTAAAACATGATCCCTTTTATGGTTTTTTTTCTCTATGTTTTTCCTGCTTTGCTCATGTTATTTCCCATTCTTTTTTAAATCATTGCTGAAAATCTAAATGGAACTGTGAACACATGTCTGTCTGTCTATCTATTTATACATATTTAAGGTTTTTTTTCCAGTAATGCCACAAAGATCCTTTATGCATTTCTGTTCCCTTGTTATCCTTTTAATGCTCCTAGGGAAGAAAATAACTGTGACAACTTCCATGTTCTTTGCCAACGGTGAAGTTTTAATCCTACTTAGGTCTTCCAGATGTTACAGCAATACAATAAAATCACAAATGGAGATACTTCTTTGGCCCTAGAGTGGCACAAATACATTTTTAGCTCCATTTTATGAATAAAATATTCATCAGTAATAGAGTGTTATGCCATGTCCATTTCAGCAAATAGAAGCCACAGGAAACAGCACATTCTGTCTGAAGAGATGTGGAAATGGAGAGTGCTGACTTGATAACAAAGATGGCACTGCTGTACAGAGTCCCTAAGATGTCTCTAGAAGTAGTGAATCTCCATGGAGAAGAAAATCAAGATTTAGAATAAGTAACTGCAGAACTATCTATATGAGAAAATGAAGCAAGACATCAACAAATTTGTCTACACTATTGAGCTGGGTTTGCCATGGTTTTAATATGAATTCTACATCTTGGCCATTCATATTTCCTATATATTCCTTAATCTGAGAGATATCTGGTGTAAAGGTTAAAGAAAAAAATGATCAAAATGCTACATATTTGTACGTCAGGTTCTGGCCCTGTGCTTCACCATTAAAAATAAAGATACTCTCTGTGCAGAAGGTGGTTGACAATACTGATTTCTCTTCTAATTGCTACTCTGTCCATCTTAATGAACTAACTCAGGCCTTTAGACAATGTGAATATTTTCTTTCCTCCCACAAAAGCTAAATGAAATAAGAATTGTGATAAAGTGATTGCTCCAGACTCAATAGAGTTGTGTTTTGCTCTTGAATTTAGCATGCTGATTTAGCCTGATTAACCATGATGTTAGGGTCAAAAACATATGGTAGGACATGAAAGGACAGCTGTCTACACAATTTCAGTGGGACAATATTTGTATGAAGGACCCCAAGTGTGGTAGTATTGCAGATCCTTCAAGGGAGTTTCCACTCATCACTGTTCTCTGAAAGGCTTTCTCTGCAAATTTCTGCTAACCCTTGCAGTTATTGTTAGTGAAATCTGTATTGTTCTTTCCCTGATTTCCTGGCATGTTCTTCCCTGGTTCTCTTAATTTCAAAAAAGAGGGAAGGTTGTGCTTAGTATTACAATAAGGGGGTGGGAATGTTTTCTTTTCCTGTCATGTAAACTGTGATTAATAGACAATCATTTTTTTAAAAAAATTGTTAACTACTACTTGCTTTTTGTCTGAGCATTGAATCTGACAATGCCTGTTGCATTTGCTGTGAAAGAGTGAAGACTAAAACTATGTTGAAATGTAAGCTAAAGAATAACTTATTTTGAGTCAGATTCTCTTGATTGAAAGGATTCTGAAATCCAGGAAACAGAGGTGGGAGAAGGGGGGAGGGGTGGGGGTGGATTTTCCCTCCTTCATCCTTCATTCAGTTCCCTGATAACAGCACTGACTGAGAGGTAGCAGCTCACAATGAAGGAGTGGTGATCAGCTCTAATTTGCCCTATTTCTTCCTGTCTCAAAGAAGTGAGACAACCCAGGCTGCCAAAATGTGGCCCTAGAGTTCCCCAGGAAAAGACGAACTGGAAACCTTGTTGCATAAAGTTGGGCTTTAAAAATGTGAAGAAGATGCAGGATGAGACTCGGGTGGAGATTTCTGATGTGTAGCTAATACACTGTAATTTCAGTCCCATTAGACTTGGCACAAACTCTGTGCTTATACAGATTGCCGGTAATGTAAAGGTACAATATCAGATAATCAGAAAAGAGATAGTAAAAATAGGTTTCTGTAGAAATTTAGTCACCTGTAGCACTTTTAAACAAGGCTCTTTCAGACCATTGTTACTAACCTAATGCAGTTTAATTCAACCTATGCAGGACCCATTAAAACCAAAGGATCCATTAAAAGTGCAGAATTCAGAACATTTGTGGCTGGAGTAGGATTTTCTTGTGCAATTTCTGGGGAAACCTAGAAACCAAAGTAATTTTATTTTACCTACTTAGTTCCAATAATAATCTTCCAATGGTGCTAAGCAAAATTGAATTGCATGTGTATATTTAACTATTTTTACCAAAACACTTAATAAACAACAACAACAACAACAACAACAACAACAACAACAATAATAATAATAATAATAATAATAATAATAATAATAATAATAATAATAATAATCAACCAGATATCTGGAAATTGTATCTATAGGCTTGAGAAACATACTCAGCTGTACTAATTTATTTGAATTGTTGGCTTTTGAACTGAATTCAGTAACAGAAAACTGCTTCTGATAATGTAGATTTCAGAAATTAGAGGCATGAGAGTGTCTAACAAAGCTACAACAAGCCTAGTATAAGGAATCATCGCATCCTGCTGCTGAAACAGTTAACAAGTAATTTGGCATACCACTGGGAAGTAATTTCTCGTATTTGAGTGGGGCTAGAGCTAGCATTCAACCTTGAAAAAATATTTCATTCAAAATACTGCTCATAGACTTTTTTATTTAAAGGAATTCATAAACCATAACAAAGCTTTTTCAGCAGAAATATTGCAGGGGATAAAGGGACTTTTCATCCAGCATTCCCTGCCATTGTTGAGATTCTTTACATTTTACTGTCAAGAAAACTACATAAGTCCTAGCCTTGTTTAAAAGAAGAGAACTCATTGAGTATTATACAAGACTCTTGACAGTTTGTTTCCTTCAGGTGCCATGATTTTACATTTGAATTTGACCCAAGTGATGTGCTGAGAAGTGTTCAGCTGATAAAAAAGAATCTTCTGTGAAACTGTCATATTTTTGGCTCATTTTAATAGGCAGTAGTTTCATGTCAAAGAGACACTTCACATTTGTTACAATTGGCAGCATTGTTATTTTTTTTAGGAAGCTATAAAGCCCTGATTGGAGCTGCAGCAAGCTTGTCACCAGAGACTCAGACTCAAGCTCTTTCAGTTGTACAAGCCCTCTGCAATTTGCTTGGCAGGAAACTGGCATGAAAATTGTGCCACTGAACTAACAAGAAAGAAAAACTCCTTGAAGCTGGTCGAATTTTGGACACATTCATGTTAACTGTTCAGACTGAAACCACTGCCTGACCTTCATTACTGCATATGTGGTTTTTAGTTTGATTTGGGAAATCTGGTTTATACAACTGTGTTGTTTGCCTCCTGGTTGCCCCTTATAATACCTTTCTTCTTTGTTAGTGGGTCTATTCAAGCAGATTCAAAAGGCAGGAGTAGTAGAAAAATATGTGTCCGTAAATTTCATAGAAATGAATGTAAACAGAGGAAGGATCCAGCTCGGTGCTCCTATTGAGGGGCAGCCTGTGCTTGGCAGCAGGCTATTTGCCAGACTTCAGGGCAGAGCTGGCAGCAGGCTAATCAGCCAGCACAAGGCTTGGGAACCAGCTGTAGCTCTGCTGCCTCTGGGTGCAGGCGACAGGGGAGAGAAAGGAGCTGCTGTGGTTTGAGGATGGAACTGGAGGAGTTTGTTGGAAAAACGGTAGGAGCTGGGCTTTGTTAATTGCCCCTACAACTTCAACCAGTTTTAAATGTGTTATAGTAGAAGGAAGTTATATGCTGCAATAAAAGAAAACAGAAATATTTTGGATACAGTAGAAATAGAGGGGAAGAAAGCCACTTGGATTTACCTCTATTTCTGGGACAGTGTGCTCAATTAAAAGGAGAAGAGAAACAAAATGTACTGAAGGTTATTACTTTCTTTCGAACCTCCCTGCCTTTATGCTTAATTTTCTGGGTGAGCAATGAGCAATAAGAGATGTAATTATTTTAAGAGAAAAATATTAATTTGTATTACAAATAATTCCTAAACATGGGTATTATTTCTAAAGGTTAATCTTATAGGTAAAACTCACTCTGAACCCATCTCTACTAAGAAAATAACTCATCAACACAGTATAAGGCTTAGAAGTATTTTAAATAATAATATAAAATAAGATAAATTAATATAAATTAATATGAAATAATATAAAATAATATAAAATATAAAAATAAAAAATAAAAAATACTACTGTGAAGCCAAAAGGGTTTCCTTTTTAAAAATACGGGGCACTGAGAGGACAGAGATAAAAACCTGCACAGGCAACGTACTTGAACAGTCTAATGCTAGCAACTATTCCTTGCAAACCCTTTTCCTGCAGAGTCACTGCCTCCCATAGAGGCTGTTTGGGCACATCACTCAGGCAGAATCATTGCAGTTCACTGACACTTGGCAAAACAGGAGGGACTAGCTGGATGGCAGGAATTTACCTCCACCACAGCATTTGGAAAGGACAGGCCCGCAGTCTTCCTGAATGCTTAACTAAGATACTTGGCAGCGCGTTAGGAAACAAAACAATGTCCCCAACAATCTTTCCACCTTTCTCTCTAATGGCTGAGGTAAAATCTCACTAAATCTCTAAATCTCACTAAACTCACTAAACAGAAGGAGTTTTAACCGTCTGACCGTGAATTTCAAGACATAAATATAAATATTTGCCAAAGCTCTGAAGCAGATATTTCTCTGCATAAATTGCTACCATACTCTCTGTGATGGCAGTCTATTACAAAAATTTTCTTCTTCTTTAAAGAAAAATGAGACACTTCAGTGTTAATATATACTTTATTAACATTTAAAATTAAATGCTGTTGTTTGGTTAGAATCAAATACTCATCTGCATGAAATCACTAGGAGGAGTCTTTTCATTATCTTCCAGGATGAGATGATGAACTGCTGAAAGAGGAGGAAAGAGTTGTTATGGATCTCAAATTTCACACGTACGGAAAAAAAAAAAAAAAAGGAAAAAAGAAAAAAATCTCACTATCAAATATGCAAAAAACTCAATGAAAAGTTAGTAGGTTGGCTGATCTTCTGGTCTGATAATAGTTCTATAAGCTTTATTGTGAGCTTCACTGTAATTGATTTAAAGACTTGCAGGATACAAACCATAAACTCTTAGTGACCAGCTGAGAATTTTCCTTTTGTTATTTAAACATCACATGACTTAGTTTTCGTTAGTGAGATAACTGTTTCAGATTAAAAGTCCTAAACACTGCAAATGGGTGTTCTAATCTTATTCAAATGTTTTGAAAATCCTAATTCTCACTAATTGCTAAGTAAATGCTATGCAGTGGAATGAAGAATGGGTGTTAAAATAAAATGGTTTATAATACCTGGCACAGTTCCCAGAAATCAAGCTATTTCACATCCTTGATGCACTGACAAATATGTTTTTGTTTTTTCCCTCAGTCAGTGTAAACAAACATTGTGGTGGTGGCTGGGGGGAAGGCGGAAGGTCTTAGGACTGGCTTTGTCCTTGCCTACAGCGCATCTCCACCCCCTCGCTGCTCCCAAACGCTTCTGCAGATCTCATTTCCCACATTTCTGCAGCATAAAGGAAGTTTAAAAGAGCTGCGTGTATACTTCATAGGAAGGTAATAAGGCATTGCAAGACTAACTTCACACTTCGCTCGTCTGTCAAGGGGGTCTCCCCTTCCCAACAATACCCCAATGTTTTGGTAGGCAGGCTCCAGCCCACTTAGCCAGCGAGGAGGCACGGGTGGAATGCCAGGTATGTCTACAGAGCAAAGTAGTGCAGGCAGCCTGACGCCAGGAGAGAATAGGCAGGTACCTATTGAGTTACAGGATTTCTACAAATCTAATCCACGTGTAATGTGAGACTTATTACAGAGTCAGCCTCTGCCAGGGCTGTGAAAAGTCTGGGGATATGAACAGCCCCAGAAACAATGATCCAAGTTAACTCATTGCAACCCAACATTGGTTAGCCAAAACTGGTGTCTCTTGTCCCTGTAATTTCTTTAACAGTGATTACAGGCTGTATCTTGTTAAGTGTTTAATAGCAAATGCAAGAAATTACTGATAAAGCTGTGAGGGACACTGTGTCTACTGCAACACTGCATATTACTGAGGAAGTTTATATTTATTGACCAAAATGCGTCATATATGCAAACGAAGCAGGAGCACTTAACATGGGAAGCATTTTAATACCTGAAACAATAAAACAATACATTCTCAACAGATAATTATACAAAGAGAAGGGAAAAATAAAATGTTGTTATGTAAAAAAGTCTCCAAGTTGAGTTTTTTGGGAATAAGCTGCAGCAATTAAAAATTCTTCAGTCCCTAGTCCTTTGAATGAGAACCCTGATAACTCACTTGCCTACTCATTAGACATCTTTATTGTCATGCACCTCCGGTATTCTCAGCTAATAATCTTTCTCTCACATGATATCTTACCTGACTTTGACAAATAATGAGGCAGAGCCTCTCTCAATTAATATTTAATTTGTATGCCTTTGGCCATAAAAATTAAAATTATTTTATATTGGTAAGGATTAAGGTTAATTCTTAACATTCTTGCATTTCTAGAAATGAGCTGCAGTTGTTCAGATTATGTTTGAAAGCCAGAAAGTCAGGAAGGGTAATAAACAATGCTGGGTCCACACTCAGAGTTGCACCTTGCAACAGACTAGTGATTTTGTTCCTTCCCTCAGGCTCTTCAATGGCTACATGACACTTTTAGAGAAGGTCAACTGCTATGGGGTCTGATAGTATCAGTTCATCACTGACACCCATCTGGCTATTCATTGACACATATATTTCAGTCCAGCAAACAAAACCAAACAAGACTTTGGAAGAATAGTGGCCCAGTCATCATGGAAGTTTCAAATTGGCTCAGGCTATGTTAAGAATCCTTATTTTGCCCAATTAGTCACCATTTTGTGATTTTGTAAAATTGGAAGTTTAGAAATCATTTGTTATTCTCCTTGATGGTAGAATTGCAGCGTAGAATCCCTTTGCTGCTTTTTACATTAAATGTGAATATGATATATATGTTGGAGAATACATTTTCTATTATAAATATTTGACCCAAGTTACATGGAAAGATTGTGTACCTTATTTTTAATGTTTTACATAATTTGAGAATGTCCTGTATCTAAAATTGGAAGAAGTGGACAGAACATAAGGATTTCAGGATGTCTAATGATAAAGTCTGAAGAATAAAAATTGCTGGAATCCCCAGGGTGCCTTTCAAGGATAATGTCTTGGGCCAGATCAAAAAAGAGGTTAAAATCTACAGAAATTAACATCTCAGTGTCATGTTTTGAGCACTAGATTCCAGCACAGATGTAATCCATGCTCACTGTTTGAAGTCTGAGGGAGGCAAAATATCTCCTAACAGGTTTCATGGGAGTTGCCAGGCTATGGAGGATGCCATGTAAACCAACCAACAGGAAAATATTAAATATGTGACTTTACTAAATACCTGTCTAGGATAGATCTATGCTTAGCACTAGCTGGACAACCTACTTTGTACAGCCTGGAACAAAAGTTTTGCAGCAATTTTCACACTTTTTCAAAAAGATGAAATCTCTCCATTCAGCTTCTTGGAGCTGTCATGTAAACTAAGGATTTTGAAACCATCCCTCACAAGAAGAAGCCTCAATGATCTTTGACTGTAAGTAGTAACAACCAAAACCTGAACAGAATATAACAGGATATATCATATCCCCTACTTACATGTAATTTCAGTATTTCACCTATCTCACCCAACAAGAATGAAGCCTCTTATTTCCTACTATGAAAAAAAATAGTGATGAAAGTTGAAAAAATTGCTTCTTCTTGATTTTAACCCAGTAGTTGCAAATGCTTATGTATTTGGTTTATTAAAATTTACTACACCATATGTCAACAGAAAGTTTTAACCTCATTTTCTCAAGATCTGGACAAAAGTTTGATGCTTAAAATTTAGGTGGTTACAGGAGGTCTCAGCTTGTCTTAGTGTTCTTTACTTCTTCTTTCAAGTAGTCTTAGATGTGCTTAGCCTCTGTGGTTGGTAAAAAGACATTGTTAATCAATGCTTACATTGTGCAGTCCTCTCAGAAATAGCATTCAAAATCTGGAAAAGTAAGAATGTACAGGGTAATTTACAGTAATCTTCTCAGTACTATGGACACTTTTGATAAGAATTATATGCATCTGAAAAGGTAGCAACTTTTAAGACAGTCTTCCTGAAGCTTTAAGCACATTAAATCAATGAGATTTTATGTTACCTTTTAAAAAAAATTAGGAGTAAGATGGAGACTTTCAGTGACCCCACCTAGTAGGTTCCACCAAACATTACAAAATGCTATTCCATGTGTTGGATTTGTAGCAACTTTGCATTTCTCTTATTTGGTGGATGGTATTTTGGGATTTGTTTCAGGGTTGGGGTGTGTTTGTGTGGTTTTTCTATTGGAGACTGACCTTATAACATTTTCATATTGACTTAGCACCAGGCTTTTAGATTTAGGTATAGTTACACCAATGTTAACATGTGAGTAAATGTATTTAGATAGCCAGCTTCCTTCCTTCCTCCCCATTAGTCACATGTGCAACTATTCAAAAAGTGTCCATGCTAATCATCTAAATTTATTATCCCAAAAGATCTGCAAAACAGAATTAAGAAATCAGAAAAATGTGTCCTTTTTAGGTCACACTCCTGAAAATACTGAAAACATTGTTTTCATACCTGCATTTAAATGACTCTACTTCTGTTCTAAATTTAATTTGTGTGTGAGATTATTTCTTTTTTCTTTAATAGGTCTAGAAAAGATCTAAAATCTTGGTTTTATATTTCTAAGCCTCTTGCAAAAGCATAAATGATTAATATTTTGCATATTAATTCCCAACTCACAATATTGTCTTTCCTGAAAGTCTCTGGAACCTTTCAGATATCTGCAAGATAATCCATAAATAAGTAATTTAAATATTATTTAAAACACACATGGGAAATTTGTCTCAGTCACTATATTATATACTATTGATGGTGAATGTAAATGCATTCCTTGGAAGAGGTGAATGATTGTCAGGTCACTGAAGCCCTGGTGAGCACAAAAGAAGGCCAATCATCCCTGTTCTGGGGAGCTGAAGTAGCTAACTACAAAGTAGAACTGCTGAAAGTGAAAGCTGTGTTAATTGCCAGAGCTGTTTGATAGCTGACCATTTTTTTTTGTGCCTTCCAGAAAATACAATTAATATATCCATAAAAATATTCAAACTGAACATTTATTGCACTTGTAAGAAGCTAGGAATTTTGCTGCAGATTTTCTAACTGTGAATCTTCTGAAGTCTTTGAAAGACAGCTAAGAAATGTGAGCCATTTTTATGGTCATAGATAACTTTTTTCAGAAACATGTCTTCACTTCACTAGAAGATGCTTATGTATCTGAAATAAAGAAGACTAAAAAGCTTTTAGAAGTTAAATACATGTTTCTTGTTTCCTACAGTCACACTGTATTTAGAAATGCAAGGGATGAGTTCATCACTTTGCAAAACTGACAGCCACCTGAAACATATTTTCCCAACAGTTTCCTCAATTCCTTGCTGAGGTTCCTCAGGGCCAAAACTCAGGCCCTACTCTGGACACTTTTTGAAAGCCAGCTGGCCTTGCAGTCATCTGTGCTACCAAGACTTTATGCTGGGCTCTAGGCTTGAAACAACAGAGCTCTGTGGCTGAGCTGATGCTCAGTTGGTGCTAGAGGCAGAGACCTTTGGAGACTTCTCCAGGTCAGCTGGCAGAATGTGCTGCCTCCAGCACTCTGGTGTTCATGGACAGGTGACCTCTTGATGGCAGCCTGGTGGAATATGTGGGTGGAGAGCTAGATCATTTCTGTAAAGCCTATCTGGCTTCAACCATGCAACCAATCTTTAATGTCCTGATTTACAAGTCTGCTGTTGTTAAGGATTTTTTTCTGCATTACTCTTGGCACAACTTTAGGCTCTCTGGGAGTTTCTGTCCCAGCAGTGAAACCAAAAAGTGAGGACCGGTGCCAATGTTCACAAAAGTAACTGTTTTGTGTGAATCTATGAAGTTGCTTTTGAAATGTCTGGGAAATGTGTGTTTTCTGCAATATGCTACTCATGGCTTTAATTAAAAACCAGAACCCACTCTCCTGAGAAGTTATTTTCAGTCACAAATGCTAAAACAGTGGCAGAATGTAGTAGAACTGGCTATGAATTTCTTTAAAATGGATTGTTTATAGCTTCAGTAAAGCTGTGTTGCTTGAAGTGTGTGCTGGTCTTTGGTCATGTTGTACTGTGAACAGGTTCTATGACCAAGAAGGAAAAGGAGAGTCACAAGGCACTGCCTCTTGCTTTGGAAAGTCTGTCAGAGCTCTTCACTGCTTTGGACAGGTGTGATGGTTTGACTGGGTGTGATGGATTTAAGTTAATTCTCTTCACAGTAGCTGCTATGGGACTGTGATTTCGATTTCTGCTAGAAACAGTGTTGATCACACAGAGATGTTTTAGTTACTGTTGAGCAGTGCTCACAGTGTCAAGGCCCTTTCCTCTCCTCACCCCATACCACAAGTGAAAGGCTGGGTCTCCATGAGAAGCTGGGACAGGACACAGCCAGGACAATGAACCCCAAAAGGTTTCAGGGATATTTCATCTCACGTGGTATCACAGTTAGTACAAAAACCTGGGAGAAGAAGCAGGAAGGGAGGGAGGATGTTTGGAGTGACAGCACTTGTCTTCCCAAGTTGCCCTTATGCATGATGGAGCTCTGAGTTCTGGAGATGGCTGAATACCTGAGCACTCATTGTAAGTGGGGAATTAATTCCTTGCTTTGCTTTGCTTTGCTTTGCTTTGTTTCCATGTGTGACTTTTGCTTTCCCTATTTAACTATCTGTATGCAACCCATGAGTTTTCTCGTTTTTACTCTCTTCTCCACCCCACTGGTGAACAAGTGACTAAGGGGTGTGTGGTGCTTAGTTACCAGCTGGTAACATGATAAATTTTTTAGAACTCAAAAAGGGTCTCCACTTGGTCTGAGCAGCACCCTGATTAATCTGTCTTCTTCAGCTCATCCCACGGAGCAGCAACCCAGTTTTCTTCTATCCCAGACACAAGCTGGGCCTTCTGCAGTTTTGGTCTCTCTCCAGGGGTGCAGAAGGGCCTACACTACACGTCTATCACATGCTTTGCTTGCAGGATGGTGCTGGTATCCCATTTCAGCTCTCCTGAGGACCAGTAGGTGCCAGGTCTATTCTTCTGTAGAAACAAATGCCTAATCCATCCATTTGCATGCATTGGGCTGCCTGCACACTCAGGCATTGGATGCTGCTGCTTCATATCTTCTGTCTACTTTTTACCAGATTTGCTTTGCAACTGTTGTCGCTCAGCTTTCTTGCAGGCAGAGATTACTGTAGGATCAAATGATTGAAGGAACTGGGGAGCTCAGCAGAATGCCTTTCCATTAATCTAGCTGTGCCATCTCTTAACCCTGGCCATTTTGCACAGATCCCAAATCAGCTAATGCTCAGCTGTTGTGTCAGGAGTGCTGCCACCTGCCCAAGCCTGGCATCCTGTGCTGATGAGTGTCACCAGTTGCCTCTGGCATAAATGAATAGGCCATCTCTCAAATGATTAGCCTGGAAAACAGCTTATGTGTCTTAACAGAATCCTAAAGATGAACATTTTAAGTTAGATCTCCAAGCTCAGCCTGGTCAGGAATAATACTTGCAACTATTTAAGTGAAGATCCAGCATTATCCACTCCTGAATATAAAACAAAAATAATCATTAAAAATAATAAAATAATCATTAATGTCATTGCCCAGCATTTAGAAGGGTAGCATTTCTACTGCTCAGCCAACAGGAAAGCCTATTTCAGGGAAGTTGTGATCACCACTCAGCAAACCTGCTCTTGAAATGGGTGAAGGTACTATTGGCAGTCTCCCAGAACACTTCCAGCAAGTGTTAAGAGCAGCTACTCACTGCAGAGAGGCAGCTGGAAAAGGCTAACATAAAACAGTATCAGTGCAGGAACTGTGAGAAGGAAGTCTCTTGTTTATAAAGGTTAGTTGCAATTATCTTTTCAGGAGTGTAAAGGTTGCAGAAAGTCTCACAGCTCAAAACCTGAAATGTTTATTCATTTATTTACTTGTTCATACATAGAGCTGAATTTCTCTAGAGTCTGATTTGCAGCTAGACGGAAAGGCTGTGAGTGAAATAGATGTCCTTTTTTATTGGAAATAATGAAAACTGTTAGGAAACTGTGGAAATAATATTCCAAATATATTACTGAGATCTGATTTTATATTTAACTAAATAATTAATTTTTACTCATATAGATTGTTTCATTTCCAGACACAATTTGAAACTGTACAGCAGTATGGCTTACAAGCAGTTCCGAATTAGTGCTCCCATTTTTAATTTACATGTACAATGTGAAAAAATATACCAGATATGTCTTTGCTTTGCTTTTTTTGTTCACCCTTTCACTAACCTAAACAGAACTGTTCCTCCACATGTGAGAAAATAAATTTCGGTTTTGATGTCATGTCTGGTCTTAAGGGTATGACATCCTTCTGGTGAGAGGAACTTTTTTGAAAGACAAAGCTACATTCTTTAGTGAAAATTAACCCAACACTCCTTGTTTCACTGCGAAATACACTGATAAATTTATTATTCCTTGTGCTTATTGATTTCATTAAGGTTGTTTTCAGGTTTTTAAAATTTTATAAGTAGCAGAACATTTATTTGTGATATAGAAATATTTTAATTAATTAGCACAATTATATTCACACTGAAAACAACCCTGATATTATTAGAACTTCTCTTACCATTATATTTTCCCTTGATAAAACTTACTCTGAATAAAAAACATAACTTAGTATGTCTATACCAATAGAAAAAGTTATTTCCAAAAAATAATTTTTCATATCTTTCCAAAGCTATTTCCAAAAACCTGTCTTGGGTTACATTTTTATGCTTCTAAATGGAGGAAAATCAAACAGATAAATACAGAAAAAAATTGTTTTTAAAGATGAATATTCATTAAAGGACACAGATTATCCTATTATGCATACAGCTGATCAGTCACATCATCTAAAGGTCCTTATGTGATATGGAGTTTTTTCTTTGAGATGTCTGTTGCAAGCAAGGCTTTTGAAGAACTTAGCATTTGACCTGAATTATTAAAACTGTATCTCTTTTTTCTAACTGGAAACAAACAGAATTTGCTATCTAAATTTTATTTTTTAAAATATTTGGAATAGTGTAATTATGGGGATGGTGTATAAGGTTCTGAATTAGATGCAGATATAATTAATATATATAATATTATATATTATATGATCTTTACACTGATTCATAGAATTTTTCAAATGTAATCCAGATGGGGATGTGGCCCAAAATCTTTGTGCTGTTGGTGTAAGTGAACTGATGCTTGGTTAGGCTCTGTGGAAGGGGAAAAGCCATGCCTTGGACTCTCATTTTTCCTGTCGTGTGGAACAGGCTAATATCTAGGAAGATTTGGGGCAGGATGGACAGGGTAGCCCAAACTCATCCTTCCTACTTCAAGCAAAAGGCCCAGCTGCCCCAGGTCTGTCACACCTATGTCTTTGTCTGGCAGATCTGGCTCAACCTCCATTGAAAAGTTGAAACCCCAGATTTACCAGCTGGGGAGATGAATTTTATTTTTTCTTATAGCTCTTTTAGGCACCCCTGGAAATGCTAGTGACAGTGGCAAGAGTTTGGACCATTGTTGGTTTGGATTTTCTGCTAAGTACTGTATTTAAACATTTTTATCTCCTAAATAAGAGGCTTTAAGACAAATACTTGAAACAAATGTTTGAGTGTTAGCATCACCTTTCTCTCTCTTGACAGTGGAATGAAACAGGTTTTCTGTGTAGCTGAGATTGCATTATGATATTTTAAAATAGTTATGTTACAAACTGAGGGAGGCACTTTTCCTCTGAAATGTCTGGGGAGTATAAAAAAGCTAAACTAGTCTTATGTTTTAGACACATTTATAATTGTACATGCACTTAATTGCTCTTGCAAGTGCTGCATTTTTCCCACTTGCACATACTGATGGGCCCATAGCTCTGGCTCTGGCTGCCCAGTGGAGAGGAGAAGGACTAAAAACCATCTGCCCTATATTTTAGAATTTATTCAAAGATGTTTCTTATCAGTGATGTCAGAAAAAGTTGGAACTTAAGAAGGAAGCATTTTTTGTCTGTCTGCACATCTTGCCCATGGGGATGCTGAAGAACTCATGACATACTCTAAATGACAGAGAGGTACAGTAATCCCAAAATGCTGTCTGGTTTCCCTGGCCTAATGAAGTAAGCTCTCCTGGACATATTAGCATAATGACTGCTGCACAAATCATAATGAGTCTTTGCATTTTTGCTTGATCTTTCTATGTTCCAGTAGTTTGTTAAAATGTCAAAGATTACTTCAGGTTAAAAAATATATTCTTTTAAGCACTAATGCCTTTTGCCATTAAGATAGATTATATCATACTGTATCTTGTTGGATCTCATATGACAGACTTCATTTTACCCAATTCACAGAGAACAGAAAATCTACTTCGAGTGTAGATGTAATACACTTTGTTCAAGTGACTAAAGTGATTCTGAAGGTTCTAGTTCAAACCTCGTGTATTGGTCAGCAGCCACTGGCCCAGATTGGAGGGATCCCAGGACTGGTGATTCTGTGATCAATCTCTAGACCATTTGTGATTCAGATGGATCAGGAAAACATAAATATATTTTTGGCATCAGCATTTTTTATGGATATGGAGTAAGCACCTCCGAAAGGGAAATGCAGTTGCAGCATGTTCATTGGCATTCAGCAGCCAGCCAGCCTTTTGAATGGTGCTTTACATATTGAGTAAGTTTGTCTTTGACAGGCTTGTGTCATTATAGAATCACAGAATGCTTCTGGTTGGAAGGGACCTTACATATCAAAATGAACACTTTGAAATCCCTGATAGAAGCACATGCACATGCACACTCTTTTCTTGATTTGTGTAGAATAAGTAAAGGCAGCCTGAAGTGCTTCAGATGAAGTTTTAATATATTTATTTTCCTGGGTCTCAATAGAACAGCCAATTCTGTTTACTTAATTTCCTATTTCAACTTGAACAAAACTGTGCTACTCAACTGGAAATTTTAATTCTTAATTTTTAAAAATTAACATCTATATTAGCATAAGTTTTCCCAACAATAGTACTGTTAGACCACACCAAAGAAGTTTTTTTAAGAAAACTCTTCTCAGGGAGAGTGTAAAACAAAATTTGCTTATATGTTTCACATTCATAGTTAAACTGGTATGAGTTGACAGTCCTCTGAACTTAAATTTGTGTATTTTGATCAGTACATGTAGTTTTTGTGAACAGACTATTCTCATCTGAAGATATAGGGCTTTTTCTCTTTAGCCAATATGACTTCCAAAAATATTTAGCCCAAACAAAGAAATACAAAAATGTCCACTCAAATTTCACTAATGATGTCCATCTGAAAACTTTAATAAATATGCCAGTATTACTGACAAAAATTCTTTGGAGATACCGAGTTGTGTTTCATGACTTAGAGACATAAATTGAAATATTAATGGATGATATTCGAAAGTGAATGTTCTCATGCTCTACAAACCCATTTGAAATCTTTTCAGCTGGTACTTGTATCAGAAATCCACAAAGAATTTGACATAATTTTCTTTAGAAAGCATAGTGCAAATATTTCAAGATGTACTCAAGAGCAAGAAAGCATCTCAGTGCTGAGTTCTCCACATACCTTTCAAGGCAGTTTTATTTCATTGCTGGCATTATCTAATAACAGAGCAAGCAGCAACTGGGACACAAAACATGAAATGAAGTCTAAGCTTGTGACAGCCACTGAATCAGAGGCTTCATTTTTGCATTAGTGACCACAACTGTGATCCTGGAAGCTCACAGGCCTGAAACTTTTCACTCTTTCTTAAAAAACAGTTTTGGATTGTTAGAAGGAACCTCTATTAGACCATCTTGCTACCTACAGTCTTCACTAATAATTTACCAAACTTTTTTTTTTTTTTTTTAATTTAATATCATCTTAAATAAGTATCATATAAAAGATGGTGTTAACTTCATATTCCAAATGCTACTGTCAGACTAGACAGAATTAGAGAATTCTGTGACTTTCAAGTGCCAGAAAATAGGTCTCAGTAGAACTGGAGAAATTTATGACTGATTCTTTTTATTGAAAATTCTGCCCCAAAAGAAAAAGTTAGAAAGAAAACTACAAAATCCATGAACTGTGTGTATGCAAGTATTTTCTTTCTAATTTTCTTTCTTGTTTTTCTTGTTTCAAAACAACAGTCTAAACCAGATGATATTAATTTTTCCATCGGTTGCCCTTCCTCTCTCCTCTGGTAACAGAGGGAATAAAAATGTCCAGCTCTAGAATTAATAAGACTTAAAACTAATTAAATTACAGTAAAGTTATCAGCTTCAATTTTTATCATCATTGAAAAGATCTCTAAATTAAGTAAAGATAGGTAGACAGGACTCAGTTTTCACACTTGTGGAAAGAGGAAAAGTTACTGACTTTTTTGTCACTTCTCTGTAAATGAACAATTCCTTTTTCATACTGTGACAATGTTCTCTCATTTTGCTGGATGAAGGTGGGGGAAAACAAAGGAGGCAGGATATAACAGACAAATGTTTCAAGGAGTTGGGATTTTATAAGTCATCATGGTGAAGATGAATTGGTAGGCAAAGGGCACAAGAGATGGTCAAAGGTGGATATAAATAAATGGGACGGTTCCACAGTTTATCATGCAGCTATCATCCATACATACACGATATCTGTCCATCCATCTTGTCCCAGGATCTGGCTACACTGCTTGTATATCCAGAAAGATAGGATGAATCACAGGAAAAGACACAAGCTTGTAAATATGTGTCTACTCTTTCTTACGCTAATCTTCTCCTGGGTCTGAAATGCCTATCTACTCTAAGTAACAGGATAACTGCATAATAACTTCTAGTTACTATCACATTTAGAAATCACTAAAGCTGGTCAGGTCATTAGTCTGAAATCTTTGAAGACAACATTTCAGTTAGAAAGACTAGAATTGAAGAATATCTAATTTAATGAGCACAATTATACAGCAGGAGCTAATATTGAGATGATTTGGGAAATGTAGTCTTTTCTAAGAGGATTTAAAAACATTGTTGCAGAAAAAAATTAAAATTTTTATGATCTTTGTCTCATAGTTTGAATTTAAAATGTTATTTATTAACTATCCATGGACAATGGGACTATCTTTAATAATCAAGCTCTACCACGTTATAAAAATCTCAAAAAATCTCCCAGGTATCTGGAAAATACTTTGTCCTATTCAATTAAAGCACTCATTTTAAATTAGTTTTAAAAGTTAATTACTGGAAGCAATGCAATTTCAAATTAAATTATCCAAAATGAAAATAATTAACTTTTCACTTTCAAAGTAATATTTCAAAGGATATTTCGCCACTACTATTTTTCTTCAATTTCAAAATCAAGGAAACAGCCCACTTTCAGAGAACTTCATATGCAATATTAGGCAAAATTAAAACAAAAATTGGTAAAAAAATCATCCAAACTCATATACTGATCTGCACTGATCTGCAATGAAAATATATTTATTGACTTACACAAATTTTTAATAAACTACAGTTTCTTAAATTACAGAACCGTAAGTCCAAACATTTAATTTTGGCTATTTCTTTCTCATTGTGGAACATATAGAGCTGCCATGGGTAAATGGAAACAGAATAAAGTAGTTGGACATCTAAAGGAGTAAGAAGTCTGATCTCTAAAGTATATAGCACAGAGAAATAAGAAAGATGATGAAACTATGGTGCCAGGAGACTGTACTTCATTCAGTTACTCTAATAACTCCCAGCTCGAGAACTCTTCTATCAGAATTTTGCAGGGGTTGCACTATCTCCTGATCTGGAGAAAAGTTAAAATATTTTTCTTAGAGAATTATAGCTTCATATTCCCCTGCCTATCTGATACTGGGAAATAAAGCTGTTCATAACAGGCTTTTTGTTAGTTATAACATGTTTCTTCTAACAAGATGTTATAACAGTTTCTAAGGAAAGCCTCCTTGTAAAATGTAGTCTGCTTTTGAAATATTGGAATGGAGTTTTCAAAGACAAGAGGTCACTGGGAGCTGAGCACTAATTCTCATATGTTATAATTACAGAGGTCTCCAAAATCTGAGCTAGGACTATCAGCCCGTCTGCATAGCCCATCCAGTCCCAGGTCAGGTATGGAGGTCATTGAAAATCATTATAAAGAGCCCAGACACCTATTCTGAACACATTATTGTCTGCCTCCTCGTGCAGTGACGGTAGGCAAAACTGCGTCTTCTCTGGGGAACGTCTAATGCCACATGAATGCGGACCTGTAAGCCCATTTAATTATTTCAGCAGGCATTG
The DNA here is from genome assembly GCF_030490865.1 of Poecile atricapillus. Lineage (NCBI taxonomy): Eukaryota > Metazoa > Chordata > Aves > Passeriformes > Paridae > Poecile > Poecile atricapillus. The sequence continues at coordinate 130,415,780 of NC_081289.1, read as the reverse complement.
GTACTGAGAACACTGGAACTAAGCAGAGTCACAGGTACCCCTGGTAGGTCGAGTTGCACAACTTCCCTAGAAAAACCTGTGCACAGCTGTAGATAAACTTTTAGATAGAAGTCTATTTGGGAAACTGGTGTGCTCCCACTTAGTGGGGTATAAAAGAGGACCCCTTTTTTTATTATATTTGGGGAATGATTTCAGTTCAGAAATTGATAAGAGAACATAAAATATATGGCAGTCTACAGATAATCTCAATATGAGGAAAGCATTCCTGTAATGTAAGTAACACTATTTCATAACAGAAGACAGAAACCCAAGGATCAATTCATTTATAAGGACCAGCTTCAAACTTAATGGTTGACATGCCCTGACACTGACTGCTAGTTACTCTGAGTTTAACTATGCCCTTAAAGTGGATTCACTTTAGATTGCTTAGCTAATCCCTTTTGTTATTGTGAGAGTATCATGAGAGGAGGGAGGAGAAGGAAAGAGGGAGATGGTAATTTACAAAGTGATTCGAGCTTGCAAAAGTCTTTCTAGTCCAAAACATCCTAAGGTTTGCTTAATATGACTTTGTGCCCATTTAAATACTTAAATTGTCATTTTAAGGTTTTGTGGTTGTTAAACACAGCTGTTTAGTTTCTTATCCTTTTCTTTGGTATGTCTTTAATGAATGGATTATGATGGTCAGTTTGTAATGCCATGAATGAAAGATTTAGGACCACTAATCTTAAGAACACTGCTTGGCGCCAGTAGACAAACAATGCACTCCCCAACTTGTTATCTCAGCCATACTAAGCTTTCACTTCTTACCTGCTTTCAAAGACTGTCAGTTCACTCATGTAGTCCAGAGAGTATTAGGCACAATCTCCTCAAGAAGGTGTTTTGTGTTTCCTGATTTTTTGGGAGGGCGTTTATCACTTTATAATATCTTTGTCTATGCTGTATCATAGTGGAGCAGAAGTACTTGAATTTACAAAGATTGAGCTGGTTTGAAAAATAAACTCTCAAGGTTTTAAAAAAAATACAACATTGCTCTGTTATGAATTTTAAGAATTTCAGTTAAATTATTGTATTATGCCTTTGTATTTTAATATTAATTTTTTAGTATCTTCATTGTTTGTTTGGAATAAACTCTGACAAAAAGAATTACTATGATGCACAGAAATGATAAAAGGGAGTGAGGAGTGATATAAAGGTGAATGTGTATGTTCAGTTATAAATTCCTGACTCTCTTATGTACATGGAACAGAACATACACCTTGAAACAAATGAACTTGTGCTTTTATCTCATGAACCATGTTATCAAATGAACACTGCCACAATGAACTATGTGCTTTAATCTCATAAGATACCAGACCCCTATGTGAAATCAAGAGATTGAAGGTACACCAATGTTTCTCAGACCCTTAAAACTTTGTCCATGAAATAATGTCTTCTATTGTTCTGTGATTATTCATTGAATAGTCATAAGTTTCAATGACTTTTCTTGGAAAGTTATGTCACACTGTGTTAGGGAGTATGTACATTCAAGCCCAAAGCCGAAAACAGAGGATGGTTTTTCATGAAAAAATGAACAATTATTAAAAAAAAACTAAATGACCCCCCTGCCAAACAAACAAAACTTTAATAAGTTTCTAAAAATATATTTCAAGACAATCAAATGAAAATTGCCATTTAATGTTACATTAGTTACTATGGCTTGTCCTCTCTTTTTCTTTGTATTCCCATTTTAAGGTTTTTTTCCTCTCTGTTTTTTATCTTCATACTTTTGAATGCTATAGGTTTATTGCCCTATTTTGACCTGAGGTCTGGTTTTCTGCAATAAACTTTCTATAGTATGTCCTTAATAATTATATCATGTCCTCTGGTCCTTTGACTAAAAACTTGATGTCTGTTATTCACCATGTGCCAAAAGAAAGAAAAAGTTTCATAGTAGCAACAGGAACACTAAGGTAAAAATGAGAAGAAAAAAAGTAAAACAAAACAAAACCCAACCAACCAAAAAAAAAACAAAAAAACAAAAAAACAAACCCAAAAAGAACTCCAACCAAAACAAAAAAAAATGAAAAAAAGCAACCAAATTTAAAAAAAAAAAAAAATTAATAAAACAAAAACCTAACCAGCCAAAAAGCTAAATAGACAAACCCACAACTTTTTTTCTTAAACAAATCAATATTCTTTTAGACTAATAAAAATACTGGTTCTTTTCACACTTTATGTAATTTCTTTTATGCTTATTGATAGTTTCTGAGCTGAATAATGAAAGTGGAGAGAGATGCCATTAACTAGGCTTCATAAGTGCAATAGTGGTGATTTTAGAAGTACAGGAATTTTCAGCCCACCTATTGAAATGAAGGTTTTCAAATGAAAATGAGGGTAAAGCCCTATGGAGAGCCTGAATCAGGAATTGCTATAACAGATAATTTAGAATGAGAGGCAGAGAAGGTGAAAGAAACTGATGTCAAGTGTTTATATTAAGCCTTATTAGAGGCTACATACCCAAATCACTTTCCCTAGAATTTTACTGTTAAAAGTTAATGAACCAATATAGGTGTTATTATGAATCTTCTGCAGAAATTATCTGGCTATAATAATAAGTTACTGATATTGCAACACTTGCTGAGTAGTATTTAGACATACAAATCCTTAAAAGGATTTCATGAGGAATTAATATAATTTTATTCTATTTCAACAGCTGCAAAAAAACCCTCCAGCAGTTACATCAGTATCTATAACAGTGAGGCTACCTCAGTAAACCCCGTGCTGTGGTCTCTGTCATACAGAAATGTTGTGTCTATTTGGGCTGATAGAGGAGTGTGCTGATGGAGGAAAAGGAAACAGTCTGGGGACAGAGGGCTGGCTGTCCCAAGGCCATGGTGACATTCACACCAGCATGGCTGTAAGACAGTTTCTCAGGGCTAGGGCAGATTTCTTGAAAAGTGTATATCACGTTTTTCGCCCTTGTAGACTGCAGGTAGCAGTTTCTTCTCTCACACAAGTAATGAGAAAGTCCTTCTATTAAAACTGCACTGTACAGCACAAAAAGAGAATCAGTGCCTGGGAATATGTACTAAGTTGGCTTAATTTTATTAATTATCAGGGAGCTATTTAACAGTAATATTTTCTGTGCATATAAAGTCACATCTATCCTACTTTCCTGAATAATAACAAGAAAATTAGTTGAGGGGGAACATTTCTGCAACTGAGTATTTTGTTTGTCTCATTTCAAGCTGTTTTTCATTATAAAATGTTCGATTTTTTCTTAGTTATTCACCAGTGTGAAGCCTACTGCCCAGCTATGGAAGGCTGCCATAGCATAGGAATTGCCATGTGGGTTTGGATCTAAAGTAGATCCATCTTCACAGCTATCTTCAACTGTCAACTTCTTCATAGTGAACATCTGTTACCGAAGTGTGAGAATATGTTCTGATTGCATTATTACAGCCTTGGGAACCAGAAATTACATCCTTGTATTTAATGTCTTTAGCAGACTTTTTAAGTAATTTTGTGGGCCTTTTTTTGTTTGTTTGTTTTTTTTTACTTCTGTTTATCTTCTGTTAATACCCTATCCTGCTCTTGGGTAGGAAACTGTCAGCCAAGACTCCATTTCCTTCAGTCAGTCAAAGGAATAAGAGGTGTGGAGACCATGAAAATCTTCTCATGGTTTCTCTGGCACCTTGGCTCAATATTCCAGCTCCTTAGCAGACAGCCATCCCGACACCCAGCTGCAGGTTTGGTCTCTCTAGAGGCAGTGCTTTCTCATACCAAAAGAGTTCATGTCCAACCTTGACTTTAACATGGGCTGACTAGACCATGGACAATTTTGCATTGCAAGGAGAGATGCTGAAAATTCCTTTGCTTAATCTAGGAAAACAATGGCTTAGAAGAACATGACCAGGTGCTACAAATACATCAGAAATATGTTTCTGGGCTAGGGCAGACAACTGCCTCAGCTACATCATAGTTTGATTGAAGGATTAAGATAACATATAGATTAAGCATAATTTCTCTCTAATATGACTGTTAAAGAGAAAAAAACTTCACCATTCAGAAAGGAAATAGTTTTTAAGAAGCCTTTGGAATATCCACATAGTTTGTTAGTGGGACTTCAATTCCATAGCGAGGTAGATGACAACTAGTTCTTAAAACTGATTTGTAAAACCTTTGCAGTAAATTCTCAGCTCCCTGCACCCTCATCTGGAAATCAAACTGTCATGTCACTTCATCACATAACTCTTCCTTTGCTTTCCTTCACATGTGGTTTGGGCTGGGAAGTCCACGCCATTCTTGGCCAGAGTCCCATTGCTGTGTTTGTGGAATTCAATTGATAAAACATGCCCATGTATGTGGAAATTATTAAGCGTGTTTTTGTAGTGCTTGATGTCAGTCGATTATAAAAACACTTCTTTCTGGAAGTTCAGAGAGGTTTGAAAGCCTAAATGAACTAAGGGAATTCCTCCTCCAAAAAGCCATTCCATTTTGATGGTGAGTTGGAACGAAAAAACATATTACATAGGTGTAGAAATGCAAATAAACAGGATTTTCACACAGTGCTTGGCAAGCAACGTCAGTATTTTATTGCATAATCCCAATTTATGGATTTTCCATTTACACTAAAGATTTACAGCCAAATCCATCTTAATACTCCATAGATGGCTCCTTCCCTGAAGAAAATTCACATGCAATTTCTGTAAAGATTATTGTTTAATTTTAAATTCATTATCATACCTTTAAACTCATAGTCAAACTTCTACTTAGACTTGCACCTCACAAAACATATTAAATTTGCGGAAATCTTGGCCCTGTCTCAGAAATGTGTTTCAGAAGGCGTGTATGACAATTAAAACAATATTTTCTAACATATGCAATGATTCTCTCATAAAAATTATCTTATTTTACCAACTTGCTGATGTTACATGAGTACAATCACTGGTTATAAAAGCAAGATTTGAAGAATAGACAAAATACCCCCACAGATTGCAGTCATATATTTCTGCTCTGTTCATAATCTGCCTTTATCCTAGAAGTGTACAGGCTTCTGACAACTAGAGCAAAAGCAAATTTTACAAGTAGTGATGAAAGGCATTTAATACTACCCAAATTCTTTAAAAGTTATATTCTTCTACCATACAATAAGGATTTATAATCCAGAAGCCACTGAATGCAGCATCTAAAATCCAGCTCCACACCTAACTGAAATAAAGTTATATACCTGTCAAGCTGAGACAGAAGCCATTTAAAACTTATGCTGGCTGTTGTGTCCCCCTTTTGCTGAGAAGGAAGTAAAAGGATTCAGTCAATGCAGGAAGATTAAACTATGGTGTGAAAAAAATTTATTCGTTTATACCCCTGAATTTCTTTCTTCAGATTGAGTTCATAGTTCTGCCAACTGTATATAGTATAGTATATAAACTGTATAGCTAAGGGTGGGGAGGGAGGAGAGGGAGAGAATTGGTTTTCTGGTCTTGAAGTAATACAGATGTATGTCTAGGGAGTATATACATTATATTCTAAAATACAAAACAATGAAGAAGAGGACACAAAGAGATGGAGGAAAAGAGAGTCCTTACAGAGTGGTAATTACAGTTTGTTCCAGATTAGGCACTTTTTAAAATGAAATTATTGTTGTGACTAGTGACTGTATCCTATTTGAAGGCCTTTTAAATTTTATTGCATGAGTATTTTTAAAGCTATAATTTAAAACCTTATTAGTTTTAATGCAACACAGTTCTGATTCATCACTGGTTGAATGATAGTAACATCAAATTGTCAGGACAAAATAAAATATAAGTAAATCTTTTTCTCTATAACAAAGGGGTTTCTAGTTCAACACAAGTATAATTTTTCCAATATAATGGATAATAAGTATTTATAACAGCTGTTTTGACCTTTTTGAATATATGCCATTTAATAAAACCAACAAGCCATTAAATAGTTTTAAAAAAACTTCATCTGTGTGGACATATTTTTAATATAAGAATACTATGGCCATAGCTACTTATAGGAGGCATACACCTTCTGTAACTAGAGCAATGAAATTATTAATTACATATTTGTTGTTCTTGACATGAAATATTCTGGCAGAACAACTTTACCTTTAAGAGATACCTACCTTGTATCGGCTTTATCTTGTTTCCCTTCTTTTTTGCTAATATATTTCTAATGCAGTGAGTGGTTGCAAAACCAACCAGAGTGAAAATTGGCCAAGTATCCAAAACCTGGCATAACTGTTTCCCACAAGTGCAGTCAACACCTATTGTGTTACATTACACACCTAGTGTGTGTAACACCTATTGTGTTGTGTGTGTGTAATTTGCATAATTGTCATAGGCTTTACAAGAGTTTTCTGTTTTGCCTTTTCCTCTTTTTTCCCCCACCAGTAAAAATATATATTTAACCAACTGATCAGTGACAGAAAATGCTTCTTTTCAAATATAATGATTTTTTTCCCATCTGTTCTGTTTTTGTTTCCATAGGAAATCATTGGCTAATACGTGATTTACATTCTCTGACACAGATCCTTTTTCCTACCTGTTTTGCTCTTTAACTGAAATGTGTACATATTAACTTTCTTTCATTTTCTTTATCTTCAAGGACTTGGCATAACTAAAATGTTAGGTTTCAAGTGCACACCTACCAGAAAACTCTTCTGACTGTCTTTGTAACAGCACCACAACAGTTTAGTAAAACAGATTGTAAGCATGTATCCACATAGTGACTTCCTTGACTGCTCTTGGGGAATTCACTTTCTGAGTAACATTACAATAAAATCCTATAAAATATATTCCCTTATATTTCCTCTCTTAATGAACATTTATGGTAATAAGAAATATTACCTGTCAGGCTATCAAACTACATCTGTATTCTGACATTTTGTCTGAGATTACTGCTTTGCGACTTGGCTCAGAGCATGATTTGCTCTACAGGTAAGAGGACAGATAGTCACTCTGTTGTCAATAAAGTCTTTTCTTTCGCATTAAACTCCATCTAAAGTGACCCAAATACCTTCTGAGTATTTACTATATAACCCAGGAACAGTTATTGTTACAATCACTTTATGTTTTATGACCTAATTGACTTACATTCTTGATGGGAAGGCAGTTTTCAGGAGCTTCATTTTAAAATTGCCTCTGCTTACTCAGCAAACACAGGTTATGAACAGATGGTCTACTACCTGAAATTTTAAAGGATGTTAGGGTCTTCCTTGTTTTCTTTCCTTTTTTTTTTTTTTTTTTTCTCATCCAACAGGGAAGAAAATAAAAACAGTTTTTCTCTCAGCAGTTTAAGCATCTTGTATAATTTTTTTTTTTTTTTATTTTCAATACATGCAGCAAATGTTTGAATGAGCTTTCAAAGAGCTTTCTCATTAGGTCTTCTGAAGACAATTACATTGTTTTAGAAGCTCTGCTCATTCTGAGATCCAAATTGGCTTGCGAAATTTTCTGATAGCTTGGTAGGTAAAGAGTATGGAGTTTTAATGTAACTGTTCATGAGAAAGTGCTTTTGTGCTTGTGCCATTTAAAGCTAACTAAAGCTGCAGAGCTCTCCCAAACTATTCAGTACAGCTCCAGTTACAGTTCTAGACTTATAAAACTCCAGTTATTATGGTGTTTTTGCTTTCTAAACCATCCTTGAAGCTTTATTAACATAGTGTAAATACTTTTAAAGTCTTTAGAGCTACCTCTGCTTTATTTTTTGTGTGTTTATTTCTCCTAAATGTAAGGCCAGTAAAAATGGAATTGTGACTTGGAAAGATAATTCAGTTTTATTTCCAAATCCCAGATTTAAATTACCATATTCTTGAATAACAGCATTTTAAAGGCAAAGAAGAAAACCCATAGTTTGCATGTGGTACTGATGTTGAAAATATTTTTGCAAAAAAAGGAGGGGGAGGGGAGAAAGGGAGGGAAATAGGACTTTAGGCCAGGTGTTTTACTTGAGACTGACAGCTGTTTTTAAAACACTGCTGACCCTTTAAGCCCGTATCCTAGTATAATATATGTTTATGTGATACATTGCAAATAGAAAAAGAGAAGATTCTCTAAATATTAGACTAAAATGGGAACTAACTTAGACAGAAATATTATAGTGAGATTTACCAAACAATGTCTGAAAAAATTGCTGTAACTATTACAATGTCATGACAGAAGTGGAATAGTTCTATTTAGAGGGACATTTTTTCCATATGGACTTGAACTGAAGCTTACTGAACTCAATGGAAAGACTCAGATTTTAAATAAAGGCCCACATGAGCCGCATCTAGCAACTTTAAGCACTCTAAATTAATAGCTTTGGGTTTTTATTTTAGCTCCAAGTCACAGCCTGTCTTAACTTCTCTGTATTTGCTAATCTAATTATGAAAGCAGCGTGTTACGTGGGGATTTGAGAAATTTTTAGATGTTATCTCTGTACTCAATGAGGAAAATTAACATTTAATTGCTTATAATTTGAAAAAGAAGTTTTGAGTAAAAATTAAATGTCCATGGAGTGAAAAGAATGGTTCTCTTTTGATCGATTTACAAGATTGATTTACAAGAATTTGTTCATGTAAAAAGGCAACCTAAGGGTTAATTCTGACTTCAGTGAACTAAAATTTCAGTGCAGTTATAATAAAGATTGACCATTATTTGAAGAAGGCATTTACAGTAAAGTCTACTTTGATATGGAGATTCTGTGTCATGGAAATGGCTTTGCTAACCCTCATGGGCTCAGTCCTGGAATGAAGGATGTTGCTTGTAGTAGTGGTGATGACTTTAAAAGAAGTCTGTGAAAATCGGATTGCTAATAGAAACAAGCCTAAGAAGAGTACTATCCATTGCAAATACTCCATTAATGCAACTTAATGGAAACATAAGAAATTGTTATGATTTTCTTCCTTCAAAACAGTATATATCCAGTCAGAAAAAATTTTACAGTACTCAGCAAAATTGACTCCTGTGGTTTTTTCTCCAGAACTTTGCTCCTAAAATATGCCATAAACATGCTGGGTCTCTGCTGACGAAAAAAAAATATTCCAAGCGTGTGATCAAGCCCAAGAAATAGTCATACAAGTGAGAGAAACAGAGTGAACAAAGAATTGGTCTGTGTCTATGGCATGTTCCAGGGAACAAGAGTTTTCCCACTATATTGTGCACAACCAACTGATCAAATTAATGATAATATTAATTAGTGCCTCAGTAATTCATTGCACATAAGATGAAAGAAAAATTCTATTCATTTTCCCATGTTTCTAACTTTGTGATATTGGGCATGTACAGACAGATACACATATTAAGTATTTTAAATATGTCACGTATGTTTTTCATAGGTAAATAAGGAATTCTATTGTGTACATGCATGCACAAATAGAAAAGCTAGCATGCTTCTTGTGGCAAAACTTAAACTGCTGTTGAAATTTTAGCTGTTAAAGTTCTTAACTTTTCAAGTTTTCAGATCTGTAAGTTTAATAGTGTATAAACACATTTTTGCATTTGTGTTCCTGTATTTATGTCTTAGAACTATGGATTAAAAGGAGGACAAGACAGGGGTTGCATTAATTCACTCACAGTCAGTACAGTTTGTGTAGATGGTCCAAAGGATGAAATGCTGTATTCTTTCTGAGCTGATACATCAGGTCAGCATGCAGCTGGTATGAGCATTTTTGTCCCCAGCAGTGTAGAAGACAGTGATCTGGCTAGTGTTTATACCCCAAACCCTGGAAAAGAGAGGGCTGTTTGTATTTGGATTAGCAGGCAGTACCTCTAGAACAAGTGCCATAACTGTTGAGCTGCACACATTATAGCCAGGTAACTTTATGTGTGGAAAGACAAAGTCAAATGAAAACGTACACTTGGAAACAGCCTAGGTACTAAAAAGGATTTTTGAACCAGAGATTTTATGCATGAATATATATAAGAAGCCCTGGGATGAGAATGTCAGTCACTTCATTAGCTTCAGAAGCACACCTCACTTTGTCTCTGCAATACAACCCCTTAAATGCAAAAACATGCTAAAGTTTGCCTTGCAGGGTGAACTGACAGAGAAAGGAAACAGGTGGTCACTCATTCTGTAATGCACCCATCTTACGCAGGTACTGCAAATCACACAACACCTTCAGATCATGCACAGAAAGCTTGCAGGTGCCCAGACCTGGTGTGCAGATACAGTGGTTGGATTGTGTGTAGGAGGTCTGTCTGCCTGAAACAGAGAGCCATGTCCAAACTACTGCCTTGAAATACATACTAAAGCAGGCCCCAGTGATTAAGAAAAACAAGGAATGGCTTGGTGTTGCTCACGTCAGCATTAAATCAGAGGAAACAAGTGAGTAAAAGATGCTTCCCAGAAATAAAGCAAGTGTCAAAAAGAAAAACAGCTGCACGCACAAAAAATTCTCAGGCATCACAACTGGCTTCCTCTTTGATTTCTCATTCCATCCCTTTTGGTTGGTAGTACTTCTGGTGAAGCTTAAGGGCTTTCTTTCAACATATTCTAGAGTTTGCTCTGATGAAGCACTGCACATTTTCTTGGGTGAATTCTGTCTTTTATAAAACAAATAAATAAAAATATGTGACTGGAAGCCAGCCTGAAACCTCAGAGGTGAATTTCACTGAGTAAAAGGGCTTGCTCAAGGTTTAGCTACCCCCCCCCAGAAGATTCACCTTGTGACCATGGGATCATCTCTGTGAGAGTGATCTTTGTTTTCTAGCAGTGGGAATACATACTTGCCCCAAAGGGCCAAAGGATGCACATTCATACAGATTCAGGCCACAAATGAAGCAAAAAGGGGCAAGTATTTCTGCCACTGGCTTGTTCAAGAGTGGGAAAATGGTGAGGGGGAAAAGAGGCATTAGCCCTGTTCCTCTCCTGCTATGTTTTCCCCTGTGGAACTCATCTGTCTCAGTGTTTTATAGATTTGAATTACTCAAGATTTATGTGGGAGAACTGGATTTAATTATAATTCTTTGACAATGTACTGAGGCATCTGACAGCAAAAAATATTTAAGATAACTATAGCTTATGTGACTGGATAGTTGTGGATTTTAGATAATTCATGATTTGAGAGTGGGGTAAGACATGAAAAATTTTAATGAACTCTGTGAACTTTGGGGCAAAGAATAAAAAACTTCACACAGCTCCTTTATAATCAATTGTTAACTAAAGACCTATCCTTTTTACTTTAAAGACCAGTTTTTCGATTTAATTTGTTTTTTAAATACAGAAGTTTGTTAATTCCTTAATTTTATATTGTATGCCACTACTGTTAAGATGTGAGCAAATGCAACATACAATGTACAATTTTGTTTACAAAATTTTTTGCAGTATTTTCAGATGTACTGTTCTGGGATGCTCCAAAATCACTAGAAATTCTCTGTTGTGCTTTGTCAAAAACAGAAGTGTCAGATTTCAGTGCCTTATCAAACATGTTCACTTCCAGATTTTCATTACACTTACTCACCTGAATATGAAAGTAGGCTTTTTCCCTTTCCTCTCTTACCTATCTAGTTACCACACCTTTGTCATCATCATGGAGATCTTAACAATGACCTAGAGAAATGTAACAGAATTTTCCTTCTTGTGAGGTAATCCTCCCATTTGTATAGTCAGCTGTGATATTCTGTCAGACACAAAAAGCAAATCTTACAGACCACTGACAGCTCAAGATATTCCCTTTTACCACCACATTTTTGCAATTTAAAAACAGAGTGAAGCTTTTATTTGAGGGATAAAAGTTTATTCCAACTGATAAGCCACTAAGGATTCTCTTTTGGTATTTCAGAGATGAGAACACTGGGAAATATTAAGAAAAAATTCCATTTTTCTTTAGATCATCTGACCCACTCCATTGCAGTTCCAATTTTTTTTTTTTTTTTTTAATTTTAATTAGAAACTAATAATTTCATAGGAATATAAATTAATTCCATGCAAAATAATGCTGATTCTGATCTCCTGAAAGTCTAAGTTCAGTTATTCTCTAAAATTTCATCATAATTTCTATCTCTTGCATTGAAATAACCCTGCTTCTCTACAGTGTTGTCTGGGATGCTCTTTAGAAATAAATTTGTGTTCCCATGCTATATTGATTCAGTGTGCATAAGTACCATAAATACTTTTGCAGCAAAGGCTTTTATCAATGGAGATGTTATCTTTCTCACAGAGAATTTGAATGTTGTCACTGAATTTAGTGGATATCCTGATACATTTCATGGGAACTGCAAGGTGCTGAATTCCATTTTCTCAAGGAAGCTGAAGAGAACAGAGAGATCATAACATCTCATGAGATCAGAGCTCAACAGAAAATGTAAAATGTGAGCAAAAGTGGAAATTTAGTGGTATAAAGGTTCAGTCCTGAAAGCCTTGTCTGCATCATTCTTCCTGTTCCTTTAGTGATTCATGGTGATAAAAACTGCATGCAGAAATAAGTCAGCTGGACTAAGGATCAAAATAACTTTATATGGTCCATTTATTTCTGCAAGAATGGATTTTAAAATATTGTAATATATACTGTAAAACTTTTATATGCACTACTGGAGAATGTATGTTTTCTTTCTACTGCATAATTTGTCAAACTTTCTTATTTGTAGTCTGTATCACATATTCTTTGCTACTTTGGGGTGGAGAATACTAAAAATTGAAGGGGGATGTAAAAAAACATATTTCATGTTACTTTAAAAATCTAGCATGCCGCACTTTTTGTAGGGCCCAGTTTTCATTATAGCAAGTCACGCAAGTCATACTAACTTTTATTGATCAGGTAACCTTAAAATGGGATTCATTAATAAAACTCCTCTGCACTTATCCAAGTACATATCCAAATGTATTTTAACCTCTCAGTCCCTCTAGATTTTACGATAATGGGTGAAGTAGAAAGCATTAGGAGTATCTTGCCCAAACAATCAATATTTGACTGCATATGTATAGATTGAGGAAAAAGAAGTACATGGAGGCATCATACATAAAATATGATACAAGGGATGGAAAAAAAATAGGGGGGGCTCTTCTGGTTTTGAACATGAAACAAGTAACACCCTTTAAACTATCAACTGGTCTTTTATGTCTTTTTAATACACTGTTTGCTTCAAATACACTTTATTCTTGATTGTATGAATGATATGAAAAGGCTAATATTTTGTAGATTTCCACTGTGGCTGTTCTAGCTCATATTCAGGCCTGAGCTGCCACTGGAGAAAAAGAAAGAAAAAGCTTTCTTATGATGACAATGATACAAAAAATAAATCCAGGAAAGCAACAGATTTGAAATAAAAATATAACACCTGCCAGGCAGCTTACTCACAGTATAAACAAGGATTAACACCAGCAGTGGTGCAGCAAATACTGGTCTTAGCACATATGTGTTTAAATACAACAACCCAAATATAAGAAAAATTACTTCATGCACTGGCTATTTCAAATTGCTTTAGGATTCAGCAACTATTCCTAGAAAAACAATAGTGCTCAATACAGAGCCGCTGAACAAATTCAGTCCAAAAGGCAAATAAACTAGAGAAGGAATTTTTCTAGCTTCTCCTTGGTTTTAGTGTAGAATATAGTTCTAGACAAGGAGAAATACAAAACCTAAGCAGTTATTTAAAACAAACTGTATAATAATTTGTCTCCATGTAAACAGGTTCCACAGATTTTCCTGAAACAATTACTATCTTTCTCAAGGGTATTTATTCTTCCTTGGAAGGAACAGATTACCAATAAACATTTTAAAAATCAACTGAAGCTCAGTACCTCGTGATCAAGGATCAGTTGTGACTTGAGGAGTAGATGATTTCACTGGTGAGTTAGAGCTCAGGCTTCAGGCATATGGCAACAGATGATCACCATTAGGGGTGTTAATATAAGGTTAATTGTTTGGGTCAGGCCTCTGCTGGCAGGCACTGGCTACATACAGCTGTGTATACGATTATCAGCTGAACAGGAGCTGACTGAAACAATCTGTATTCTCCACTCTGACTACCTGTCCTCCCTAGCACAGAAGGAAAACAAACTGATGAATGATTATTGAATTTGAAAGCACTAAAGCAGAAACCTTTTGGTATTTTTATCCTCAACTGGCAAGTCAAAGAAACATTTATTTTTGCCTTTTGACAATGTAGTTTTTAATCCATGATGAGGGCTCTCAAGGTATCATGGCAATAACTTCTGTCTCTTTCTGGACTGAGAGCAATAAGTAGTACCATGTGGGTTATCTTTTCCTCCTTCTCCCAGTGGTGAGCGAGTGGGATGGAAAAGCATCTTCTAAATAGATAGATCTGCTGATGACCAAATGATGCCTTTGCACTGAAGAGTGATAATACAGCTTTAGCCCTCTATTTTGCTGAGAAAGCTGGTTTGTGGAAGAGGATTTAAGTTGTATTCAAGTACTAAGTGAATGAATAGCCCTGTTAAAGCCTTCACACAGTCATTCAGCTGAGGGTAATATTTAAGAAAGGAATCCAGATAAGTACCATTCACATCAGAGTTTATATTGTTGTCATTATTAATTATTATTGGTCATTGTCTTTATTCACAGCTTTCAGGTGTGTTGATAGAGTTGTCGGCTTCTCCAAATACACTCACAAACTGATTTTCTTCCCATATCTCTGGAACACTCATGAGGGCGTAAATGAACAAAGGAGCAGAATAAGCACCTTAAAGACCTCCAGCATGACTGATCCAAAGAAATTCCTATCCTGAACAGGGTTTCCAAAGGAAGCAGAGAGAGTGAAGACTGCAGTACTCTGCACAAAATTTGTTTGACATCATCATGGAATGTAAGAAAGATAAGTTAAATGCAGAGAAATCACAGTAACGTTTCACAAAATGATGGAAAATCAAAAATGTTCCTTGCTACATAGTTAAAAAATATTCAACCCCAAGGGTAAGTAGAATATTTAACTTCAGCTTGAATCGGATGCAAGTTGAAAAAAAGTCACATTAGAACAAAAAAAAGTAAACAACAATAATGCTTTGTTTTCCTGTTAAAAAAAAAGTCTTGGGGTTAAGTTAATTTCATTATAAATATATCAAAGTCAATAGATTTCTGTCAAAATGTTCTCAGGCTTGTTTGAACCCTATACGCAGAGTGAATTCTACTCTTCCAGCAGAAATAGCGATGCTTTGAAGGCTACTCACATAGCTTCTGCATTTAAAGTCTATCTTTGTAAATTTTATCTAAAGTGAATTATAACATGATGGGAGTTCTTTGGTTCAGGTTATATGCTATTGCTTTAAGATTTCAGAATTTCAGCTAGATAGAATTGTCTTTTCTCAGTGTAGTATGACAGTTACACTTCAGTTGTGGACCCAATTTTATGTGTATCTAGTCAGTCCATTCAAGCAAAGAGATTAAGGGGAAAAAAACTGTGATACTTTATTTTCCTTTTCTATATTTTCAAATATTTTTAACCCAAACATTATCCTCCTCTTCTCTACCTCTTTATAAAATCTTTGATCTCCCCATGGTGTGGACAGAGTATTGACTTTTTCTCTCCATGCAAATCTGAGTAGTGTTGCTAAACTTTTTAGTCATGCTTACATAAAATCTCCCAGAAAGCCTAACCTGAGCCCCTTGAGTTCAGGTGATGCCTCTTCTCCCTGACCTCTTCTACCAAACAAAGAAGGGGGAGGGATCCCTTAAAGGAGTAATAGCCACTTTATTTTAACCTAAGAAGGCAACATACCAGTGTTTCCAAAATTGTGTTTTAGGCAGTGAAATATGCACTGGCAACTAAATCTAAGGGTTGTGAAGAGTGGGGAGTGTGTTTTAAGACGCGCACATGCACATACAAATACTGTCTGCAATAATGGAAATTGAACATCATTTGGTGAGGACACATTTATTAGGCTCTGGATGTAAATGAAACACAATAATGGAAACAGAGATAGAAGAAGGAGAGAGGAACAGTAATAACAAGATGATTGTTCAATTGCACATCTTGGGCAAGAACTCATTTGTTGTTAGGTGAAAGATTTACGTGATTTCAGTAAACCCTTGAAGACACCATTACTGACTGACAATTTGGTAAAGGTACCACAGAAGCCCAAGTAGTTAAAGAGCTCTAAAACTAGCAAAATCCATCAAATTCTCCAAGGAGCATAATATTGTTCTTCTGTGTAAACAGTCCTCTTATTCCCTAGGTTATGGGCCAGGTTATAACTCTCATTAAGTCAATCATCATCAGCTGGGCTTGACCAGCAAGTAAAAAGGAGAAGGCAATCTGCCATTATGTAGGCATTAATCTAGAGTGAACTATTATCTTCAACACCCTGTAGCTCAAAACATAACTACTTAGATTGCTCAGATAATAACTGTGACCAGCCAGCCATTTGCAGTTACTATAGCTGCTGGCTTCAGAAGGCAGATAAATATATTAAATCTCTATTAGAGCATTCCATCATAAAGTGCACTCGGCTGCAATAGCCTGTCTTTTCTCTTAACACCTCTAAAGAGATACATGAATGCCAGACAGTGCTGTGGCATGGATGGTATTGTCATTTCATTATTTGCAGTTGGACCATAATGGTATGTAATTTATATCCACTACTGAAAAAAGAATAATACAAATAAAGATAATCAGTAAATGCATAGGAATCACACAGCTTGTAGAACTGCTGTTGAGGGTAATTGTATATTTCATTGCCTTCTAAGACCCTGAGATGCTCAATACTGTGTCCTCTGCAGGGTGACCTCACTTTATTTAGTTTAATTTAAACTGGACAGAAGCACAAGGGTACGTTCACCTAGCAATGGAAGATATGACATTTACGTCTGTAGTACTTTAGGGCAGTTCTGTCTTGTGTTATTAGAAATGGACCTTTTGCTTATCCAAGCATCTACAAAAGAGTTAATAACTGCTTTTTTAAAGGCAAACTGTTTTTCTTAAGGCAAGCAGAAGCAAACAGCTATTTTGCATAAAATTGCAGAGATTTATACTTTCAAAAATCAGTTTTGTTTCTGATACCAATGCATAGAAAACCTCCCTTTCTTTGTTCACTCAGTTACCCTTTTGTTAGATAAAATACATATATAATTTCATTTAACTCCCCAAAACCCAGCTCAGATACAGATATTTATTTTACTTCACCCTCATGAAGATAACTCATTCTAAGTGAAAGTTGTATTTGAAAACATCTTTTACAGAGGATTTCTCCTTGCTTAAGGAAATATTTATACTGCAAAATGTGCTATGAAGTGTTTTTATTAAATTTTTTTTTTTTTTTTTTTACTCTTCTATGAGTTTTGGTCTCCCACAAGGAAATAAAACAACCAGGTGGATTGTTTTTCACAGCTTCCTTCCCAGATGAAAACAGATAATAGGAAATGTAGAAACGGCAAAACCCCAGTTCTCTCTGTTTGAAGGAATTGTTTTCTCATAGTTACATTTCATACTGCTTATTATTCTATTATGCACATTATCTTTTTTCCCTAAAAGAAATGAAACCAGAGAGGGAGGAAAGAAATGAAACCAGAGAGGGAGGAATTAATCTGGTTTGAAAGAATAGATATCAAGACTCAAATTATTGGGTGGCTCTGCAATTTACAGCACCATGACATTAAAGTGATGGGTACTCGAGATACGTAGGTAGACAACTAGAGAGATAGAATTAGAGAGAAGCAATTCAAACCATTCTTGTTAGATTTACTTCTTCTGGCAAAAGCACGCTCCTGATGATGAGTCCTTATAAGCAGACAGCAGGTGGGCACAGCTTGACCTTCCAGATCAGTCAGATTAAGAATATAATATTTTCTACGCAGTTAATGCTGAGATGATGTTAATTACTTAGCAGATCCTAAATCCCACAACTGATTTTTTATCATTCTGACAGAACAGGGGGATGATAAGTCCAGTATAAAGGAGCTGGCAGGAAGCTATCTGGCAAGTTCTCAAGATAGTATGCAATTAGGGGAAGAAAAAAAAAAAAGAAAAAAATAAAATCAGAATGTTCTTTAGGCTTGTTTCCTAACCAGACCACTTCTGAAGTGTCAACCAACAGAGAAACTGAGTATTAGTAAAACAAAGTGTGTATTGCTCATTTGTGAATATCGATGAAAGCTTGAAAAACCCCACAGTGCTAATGGATTCAGCAAAAGCAAGGAAATTTGGATCAAGATTTGCAGTCCTGGAGTTGAAAAGTAAGGCCCCTCAGTGGTCTGACATTCAAAAATACTGAGTCGCTCCCCTAGTTGCACATGTCTTGGTATGGACGTGCATTATTTTTAGAAACCAGAGCTCTAATACTGGAGCGCAGAAGAAAGCAGGGTTTTGAAATACTTAACATTAATAATGGAATAACCATCTCCTATGCGTAGAAATGGTCTACAAAAAGTGCAGTTCAGTTAGTTAAATGATGCTGGTAGAAATTAAATTGGCATCTTCCCTTGCATTACTTCCTGCTGTCTTCCAGGACTAATGTTTTCTTAATATATGTTTCTGAATCTAATTCTTCCTGAACATCCGGCACTCAGAGACTGACAGCAATGTACGGTCGCTCCTTCACCATGTACCAAGGTATTAACTTATCACTAGGGTAAAAAAACTGCTGCTTTGATTTTATTTCAGTTGAGCACCAAAAACTCTCTAAAAAATTATAACCCAAGTAAAGCAACGACAGGCGGCAAAAAAAATGAGAAAAAAGATTGCACTAATTACTGAAGAAGGAGGCTTGTGTGGTCTGGCTATATGTGAAAGATCTAACTGCAATGCTTGATACAAGTAGGTGTTACAAGATTTTCTGAATCATATTCTCACATTAAAATGTAAGTGCCCATTGTCTGTAATAAACAACAAGCCTGTTCATGCCCAGCCCAGCAGATTTTCAGGTAGGTTAATGGACATAAAAAAAAAAAGTTCAGGCTGAGACTTTTAGCTCTTTTGGAAGTAGTGTTAGGCTGTCGTTCTGTGCTGAGAACCTGTCTAGCCTCTGAGTGTTTTGGGAATTAAAGCAAACAAGAAAAACATGCCCCAAAATTGCTAGTGTGGATATATTCAGGGAATAAGTGAGCTTACACGTGAGCATACCACAGCACTGCATAAATATTACTTGCAAAACACTGTGAATGGAGGGCAATATAATGTCAATCCATGATCCCAAACAAAACAGCTTCAAGTCTTCAACAAAACTACTTTACACCAGAAATATACTTGGTAACAGGGGGTTAACCTGCAGAAATTATTTTATTGTAAGCTTTGCAAATTTTAGTGAGATTTCTGTCCTCTTTTCTGGGCTTAAATTAATACATTAATCTCTTAGTGTTTATTGCTTTTAATAAGCATGAATTCCTACACTTGTAGGAAGGTGATGGAAAAACTTGAAAATGTAACCTGAGTGCATGTTACTAATTTAGAAAGTTTAAAGAATGAACTAAACTAACAAAAAGATAATGTTTTTGAACATCTCATGGTTTTGAGAGCCTGAATGAGTTTTAGATCCTTGAGGATAGCGATATTAACATAGCAATTTTTTGCAAAGTCAAATACTTCCAGACAAGGAGAGTGATTTTTAAAGACTAAAAATTAATTATTTTTATCATACTCATATAATTTAGTAATCATATGGAGTAGGAACTCAAACAATACTTAATGGAAAAATATTTCTTGAACATCTAAGCAGTTCTTCCATTTTACCTATTAAAAAAATATCATGCCTAACAGAAAATGCAATACAAATACTTTAATGAACACCCGTAACAGGAAGCCAAGAGGCTAATTCTCAAACTCTGGTGATTAGAAGTAGGGGAAATTGTTTTCCCACCCCAGAAAATATTCATTAAAATTAGTTATATTTTATACACTTATAAACTTGAGACTGGAAGGTAAGGAATACAGAAATATCTGTGGGAACAAAACTGTGGAGAGGTTATCCCACAGCATCCAAGAGCAGTTAAATAAGAATAGACCTGAATGGAGCAAAAGGTCTTCAATCCAAGTTTCACTCATTGCAGCTAGATGCTCTGATCACCAGCTGTGTTTACCTGTGGCAGAAGAGGTCATGGCTTCCTTAAATAATTGAACAGAGACATTGGGCCAGAAAATTAGAGGAGGTGATTCATTGTTCCAATGATTAGGACATTCAGCTTGGGTACAGACGACCTAGTTTGTGTTATGACTCAGGCAGTCAATGCAGCCACTGAACCTCTAGCTTCAAATGAAGCACATGAGGCAGAGGAGAGCAAAGGCTTCTGGATGCCTCAGGAGGTGAGCAGTCTTCACCACAGCAGCTTGGAGAAACCAAGACTGAACAGACAGCGCTAGAATGCACAGGCTCTGTGCTCAGGTAATAGAGACCAAGGTTCAAATTTAAATATCCAGTTTGAATCCAAAGTTACAACGGAGAGTTATCCACTTTCTTAGAAGGTGTCATTTCCCCCAGGTTACTATGGGGTGTTTTTAGTTGTACTAATACTGTTTTAAAGTATATCTGAATTTGTACCACAAAAAGCTTAGATTTTAATGACTTCATATTTTTATGCTTTAAGAGAACACTCTTTTAGGGGTTTAATGCAAGAAGCTCCATTAAAATCAGAAGTTCTGGAAGTTATAGGGAACACATCGAATTTAAATGCAGCATTTAATTGGTTTTCCTCATTATTGAACTAATTATGATTTTAAAAAATAATGTATTTTTATAAAAGAGGTAAAAAACCTCAGTTCATTGCTTGAATGGAGGGGGCTTTGTTATGTAAGTTTATGGCTAAATACAAGCTTCCTAGAAATAAAGGACAAAAAATAATCATACCACTTAATCAAAAAAAGTGCCAATGCAAGCACATCCAGACTATAATGATAGCCTGCACTTTGAGGCTAGTCATGGAAATGTCCAGATCACATTACTGTCAAAGTCAATAGTATAGCTGTGGATAGACCTAAACATAATATAACACAACAATCCAATAGACTTTTAAAAATTAATAAAGGCATAGCTATAAGATGTTCATATCTTGTTACTCCAGATCTCTTAAAACTGCATTATGGCATAAAAATTGGATAAATTAAAAAATGTTCCTATAGTTAGTCCATTTTCCCAGTTATAAGCCTGTTCCTAAGAGCTAATGTAAAATTTCAGAAGGGTGAGTGGCATCTTGAAGTGGATAAATGAGGGAAAGGAGCAAGAAGGAGGCCCTTCTGCTGAAAGCAGCACCTTTTTGTTGGTTTCAGCAGAAACAAAAAGGAAATAAAACACATAGACAAATATAAAGTATAATATATGTGTATCCAAATGTGTGTATATATACATACCTATATTGAATTTTTTAGTGATGGAGACCAGACACTGAGAAGCTCAAAACAGCATTGGAGAGTTTGGAGCTCAGAGCAGCTGGATTCATCTGGTGAGGTCTGAGAAACTCAGCATTAGCAAGAGAAAGTGGTCACAGAAATCAAAACCCAGCCCACAGCAATACTTGGCATAAGCAAATGTCAGTGACCATGGGGAAGACCTCTTTCCTTGCCTGGACAGAGTCTTCATTAATATTGACTTGGGAGAGAACATTAATCTGTTTATTTAGCCTTGGGGACCAGTGAGTAGAACAATGAATTGGGTCAGAGAGCGTGAATCTGTTTGTCTAATTGTAAACATATACTATGCTGGAAGATATGTATGGTATTATTATGGATGAAACAAAATGAAGGTTTGTGCATTCAAATATTATGATGACAAGCACAGCAGCAATTTCTGTACTACCTCCTGTTGCTCAGAAAAACACTTAACATAGACTTGTTTTGGGATCTTTATCCAACTGTATGGTTATCTCACTTCACAGTATGTTTTCTGTCTCTTGTTCTGAGGCTTCTCTCAATTTTTTTCATGCAAATGGAAAAGAAAGATAATTGCAGTGTTAATTACAGCTTAAAGATTAATGGCAAAATAACAAAGCATGGAGCAATAGCAATAAAATCTGGGTAAGAGAGTTGAAAGCAAGCCAGAATGCTTTAAAAGGGGATGCTTCATTTCTCCTGGTGTAGAGGTTATTTCATTCTCCTTAGAAAAAGGAAGCCAAAATCAATTTTAAGGACAACTTTTGTATTTCATTCAGTGGTTCTTTGATGGAAAATAAGTAAGTGGCTGCTGGAGTATAGACTAAAGCCAAGTTTTCCTTAGCTATTACAGGGGAATTGTGTTCACATACAGGTTTTCATAGCTCAGATAAATGTTTTGCTCATGTATTTGGTTTTTTTCTTTGTATTAAATTAGAGAACATTTTCAATGGAAGAGGCAGAGAATTCCTTTATTCTTTATCATTATAACCTGCAGTTATAGTGGTGACTTTTTCTGGAGATTGAAGATATAAGCTTGAATTTCTTGAGACAGAGGAAATAGCTGAATACAGGTCTCCCCGGTCAATGCTTTATCCACTGAACTATTGTAACAATGAGTAGGAATGATTTCCACTTCCAGTGCAACTTAGAGGGAACGTGATAGACAACCTTGTATTTTGTACAGACCCAAGTGATGGAGAAGGTTGCAGCCCAGACCGAGACCCTCTGAGACCCCAAGGTTCTCAAGGAAAGCACTGAGTTGTTCATCAGTTCTGCTGAAACATAGCACAGAACAAGAAATAAAATTCTCAGTGTTATTACTTTGGCTGATGCAGTATGATATAGAAACCATCAGGAGCTATATATTGTTAGATATAACTTTAGCTATAGCTATACATTGTTAGATTTAACTGTTGGCAGACTCAGTGCAGCCATTTTCTACTCAAATTCTGAGTTAAAATTTTAAATATGGCAGAAAACTACCATAAATAACACTAAACCATGATAAACACTGTCACAATGCTACAAAGCAATGTTTGAAGAGAAGGATGCCAAATGGCAGAAGTTAGAAACTGGGTAATGTGGTGAACTGCTACCTCAGCTCTTTGATGGCTGCTAGGCTATTTTAATCACAAGTACAAAGGCTTGCTCTTTGTTGGAAACCCACAAAGGAACTTGTCTCTGCTATCCTTAGCTGGAAATAAAACTCAGTGTAATTCTTCTAATCAATGAAACAGCTTTCATTTTTAATTAATTAATTTAATTAATATTGCTCCTTTGCTGAAGAGCTTAAACTTGCCTATTGGCAAACTTTAAGCAGTTATAAAGATGCTATTTTAACTGCACATTATAAATTTATACTTTATAAGGGCTTAGTGATAAAAGGACTTAGAGACTCACATTGTGACACTTTGAAGACAGAGCTAGAACTGAGATTTTCTTATTTCTTTTTTTTTTTTTTTTTGAGATCAAGACACTCAGGAATCTTGTTGTAGGTTGTCTGCAGATGTAAATAGGTAACAGGTCATTCTGGTTGGGAAATCAGAGATGTACCAAAATGAATATCAGTCACACAATTTGTTTGTGTGTCAGTGGTTACATAACTTCTCATGCTGCAACCAATCTGGTTAAATAAGCCTTCCATTTTAAGGCTGACTGGACCTGAATTTTCTACCTCTAATGCACAGGTACCCAAGTGGTGCACTTAGAGTCAGTTATACAAGTTTATAACAAAAAGATGGCTCATGCACCAGAGAATTAATAACTCAGTACAAATATGAGACATCAGTTAGATACAGGTATATGAGAATAAAAATATAAAAGAGGAAAAGTTTGGGAGAATCATAAAGTGCTTTTTACCCATCTCTTGCCAAGAGTTAGAAATTGCATCTCAGTTACACAACAGAAGTAAAATCCACTCACATTTCCCCAGGAAAGCAAACTACCAAGCTCTGAATTTTTAAAAGAATGATCTTTATTTCAGGATTACAGAGGAGAATAAAATTATCTTCAGATTTTTTATGAACTAGCTGCCAGAAATCATCTTGTTTAAAAAAAAAAATAAAAATTGTTGCTTAAAGATGCACACTTAGATTTATTGAAATGTTTTTCAGAAGATATTAATATCAATTCTCTTGTTCTTGTAAAAATGGAACTAACAGAAGTGTAATGAAGCATCAAATTGTTCCTTAGTTATTACTTCTCCATTTGTTTTACATTATTGACAGTCTTTTAAAAAATTGTTTGTTGTTACTTATCAGTGAAGCTTTGAGAGTCTGAATAGCTCTGAAGACCAAATAAATACATGGTCTCTGTTAAAAAGCAAACTAGAGAGTAATTTCTTCTAATATGATTAATAGACATTGTACTCAAAAGTATAGCATATAGTATAGATATATAAATGTTGTTGATGGTGTTGATGAATGTTTCATATGCTTATCAAAAAGCTTTGGTTTTAGAATAAAAAACTTATTCAGTGAGTATATTTTTATGGAGACTGAAAGAATATAACTTCTCAGACAAAGCACTTAATAGAGAAATACATAATTTCATGGGCAGCATAAAGAAAGCTACATATCATTAGGTAAGAGAGGTGCTGCATGGGCATTCCCACAGCCTAAAAGATCAAGATTGTCTCTGATGCACTGAGCACGTCTGTACATATGCAGCATTAAAAAGTTGAAAAACTACTCTGTATTAGGTGCAAAAGACTGGTGCAGGGGATACAGCTACTGTTTCTGTAACACTTGTCTTTTGAAATCATCAGATCCTATGAATTAATTAAGGATTTCAAAAGTCCTCAGTAGATTATCAAGGAAATATTATCTTGTTGTATAATATTTTTATTTTTTAACTCAGTTACCCTACTGTCACTGAGGTCAAGACCTGTTTCAAAGCTGGAATTCCAAGTGTTCATGTGTCTTCTACTGACTTCTCAGATCTTCAGAAACATCTCTAGAGAAAAAAAGCATTATAATGCTCACATGATTTCTACTAAACTTTCAATTTCCTGAAATTTTAGCAGTAGCAGTGGAAACCTTTAAACTCCTGTGCTTCACAAGCCTATTCCTGTTGTTGCTTTACCTCGCTTTTTAAAATTAAACTATGAAGCAACAACAGAGGCCAAGGTACACTCAATTAAAATAATATTGCATTGACATATGTTTGCAAGTAAATGTTTAAAGGTATTTTATGAAGGTTACAGTGTTTGTAACAAATGGCGTGCTGAGTGGTCCCCTGTTGCTTATGAAGTTAGAAAGGCATTCCCTATGGCTGCATAATTTCTTTCAAGCCTCTTATAGAATAGTACACATCTCCAGTTTAATATAAACATGACCCTTCAACAGCAACATATAAAATACCTAGCTCTCTGTTTGTTGAAATAATGGATAAGGTGAATCCAAGTGTTTTGGCAACATTTCTAGGTTCAAAGATAGAAATGTATTTCCCCATAAAACAAGTCATCTGCAACTGCTAACCCCTCAAAATGTAAAAGAAATAGAGTAGCTCTTCAAAAGACAGTCTTTATTGCTGAGTATTCAACAGATTTAAGCTATAATAATAGTATTTAAGAATTTTGAAATTCCTTTTTTTATCTGAATTTACTTTTGGATGTTTCTAAGCAAATATACTGGCTTTAGCTTTACCACCTTGATTTCTCAAGTAGGTGTCTTGATGACTGATATATTTAAAAGAGATGAGAAATTGAAACCCTTAGTCACTGTCAGAGGTAAGTTTCTGTCACAACCCTGGATTTGGCCCTCATACTCTTTGAAGCTCGTTCTGCACCTGCCCACTCCTTCTGCTCTGTGAAAATAGATTTTAGAAGCTCAGCTAAAACAAAACCCAAGAACAACCCTGAGATCCTCAGACATTCATATTTTAGTACATAAAATTAATTTAGTGCACTAAAATTAAATGTTGCTAAAGTGTTTCAGAATAGATGTTTCCTGACTAAACAAAAATAATTCTGAAATACCCATTGAATTATATCATGGGGATATAATTGACTCACCAATTTAAAAACATCTATACATTTGACTTGTTGACAAGACTTTTTATAGTTAAAAGATGCAAATGATCAAACCAAGTCATGTCAAAAGGCAATATTCAAACACTGAAATTTTTTTTTTTTAAATTGTTTGCCTCTCTATATATGTAAAAACCCCTGGGATTTAAACTTGGGTATTCAGGACTGATACAAAGACTTATACAAACTTTGATAAGAAATCTTGGGTTTGAGTATTTTTAAAATACTTTGCTTGTTAGCACTTATTTCTCAGACTTTGTTTCCAGAAGTCTCAGTTAGCTCAGTTATGTATTATATTCCTGTTTCTGAAAAATGGTTATGACATTTCTAAAGTAATTATTCTACAGAGTGTCTCAATGAAGTTTCATTGAAATAGCATAGATGTGGTTGTTAGTATTAATCAGGAAAAGAGAAAACTCCCACAGGTGATTAACGGTATCCCAAATATTGTATACAGGCAGCTAAAAGAATATTCTGGGAAAAGACACTGAAAGAATTATTCAGAGTGCAGAGACCACAAATAATGAAGAGCTGATGCAGGAAGTGTTATTGTCAATGCTAAATAGAAAGGTAAAAGTTATTTAGAATTTACTTAAGCAAAGCTCCACCAGAGGAAATGTTTGAGGTCATCAGGATTTCATCTTCAATGGAGACTTTTCTCTCCAAAATCTCTCTTTACCTGGGCTGGATTGAGAGGTGGGACCATGCAAACCTCAGGGAGTTCAGCAAGGCTGAGTGCAAGGTCCTACACCTGCATTGCAACAATCCCAGCCACACCCACAGGCTGGGCAGAGAAGTGATTGAGAGCAGCCCTGTGGGGAAGGCTTGGGGGTGGTGGCTGATGAAAAACTCACCATGAGCCCACAGTGAGTGATCACAGCCCAGAAAGCCAAGGAAATCCTGAGGTGCATCCAAAGGAGAGTGTACAAGGTCAAGGGAGGGGATTCTGCTCCTCTGCTCTGCCTTTTTGAAACCCTGCCATGAGCACTGTGTCCAGCTCTGGGGTCTCAAACATGGAACTGCTGGAGCAAGTCCAGAGAAGGGCCACAAAGTTGATAGAAGGACTGGAATATGTCCCCTAAAAAGATGGGCTAAGCAAGTTTGGGCTGTTCTGGAGATAAAAAGGCTGTGTGGGGACCACACAGTATCTAAAGTATCTGAAGGAACTTTCAGGGAAGCTAGAGAGGGACTCTTTGTCAGGAACTGTAGTGATAGGGCAAGGAATGAAGGCTTCAAAGTGAAGGAAGAAACATTTAGGTTAGATTTTAGAGATAAATTCTTTACTGCAAAGGTGGTGAGGCAGTCGAAGAAGTTGCCCCGAAAAATTGTGAGTATCCCAACCCTGGAAGTGTTCAAGGCCAGGCTGGATGGGGAACTGAGCAACCTGGTCTATTGGGAGGTGCTCGTGCATCTGGCAGGGGATTTGGAATGAGATGACCTTTAAGGTCACTTCCAACTCAACCCATCTTATGATTCTATGATTCTGTAAAGCAACCACAGTCCTCAGCCTCTGAGGTCTTTAAGGCAGTGGTTGGCATCAAGTATCTATCTTTGTTTTTCTGCTTTTAAAAATTCTCTGCACTTTTTACCGATTGAGAATACTAAATGCAGAGCTATGTACTGCAGGACCTAACTGAAAACTTATGTTAAATACTACTGAAAATGTGGTGAAAACCAGACTCCAACTGATGAAACATTGCTTTGTGCAAATTTTATCTAACAGTAATTATTTCTTTCTCCGTTTGTTCCACACTATATTCTATAAAAAACAAATAAACAGTTCCACAAGAAACTAAGGGTCTATGACAGGGTAACACCTGAAAGTGGTTGTAGGTCTGATCTATCTTCATTAAACTTCATTCACTGAGTTGACATCTTATCGTATAAGTGAGATTAAATACTTTATTTAATTTCTTATGTCAACACAAGACAAGTGATAGGTCAGTGACATGATTTCTGGACCCAAATACATTGTTTTTCAGAGGTAAGGAGCTTCCTTACCTCTTGCAGATCAAGTGGGGTAATCCTGTTATTACACCCACCTCAGTGGGGTGCGATGCTCATTCCCTTCAGTGTGAAAAAGGACATTTCATTCAGACTGCAGCAATGACAACGGGAATTGCTGTGGCAGCTGCCACATAAAAACAAAGTGATAGATCAGTGTCCTGCTTCCATCACTGCCGAACACCAGACATTTGGTGAAAGTTATAGGGAAACCACACTCATGTAGTTATTCTTCTCCAGGGTCCCTTTTCTACCATTGGAAGTTACTGGCTTAGAAAACTTCTGTCAAAAAGATGATAATGTCCTGAAACGTGGAAGGTAATCTGGCTTTTTGCAACAAGTAACACTGAATTATAAACCAACATTGTTGGATTTGTGCATCTATTTTTGACCTTCACCTCATAAAACAAGGGTGTTCAGATCAAATCCACAGAGATTATCTTCATGGGTTCAATGGCATCACTCAGAGAATATTAAAAGATCTCATGCCTAGCATCCTACCACATCACAAGCATCCTACCAGTTTCAGGGCACTTTTTCCTTTGGGTTCCCACTGAGAGAAATGTGAATCGGAACTCATTCTGAGGAATTCATTTCCCTAAAAATTTTCACTATGCCTTAGAAGGCTATGACTAACTGTGTAATAATTTATTATCAGCTGCTTTGGTGAAACTCTTTATATACAGATGAAACAGAGAAAAAAAAAATAGAAAAAACCCTCAACAAACCCCAAACTTTAGCAAGAACAAGGGCAACAAATGAATATAAAAGCACAAGTGATGGATTTTTGTTGTACCTTTGTATAGCAGAGTAAAAGGCATGGAAATTGGATTTCCATACTCCGCAGATGTTCCACAGATGTACTTGCTGTTCTTATGATTCTTTTTGCATCAGTAGACACTAGGATCATCTCTGTGATGTCTGCTTTGGAGATGCTAGTGCATGTATATGCTAAATGATCACTGAAAGGCTTTATATGCACTCTTTTGATGGAACTACTCACATTCATGTACAAGGTGTATCTCAGTGCCATGCCACAGTTTTGTGAAATGTGGTCCAAAGGCATACAAATGTCCCTGTGTTTGCATTTAAATCCATTAGGTGATACAAGTGCATTATGACCACAGATGACTATGAGATTAGGAGATAACCTGACCTTGGTAGTCAGGAAAAGAGAGTGAACTGCTGGTATAGTATTAGTGTAGTGTAGTGTACTACAGCTGTTCCAGGATTCAACATCCACAGCAATTGCATTAGAATGAACACGGATAATGTGAGGAAGAATTTCAAAGAAGGATTAATGGCCTATGATAAAATGACATGTTATTTACACCAAAGGGAAAGTAAAGAACAGATTCAAGGCAATTTGACAAAATGTATTTCCAGTTAATCCACAGCAAATGCTGCACACAAGAAACTCTGACTTTCCCTCAATATGAATTTTCATATTCCTTGACCTATTATAATTCAAATTAATAAACTCATATTATTCAGAATAAGATATCCAAATCCAGCATGAATAATCCACACTTGATTAAATCAGTCTACATTTCAAACTCTTAAATTTAATTCTATACTAGACTTAATTGGGTTTTGGAATTATGTACTGGATTAGTCTTTGATCTGCAGAATGAGCAAAGAGTACATCACAGCACTCAAGGAAGGAGAGATGAGTACTGCTTGAGAGAGGCTAACTAAATTTCTCCTTAAACCATAAAGACTGTGCCTTTTCAAAAGTGTCCCCTTTCCCAGATGTGCCTTTTTCCACTCTCCTTTTGTTTGCTGAGTATTTCTGCAAAAGGAAAAGACACACAGGTTACTTAAGACAACCCAAAAGGACAGATTGCACCTGAGCCCCTGCCTGCACTTGTGACACTGAAGTACAGCCTCCTATTTTTCTCTGTGCACAGGCGGGCATTCTCAGGCTCCCCACAGCAAAATAGCCCTCTTGTGTCATGAGAAAGAAAATAGTCTGCATTTTTATAGTTGAATGATTGATTTCCAGAGGAGCTCATCAAAAGTTTGAGATTCATGTCCTACTTAAGGGTTCTACTAAATTTTCTCTGTTAATGGGTTGCTGAAAACTGTATTTGCTGATGGGAATTAGCCGAAGCAGTTCGTTTCTGTGCAAATAAAACTAAATTTTACTCCCAGTTCTTTCTTTCTCCTTCCTATACCTAGGTTCTGGTGAAATTTTAAAACAATCAAGAATAATTTTAATTCTGTTCCTACCTGTCTTTTTTCTTCTCCCTCAACTGAGAGGTTTTCCAAGGCCTCAAGAGTGTGAGAATAGGGGAATATATATATATATATATATATATATATATATATATATATATATATATATATATATATATATGACAAAAATAAAAAGTGACAAAAGTTATCAACCAAATAGAATTTCAGTCTCTGAACTCAAAAGGACTTGGTTTATACTTTTCTCTCAGAAGGTGCTTCCATTATTCTTCATTGTTCCAACAGAATAAAATAGGAATAAAGCCTAATGAATGCAGTACATTTAATTCAACCTAGGTGATATGTTCTGGCCTCACCTGTTCCATTTAATCCAGTTCTTTTATACAGCCTCCAGAAAATTCTCAAAAAGTCTATTGCTGAATCAGCTAACAACTTTGTAGTCCAGCTGAAGGTTCTAGCACTACTTTCAGAAGAAAATGTTACTCATTTAAAATAAAAGTTTAAGGAAACTGAGCTATACCTTTAATTTATTTTGCAAATATTGAATGCACAGCCACACTTTGCATCAAACCATACTTTATTTTAGGTCCATAGCTTGCAAATGAACATTGAACTTCCAAACCAGACCTTTTGCTGTCTCATTACTTCTCCTATACAGTACTTTGCAGTTCCTGTCTGTGCAATTTCCTTTTATTAATGTACAAACAAAACGTGATGAATTAAACATTCTATTGCATGTATTTTTTGGCAAGCATGAAAGATGAGGTAATTGAAGATGGTTATTATTTCCAGCTGTACAATGCTAGCACATAGTGACATTTAAATAATAAGAGAGAAAGTAAAATAGGTGTCATGGTTTTAACAATACTGCCCTCTAAACATCCCAACTCACTAATTTCTACTCATTATTGTGGATATATCATTGTCACACTGAAGCTGTGTCTCAGACTATTTAAATAATTTCTAATATGCAAAAAAAAGACAAAACCTGAACCTGAAAAAATGCAAAATGCTGCAGTAACTAGATATTTTATTAAAACTAGATTTTTGAACCTAGAAAAGTCATGTAGAAATCTCTGAGACATAAAGAGTTGCTTCTAGGAAAATTCTTTTTCTTTGTTAAAGAATCAATTGTAAGAAATTAACTCATCTTTATTTCCCAGAAATCTGAAATAAACACATAGGATTCTTTGTGGAATGTTATTTAGTAGAAGAGAGTTGTCAAGGTTTTCCACACATTCTTCTGATTAACCTTTAGTTCAAGATCATTTTCAGTAAGAAACTATTGTTTCTATCTTGATCTCCTGTCGGGTAATCTGTTGCAAGCTGTACTTTACCTGGTACATTTTCTTCTCAGAAATTATAATTTTTATTACTCAACCATGGAGACAGCAGCTGAACATAAAGCAGAGAATGGTGCTGTTTCGACTAAGCAGTCCAGTGCTTGAATCATGAGCTGACTGGCTCTGTGGAGAGTGATAGGCTGGTTTAATTTTCATGTTATTACTGTAATTCTATGGAATTAGCCACCAAACAGAACACTTAAAGACCTATGGTCAATTGCAATGCATAGACTAATTTTCCATTTGAAAAATAAAACCAGCAAATACTTGGCTTGTTTGAAGTCAATAGCCATTACACACAACAATGGAGAGTGTTGGGTTGGGACTGTCAGCCCTTTGTCTCAGTAAATTTGGAAAAACTGCTGCATGTACATGAATTTTTTTTATCAGATTTTGCAGAGGTTTTTCTCATTACACGTGGGCCATGGAAATCACAATAACTCATGGAGTTTCGTGTTAAGCACAGTTGTTTCTCCCATGTTTGCATACCCTTCAATCTACTTTTCTTGGGAGGTTAGCACACAACCCTCTTCAGTATCATACAGTCACAATGTTTTCCTCAGCAGTACTCCAATCTATCCTTCCAGTCCCACACTTTCCACAGAATTGCTGAAACAAAGGACCAAAGTTCAGCAATTAACTTTAAAATCTTTCTCAAGACCTCATTTCAGTGATTCTTAAAGAATGTGAACATTTCACAGGTGAAAGAGATGCATACCAACGTAAATGTAAAGTGATATCAGTATGAATTAAATCCTCCTTAAGACATTAAATGGCATCTCCTTTGTTTATGATGTGGAAAAGTCTGACATTTAAACAATCTCACAGAGTAGCAGTGCATTTCCCTTGAATTATGTAGTAAGGAGAAAAAGAGGGAAAAAATGCAGCCGAACACAGAAAAGAAATCAGCTATTGAAGTTCATTAATGGTAGAACCTATTCTATTCTTTCATTAATTCAACACTCCAAATGACTATTAATATCAAGGAAGATCAAACTGCTCATCTTTTGTCCCAAAAAGAAAAATATTTTAAAAACCCCAAAAAAACCAAACAAACTGATATATACCTTCAGTGTTTTTTGCTTCTGTAAGAAATTGCATTTTGGTCATGTACACGTAATTCACAAGTTCAGGACCAGCAACCAATATGGTCATCCAGTCCCTCTTCAAACATATCACTAAATCATACATTTTACTCTTTTACCACTGTGCTGAGTCTTAGAAAGTTGGTTTTAGTCAAAGCACATCTTCTAAATATTTATCTGAAGTCATCCTAAAATATGTGAATTAACCACATCCACCTAAAAAAGGTGTGACTGGTTGCACTTCACTACTCAACGTATGCTATATTTCCTATTTAAATTTCTCTGGCCTCAGGTTCTTCATGTTAAACCTTGTAATTCCTTTCTTAAAAGTCTAGCTTTATGACTGTATTTTCTCCATATAAAAGCACTTAGATACTGTAAGAAACTCAACAAGGGTTTTCTTTTTGGTGTCCTTAAGACGCTGAGCTCTTTTAGGCCTCCTTAAGGGTTTCCACACATTCAATGACACAAAGGCTAATTTCTATGTCCTATGTCCTTATTTTTTTTAGCATCTTTTTTCAAATGCAAACACTAAAACTATAAACACTATTTCAACAACAACTTCTGCAGAACTCTGATATGCATGTCTTGAAATATATACCAAATTCTTTCTGAATTAAAAGGAACTTTGAAATATTCTCTGAAACTCAAAATGTAAGATTACCCCTTTAAAAATCAAAGGCCACCACTTTGGTGGTTTCTGTCTTCATAAACTCATTTTTCAGTTTTATAAAATAATCTGCATCAAAATAATATTTGGTGATACCAAATTTAAATCTAGAGAACCCTTAGGTACATAGGTAT
Source organism: Poecile atricapillus (assembly GCF_030490865.1). Classification (NCBI taxonomy): domain Eukaryota; kingdom Metazoa; phylum Chordata; class Aves; order Passeriformes; family Paridae; genus Poecile; species Poecile atricapillus. The sequence continues at coordinate 130,382,599 of NC_081289.1, read as the reverse complement.
GTTTGAGGAATTGTGAGGGATCATATTTAAATCTAAGTTTTGATAAGAAGCACTACAGGGAAAGTTCACACATCTTGTAGTAAATATGCTTTACTTATGGATTCTATGCCAAAGCCACAGCAGCTGTCTTTGACGTAAGTGTATGTTTCACAATTCTGGTATTTGTGTAGGTGACAGCAGAGGTGAGTCTTGGTTTCCCAAGACTGATTTATTTTTAAAGCATATTATCTTATGTGCTATTTTTGTCCTTTTTGACAAATCTGCTTTCAAATATCCTTGATCCAAGGTAGCTAGTAAGGATTATAAGTACTACACTGCAGCTGAAACAAAACAGATGAACAAACAAATAAACAAACGAAAAGGACCTTGGTTATCAGTATATACCACATACTTATATGTGGTACAAAAATGAACCAATCTAAAAAGATTATTTTCATTGTGATTTAGCCCACCAGGTTTCCCAAAATAAGAAAATCCTTAAAAACTAAGATGAAAAGCAGCAGTTTACTGAAATACGTACCACTGAAAATGTTCAACAATTGATTTAGGAGCTGAAATCTTGTCTAAGTATCTTCTCTTTTGTTTGGCCTAATACTGCTTTCTTACTTAAGTTGGTGCCAAAAGATTTGAACCATCACTTCACTATCACTCATCAGTGTGATATTAATAAGGACTGGTGGATTAATTCCTTCTACTGGATTTTTAGGCAAAAAAATGTTGTACATGAGTGAATATTAAAGTTTATGCTTTGAATTTCATGTGACTAATTTAAAGGTCATACTTGTTAACTGTTGCAAATTTTTGCCAATGGATCCTTTGACATTATAAAATGAAATTTAATATTATAACACTCTAAAATTCCTTCGGCCAATGGATTTTGTTTCATATTATATGGCGTTTCACATCTTGAAAGCATGGCATTCTAAGCCTTATTCTTAGGGAAAAACCAGAAGTATATTTTGATTATGCAGACACCTGTAAAGATTAATTGTAGATGAGCACATTGTAATCAGGACTGAAAAGGACCTGATACTTTTCATCATTATCCCTTGGAAGAGTGGGAAGAAATTAACTTACATTACAGAGGGAACAGATAGCACTTTTTATCTGGCAACAGATGTACAACTTGATTATGGAAAGGTGAACACCCTACTCTGGTATTCCTAGTTCACAATTATTAGGTAGTCTTGCCATTTTGATTTCTTTGAAATCTCTTTACTAGGTACTCTTCTCTAGAGTTACAGGGACCAAACCTCCTACAAGCCTAAGGTTTGGGCAGATAAGTCATATCTTCCTACTGGTGAGCCCTCAGTCCTGCACTTATACCAAAAAAATTTACTATGTAAAAAAAACAAAGCCTGTTAACAGTAGGCTTAAAATTGTTACAGTTCCTTACTTTCAGACAAAATATTTAAAGGAAATTTAAAATGCAGGCATTTGAAATTAATGCAATAGATGTTTTATCATCAGGAAATGTCTGCTCCTCTGAAACTGTATTTTGAAAATTTCAGCTTTTTTAATACTTGAAAACCATACTAGAGGAGATTATATAGTGAAACATGCAGGATAGAATGAGACTGAAAGGTTCCACTGTTCCACTGCTGCGTCAGGAGATTGCAGCCAGTCATGTCTGAAACTCTGGGACGTATTCCTTCTACTCACACCCCTCTATTTTACATCCTGGCTAGTGTGCTAGCAATAGTACAGTAATATCTTTTAGATGACATGTTAAATCAAAGTTTTCCAGAGATTAGCAATTACATGGTACATTTTGAAAAAGAGAAGTACAATAAATCTAGTGTCCTGACAAATTTCTTCAGTAGTCTTCATAACCTTTCCCCTAAGGCAAGGGCACGGTCTCTTTGGAAATAAGCATTCATGCTCAAAGAGATGTCCTGCTAAAAAAGCTGCTAAAAGATTAACGGATATCTAATGCTCTAGGACACATTGCAATATGCCATTTTTGGAATGCCACAGTTTCACGGTTGCATTAAAGTGTAATTTTTTTTCAGTGCTCAGCATACAGATTGCAGATGGCTCTATTTTTCACTGGTTTATTGAAACACTGGCAATTTGAAATATAGGCCTTTGAAGTATACAAAATGTACAAACTGTATATTTACAGGAAATGAAAATGAGGGTTTTCATGGATTGAGGGCTGTGAGACTAATATGGGAATTTTAGCTAAGGAAAATTATTTCCTTTGCCACACAGTCACTACCTGTAGAAATGTTACTAAAAAAAAAAAATGGAAAAAGACAACCAACTGAAAAAAACTCACTAAACCCAAACAAATAGCAACAACAAAGCTGCCCTGGACTTCTCAAGTTCAGCAAAGGTATTGATATGGTCATTTTCATTTTTATATAATATCCAGTTGTAGCAATTTTATAGTATGACTTCTACCTGAATGCACATTCTCAAGGATTAAAAAAAAATTTCTGTGAAAATATTGACAGTTTGCAGACACAAAGGGGTTTTTTTTGCATTTGGAAAGTTATCTGCCTTTTTCACATTGGCTTTACCATCAAAATATAACTTCTTCCTAAACAGAGGAAGAAAATGCAGATGCTGATTTTCCTGGTTTCCAACCAGCACATGGATAGCTATTTTTTTGGTTTTGTTTTTTTATGTTTACATGTTTATAGCACTTAAGAAGATCTATCAAAGTCTTCCAGCAATTTTTAAAGGTGAAATATTTTGTAACATGGGGGATGTATTAGATAATTAATTTTCAGATATACATTTCCCTGAGAGTTGTGAGTCTGTTTCCCTGGACAGTTGTGGGTCTCTCAAACTGCTTCAATTCAGACTATTGTAGTTATTCTGACTTACGATTTACCGATATAAACTGATAGGGCTATATGTACTTATGGTCTCCCTGCTGTAGCCATGGGGCCTTAGTGTCAAGAACTGTAGCCCTGGAATGATAGTTTGTGAATTATCACTGCTGAATTACACAGAACTTGATTTAACCTGGAACACAAACAAAAATGTATTCTGTTAAATAAAGGATTATGGTTACATACTGGGACAGGGAAAATGTGACGTCTGGTCTGTGTAATATGCAAGGTATGTATTCCTGAAGTCTGAAACCTTCTGATGGCACCTGGTGTGTTAAGGGTCAAGCAGCAGTGCCACATCTGGATTAGTCAACTGCTGGAGCACCATAGCTCCTTCTCAGTCATGATTTATTGCTTGCTTTCAGAATCAAGGAACTCTTTTCTGACATTTCTGTAGAGTGTGAAGAATAGAGCTTAGGCTCCTCAGAAGGGTGTGGATTAATGTCATTTTTAGGCCTGTAAAGGATTTGTGTGATGGGTGCCTGTGCACTTGGAAGAGGAGCTGTAGATCCAAAGAATATATTCAGATAAATCACTGAACAGCCTAACACTATGATGCTGTGATCCTTTAGGCATACATTACCACTTCAAGACAGATTTTGAACTCAAGGACAATGTTTCCAGCACCTGTGGAGATCTGTGATGTGATACTGATGGAGTTGAAGCAGAAGTTGAGTTCCCAAATCCTGTTATATAGTGGTGACAGAGCCACTAGATTCTAGGAATCACTCCCCATTGACAGCATCTGAAGTAGGTGGTCCTCTGGGAAGTGACTTTAGAACAAGGTGTTTAAAAATTGTCACCATTTCTGAACTGTATGAAGAACAGTAAACAGAATAAATCCACTATTCCATTTAGTATTCTATCTTCCATTCTCTATGAATGCACATAATCCCTCATTATTTTGAATGTCATATAGGGTCCACACTATGCCTGATGTCAAAGGGAATGTTGTAGTACTTGGTAAAAGCTTAGGTCCTTGATAATGGGCACAATAAAGCTACACATATATAAACAGAATGACTACAGTGAGCAAATTCCAATCTTTGGTCTACTGCCATAAAAATCAAGTAAACTTCCTAAATTAAATAGTTAAAGACAGTAAAGAATTAATCGAGATCAAGCAGTAAATTAATCAAGTACTTTAAAATCTATGTCTGTGAGAAATTTTGCTGCATCAGAAGTTTTTAAAACCATTAATTTCAGCTAAGATACAAACAGATGGCAGGATTTGGAGATCCAAATCAGTAAACTAAAAAGAGGAAGTTAGGAATAAAGACTGTGCTGGGAATGTGACTGGCAGGTTCTTGTATTCTACTTAACCAAAATACTCACCCCCTTACTTCTGCACAGTGAAGTCTACTGCAGTGATCATTGAAGAGGCTTGCTTTAAAGCAATCCAGAATAAGAAAGCAAAACTGGAAGGAAGAAATGTGACAGTGGCTTTAAAAGTCATTCTTTCATTGAGGCCCACCTATCCCCATGCTCTGTGCCAATCTGAAATCATAATCTCTGTGGAAGAGTAAGAATTTGGCAAATGCATGTTCTCTTACATCACTCCATCTCTAGGACTTCCTGACACAGACGTTTCTCTACTGAGACCGTTGGTTCTCCTTTGTATCCGCAGCTTGTGATAAAATCCTTGTTTGGGATATTTGGCTGTGGACTCTCTCAGAATCAGGGGGGCCCTGCAGAGAGACCCTGATAAATGAAAGATGGGCAATCACCAGCTGTATGAAGCTTCACAAGGGCTGGTGCGAAATTCTGCACTTGGGATGGGGCAGACCTGGCTGTGCAGACAGTCTGGGGAATGAGAGGCTGGAGAGCAGTGCCATGGAAAGGGCCCTGGGGTTCTGGGGTTCAAGTTGAACATGAGGCAGCAGTGCCCTGGCAGCCAGGAGGGCCAAGCGTGTCCTGGGAGCATCAGGGACAGCATCACCAGCTGGGCAAGGGAGGGGATTGTCCTGCTCTGCTCTGCTCTGCTCTGCTCTGCTCTGCTCTGCTCTGCTCTGCTCTGCTCTGCTCTGGGGCAGCCTCACCTTGAGTGCTGGGGGCAGTTCTGGCTGCCACAATATAAAAAAGATATTTTAACATCTAGAAAGAGTCCAAAGGAGGGGAACAAGGACGGAGGAGGGCCTTGAGGGGAAGCCATAGGAGGAGCAGCTGAGGTCACTTGGTCTGCTCAGCCTGGAGGAGACTGAGGGGAGACCTCACTGCAGTTACAGCTTCCTTGGGAGGGGAAGAGGAGGAGGGGCAGGCACTGATCTCTGCTCTGAGTGACCAGTGACAGGATCCAAGGCAATGGCCTGGAGTTGTGTCAGGGGAGGTTTGGGTTGGATATCAGGAAAAGGTTTTTCACCCAGAGGGTGTTTGGCACTGGAACAGCTCCCCAGGGCTGTGGTCACAGCACCAAGCCTGAGAGAGCTCAAGAAGAGTTTGGACAATGCTCTCAGGCACATGGTATAACTCCTGGGGATGGTTCTTTGAAGGACCAGGAATTGGACTCTATGATTCTTGTGGCTCCCCTCCAACTCAGATAATTCTGTGATTCTGTAACTATATGGGGTCACATTTTGCCATACAGTCTCATTAAATGAAAGGAGCTGTGCTTAAGGGACAGCTTTTATAACAACAGGCAAACAAACACTAAACAAATTGCATGTCAGACCTCTGGAAAGCAAATTATTCCATTCCCAGGAGTTTCCTGATGACTAAATGTGACCAGTACACCCTGCTTCCAACCGCTGGTAATGGGGTTAGCATAAGAAATGCTGTTTTGCAGGGCAAGTAGCTGTTCTCTGTGACTGAGCAAGTCATATATTTCTTCCCTTTCCTTCATTATCAAATCCTGAAGGTCCTAGAAACCAAGTAGACAAACCAATCAGATTTCCTGTTCCCTTCCCTACTGGCCTCAAGGTTCCTAGAGGCCACGCTGATTCCTCCCTTCCTCACCTGTCTTGAAGTTCCCAGGCACACAGCCCGGCGGTGTTAATGGCCCTGCCAGAGAACAAGGAAGTGTTCTCTGTGTCTGCAGCAGCCAGAGCACATTCCATAAAATCAAAAAAAAATCCTAAATGGGGAACCTGGATTACAACAGCTGCTGGACAGTGAGATTTGTGACCTCACAATGGCCAGAGACACCTCTGCTGTCCTCTGCCTCCTCCAAACTAAGAAACCAAAAGTTTCAAGCCTATATTATTATTGTTATATAGACTGTAAACCACATATTAAGATCTGACACAGTCTGAAGAGAGTCCAGGTGATCAGAAATCACAAGCTGTGTTATAATTTCTATATTATGCTACTTCTAGATTGTATTATATGGATTCTGTTAATAGACATCCTGTGCCATTCTAATCATGAGATCATGTTAAGAAATTAAAGTTTCAATTGTAACTGTGGATTAATGTCATCATCCTTCTGCTAAGGATCCTTGAAGGAACCCATCTGTCCCCTCAGTGTCAGATGACACTAAAGCTGTGGAATTTCCAGCTGGTAATACAAAAGCAAAACCAAAGAGCTATTTCCTCATCAAAAGAAAAATTGTGCAGGAGTCACATTTCACGGGAAGGATCCAGAAAACTTCACAAAATAGTCATTTCCCTGGAGCAACAGGACTAGGTTCCCTGAAGATTCCCATTATACTTGGTTTCAAATGCGGGGTGAGATGTAGGAGCTCGTCCCACACACTGACTACAAGCTTGGTGAAAAAAGCTCAGGCATTAACTTTCTATATAACAAACTGTGTTTACACACAAAGCAGAACTGTTATACATGACAATAAGATACTGTGGCATATTTTAACAGCCTCCTTGATTAGCAGCCAGGCCTTCTAGAAAGGTCCTTTTCCTACAACAAATATGACTCATAAGGCCCACCATACCTTTCCTGCTCAGTTGATACACTTCTCCCAAAACACCTATCCAGAGAAAGAAACAGTGTGACATATAGTGATTAATGCCAGTTTTGAAGAAATTTCAAAGCAGGAGAAAACATAATTTGACCCTTTCTGAAGTTCAAAGGGAGAAACAGGAGATTTGTCAGCTGTACTAAAATTGTTAAAGCAAAATGCTTACTTAAATGATTCCCCACTGGGAAGGACAGAGGAACAAAGTGATAAACAGAAACTTTGATGCCAACTGTAAACCTCACTTTAACCTTTAGTGTCCTATGGAATGCGGATATATTCCCTAAAATAAGACACAGATCTATTTCTGATCTTGTATGTATTACAGTCACACTGTTAATAGTGCCATCCTTTTAAGATGCTGTCCTTGAGATGCCAAACCAGTAACCATTTAGGCTGGTAGTAGGGTCATCTGATAAGGAATAACTGCTTAGCTCATCTGTAATGCTAAGTTAAAAGAAACAAGAGTACAGTGAGATCAGAATTATCTGCTGAAGCCATGAGTAACTTGTAATAGCCACAAGAAAGTGGAGAGAGGATTTTTCTGTGGAGCACTCTCTGCCACTCTTGCATACCACAAAATGGTGGGTTGATGGCATTGCTCCACAGAGCTGCTGGAAACATGCCACATTTCTGTATATTGCAGGAGCTTTCTTTTATATGTGAACTGTATTGTAATAACCTAAATCTACATTAAAATTTTCCTTGTCTAGTCTTGGTTTTTATTTTTTAATATGCAAATGTGAACTTTTATATGAGAAGATCATAGCATTTATTTATTCTTTTCAAAGTTTGTGACCCTAAACTCCTTGTTTTAAGAGGGGGGAAGGTGGAATTAAGTTGAAGTATAATTTTGGTAATGTCTCAGAGCTAAAACCCACAAAAAATAACAAGACATATCATGTAAATTATGTTGGCTTGATCAGAAAGGCTAGAAAATACAACAATGAAATTAAAGAGTCAATAAAATATTTAATCTCCTGTTAAAAATGTAAGGAATTTAAATTTAAAATTAATTAAAATTTCAAGTAATATATTTCATGTTATGCAGTCACCAGGGAATATGCAAAATAGAGCTGTTATGGAGGGAGTTAATTTAGTTTAGTTTTGCAAAGCTGCCAACTGTCAAACTTCAGTAAGCATTTTTTAAAGGAATTTGCATGCACATAAATGAAAATATACAGCAGCAGAAACAAATATGACAATGAAGCTGGAGTGGCACAGGAAAAGTAATCTCAAATCTAACTATTGTATCTGGAAGACTGACAGGTTTTGCCCCTGTTGCAGTAAAAAGGTTTTGCTTTTTAAATGTATCTCCATGTCTACTGTAATTGTGAGGCATTTTGCCAAGTCAATTCTAACACAGTAACTGAAGGCATTTGTGGCTATCTGTCTTCACCTTTCAAGTACATTTATTAGGGTGTCCCTTGAGTTCAGAGGCAGGTACAGTGTTCCTACCCCAGCTCTGGTGAGCTCATTCACACAGAATTCACTCAAGTCTCCTTCTGTCTCTCTGTAAGGAAGAACAGGTGCTCACATGGAGCTCAGCCTGTGTAAATCACTGAGCATGGCTCAGACTTCTACCTCTTTGGTGTGTACTCTGCCCTCTGTCTGACTCTTCAGATTTTTATAACACATAGAATTTAGGCATTTGATGGTGGAAAGTCAGTAATGCAAACTATTGCTAATGACATTCAGTGAGAGTAAGTTCAATTAAGCTATGGTGATTTTGGCTGCAGGACAGAATTTCTGTGTGAAACTCATTGCCATGACTCAGGATTTTACTGATACACTTGCAGTATTACACTTAGGCACTAACTTCTAGGATCAATTTTGGAGAAGGACCTTGGCTTTCACACACAAAAGATTTTTAATTTTTTTTTATTTTTAATTTTTAAAACATTTTTATTTTTTTTAAGACATTTTTAATTTCTTAATTTTCTTGGTTATAGATGAACTTATAAGCTCTTAAAATCTGAAATACCAAATAGGAACTGAAGGAATAAAATGTATATGTGAAAATCTAATTGGTGCTCAATTTAACAATTCTGGCTCCTCTGTAATGGACAGAAAGTGATATAAAAATGAAATGTAAACTTAAGCAATTTATGCTTTATAGTTTCTATGTTTCTATGCTCTGCAGTTGTAGTGGTTTGGCCCTGGCTGGATGCCAGGGACCCACCAAAGCTGCTCTATCAGTCCCTTCCACAAGTGAACAGAGGAGAGGAAATGTAATGAAAGGTTCATGAGTTAAGGACAGAGAGAGAGATCACTCACCAAATACTGCCACGGGAAAAACAGACTCAGCTTAGGGATATTAAATGAATTTATTACTAACAAAACCCAAGCAGGATAATGAGAAGTAAAATAAATCTTAAAAACACCTTCCCCCTATTCCCTTTCCCAGCTCTACCTCCTCCCTACCAGTGGTACAGGGAGATGGGAATGGAGGTTATGATTGGTTCATCACTCATTTTTTCTGCTGCTGCTCAGGGACAAGAGTGTCCCCTGCTACAGTGTGGGGTCTCTTCCATGGGAGACAGTCCTCCGTGAATTTCTCCAACATGAGTGCATCCCATAGGCATATGTCTCCATGAGCTGTTCCACCATGGGTCTTTCTTCCATGGGGTGCAGTCTTTCAAGGACAGGCTGTTTCAGGCATGGGTATCTCACAGGTCACAAGTCCTGTCAGGAAACCTCCTCCAGTGTGAGCTCCTCTCTGCACATCTGCAGATCCCTGCCCCAGTGTAAGTGTTCCATGGGTTCTCTCAGGCATCCACTTGCTCCAGTATGGGTCTTCTCCAGGTGCTACATGTGGATCTCTGCTTCTCCATGTGCTGCAGGGCCACAGCTGCTTCACCATGGTCTCACTCTCTTCTCTGGCCACAAATACATCTGTGCAATAACACTTCATTTCTTCTTAAATATGTTGTCACAGAGGCATTACTGTCATTCCTGACTGACCCAGACTTGGCCAGCAGTGGGTCCATCCTCGAGCCAGCTGGCATTGGCTCTGTCAGACACTGTGAAAGCTTTTGGAGTCTTCTAACAGAAGTCACCCCTGTACCCCCACGACACCAGAGGCCAGCCATGAAAACCCAACACATCTAAAACCAATGTATAGTCCACAACAACACCAAGAGCAGCAACAAAAATGGATTAATTGTTTTACAGGCTGATACTGTGACATTTAGTGAGCAGTACTTTGATTCAGGCTTCATTGAAAAGCACAAACTGTGAGAACTGTTAGACCACAGGCCTTCAGGCACCCAAGATCTCAGGCCATGTCTTATCAGAAGCTAACAGTACCAGCCTGAGCTGGGACTAGACAAAACTAAAATCTGCTGCTGCTCTGCACTATCTCTGCACACACTGAAGGGGGAATTGATTACAAATCAATTATTTTACCTGCAAGTATCTGTACCCTTGAGCCCACTGAGTCCTTCTGAACAGCAGCAGGCTGCACAGTGGTGATCTCCCTTTGACCAGGGATCCTATTTGCGGCTTTCTTCAACATCTCTAACGAGGTAAATGACATCTTACATTAGGCCTAAAATGATATCTTATGATAGCAACATACACATATCCAGCTATACTGTTTTAGAAATGTAGGAAATAGTAGAATCTTTGATTGCCGTCTAATCACCATCTAAATTTTTGTTTAAATCACTGTCAAATCATCATTAATCATTGTCGAACAATTGTTAAATTACTGGTTAATTACCATTCAGTTATTGCTTAATCACTATTTGATTATCATACAGTCATCAATTAGTTACAATTGGACCACATTTAATCATCAATAAACTCCTTTGGCATAACATTATTATGATATCTTTTAATAATTCACCTCCAATAAATACCAAAAGAAAAATACTTTCTTCCTGCACTTCCTGAATTACCAAACTGTCAAGGAACCTCAGAAGAAAAGTTCTAGATGTGTATCGTGATATTTATCTAACATTAGGTGTAAATCTACTTCCCTTCAGTGCTCATAACATGTTCAGTTCTATAAACTGTTAAGTGCTGATAAAAGCAATTACAGATTCAGGCCGCACATGTCTCTAATGATCTGTAAAGTCTAATATTAATTTCTGAAACAAATTTAAAATCTAGTAAAACTTTCCTGATTAGAATTCATTTTTAGTTTCATGTATTCCAGATGATTTCTACTTTGCATCACAAAAATCTAAGAATTTGTGTTCCCCTTAGTAACACTAGCAGTAGAAGTCACTGCAGCCGACCGTCTCATGTGGATTTGGTGATAAACTAGGGCAGCATGATGGGCAAAATGCAGCACAGCCACCACTTCAAGAGGAAATATCCCCAGGATTGTAGCCCAAACACACACTGGAGAACAGCATACACAGAATTTTAGGTTGGTGCTAAGTTTCACCAGATTCAGAAAATGTAAAGAATAAGGCAGTGACAAGTAATCTGGACAGAAAACAGGAAATACCCAGAATCAGACAGAAGAAAGCAAATTAACGTGCCAATGCTGATCTAGCTTGGGCTGTGCAGAAGCATTTCTAGGATTAGAGAATAGCTCTAGCACAATAAATTTAACATTAATTGTACAGATCTGGACTTGCAACTTCATACCACGGGGCACCAAATATGAGCAGAGCAGTCTCCACTTACATACATTGATTTTTGTACCCTTGAAAATCAGATTGAACAGTTTATTTGGGTTCTCCTAAATGAAATTGTGGACGAAGTGGTTTTTTTAAAGCAAAATCTAATTTACAAAAACACACACACACAGACATACCCACACAGATACCCCTTTAGGAAGGGAATTAAACATAACCCATAGAAAGGGAAGGGACTTTTTGAACACAGGACAGGCTCCTGTATTACGCATTCTGAAGCAGCAGGAAAGAGATTTCAGAGCCATAATGGCTTACTTTGTAGACCTGCTTTGAGGAGAGCCTGTACCGTGGACCAGGGGAAAGGGTAATCCCACCACACAGCAGAGGAGAGCCACGCCACACAGTGCCAAGGAGCTAACAAGGTCAGAGCTGCTGGAGAGGCAGCACCGAGGTATAATTGACTCTAACCACCTAGGGGGCTATAAGTTAGAGCTGGCCGTACAAACTGAGCTGCAAGCAAACCAGAAGCTCGTGGGAAAAGAGATAACATACATCTTAGGTGCAAGACTGCTAATTGGATAAGAAGCTGTTCTCTGAGCTACTGGAGTACTGTTAGTGGACTTCATATGATCTCAGAAAGCAAGTTCTGAAATCATCCAGCAGAATAACTGAGCAATATCCATATCAGAGCATTGAGAATAAGGGCTACAGCCTCTTAAGCCAATGGAAGTGACTGGAAACCTCTATCTGCAGTCCAGGAACAGCTGTGCTTTGCTAATTCTGACATTCAGGTGACCAACTGCATTCAAGAGAAAGAAAACAAATTCACAAGGTCTAGATGTGTACCTTGATATTTAACTAACATTAGGTGTAAATCTACTTCCATTCAGTGCTCATAACATGTTCAGTTCTATAAACTGTTAACTGCTGATAAAAGCAATTACAGATTCAGGCCGCAGATGGCTCTAATGATCTACAAAGTCAATATAGTTGTGAAATATTCTAAATGTCAGAGTTAATCTTAGCATCCATGTCAAGTAGGAGGTGCTTTTCCTTTACAGAGGCATTCTTGAAAATATGAGCCAATACAAATCCATGTAGACTGATAATCCAATTAAAATTTATCACTTTTTTTTTCCTGAAATTTGTGTATCATGAGACTGGTCTTCATGAGGCTGTGAAATTCCTAAGCATACCTGCATTATCTGGGGGAAAAAAAAGAAATGTTAGGACTGACAAAAATAAAAGCTGAGGAGGAGAGCACCATACTAATTGGTGTTTGCAATGGAACTGAGATGTCTGTGAAGTCATTAATGATGTTAAGGCCAATGTGCTCCCTCTCATTTAATAGCCCTGCAGCTGAGCAACACCTTTCTCTTCCTCTGATATAAAGGGGAAAATTTGATTCTGAGAGAAGAAGTGCAAACTGAGAGCAAAGGTGGCCACTCTGTGTGGCCTTCTCCCACTCCTTTCTAGAGATTCACTGCCTCTCCTCCATGGCCAGAAGGACAGAAAGCATTGAGAAATTGCAGCAGGCAGAAAAAAAGGATGGGAAGAAAGCAGAATTGAAAGTGCACACAGGATGATGGAAGATGTGAGCAGACCAGGAGTGTTTGAATGGCAGAAAAAGACCAGCAGGGAGGGAAAGGACAATTTTTAGAAATAAGAATAAGGACAGGAAATAATTATCTGTCTTACAAAAATGTCCATTATCTAGAGCATTCCATCAGCACAAGGGAGCTCTGATGTAATACTTGCACTGTACACTGGTGACAGTTCTGCTACATTTGATGGTTTGGTGGACAATGGGGAAAGATACATGGGATTTCTCCTCTGTCTATTTAATGCTTGCTACAGTTTCCAAACATTCATTAATGTAAAACAGATGAAAAAATCTTCATACACTCATGGCACAGACATTTATTTGTTCCAAAAGTCACATTGAAAGCATTTTATTCACTGTATTTGTGTTCTCTTGGCTTACAAACAATGACAAACAATGTTATGTGTCAGACAAATAATTATTTCTTGGAAATATCTCAGAATAAATAAGAAAACAAGTAGTAGGGACATTTTAGTCTTAAAGTATTCTTTTTATTTTCTGTTTTTTTCTTCCTCATATATTCCTGGGAGCCAGTATATGTCACTCTTACAAATATTTAACTAAGCACACAGATGTTGAGGCTTTGGAGTATATCCATGCCATCTCCACGTGGTGTCACCTGAGCACTCTATGAGGGGGCACAGAGCTGTGCTCAGTGTTTCTGATATTTTAACTGACTTATTCAGAGACCAGAAAATAATTTAATATTTACAGGGCCAAAACATGAGCACCAGGGGAATAAATTTATTTAAATAAAAATTATATAATCCGCTGCTTGAAGAGCAGAGAAGATCACATTTCTAGCTTCTTGTCCAATCACTGTACACAGCATCGAGGAAGAAAGTGTGTTTATAAGCCTTGAGACAGAGAGGACAGCTTGGTTTTTTCTTCTTCCAGGTCAGTAACCAATTGCTGAGCTTCAGAGTCATGGTTCTTCCTGCCCTTACCCTCTGGTTTTGCACATCTTTTCTCCGCAGCTATACACCTTCAACAGACTGGATGGATGATGTCTAGCTTTTTCCCTGTGCCATGCTCCCACTAGGCAATAGTGGGTGGTAGGAACTCTCTGAAGTGACTTGAAAGGTGTCATCTTGAGCCTTCTCAGGTACATCTGGACAAAGCCCTGTAATCTCTAGGTTATTGTATAACAAGTGCCTGACTGCAATGTTATGCTTTGTTCTGTTTTCTGTTGGTTTTGTTTGTTTTAAATATGGGTCACTGAGCTATTGCTCCCAGACAGACTGAAGTCCTTTTTTCCAAGAAGTCAAAGCTATGAACTGGTAAAAGACTGATGACCTAATATTTTGCAGGTGCTTCCCACTCAGGATCACTACACATCTCTTTGATCAGCATGCTGACTGCAGGCAAGCATTTTTATGGTGGATACATATTTGTGTCCTCATACCTTTCCCCACCCTTGCAAAATGAGACACCTAACACAAGGTTACGGATTTACCTCACTAGTAAAAAAAAAAAAAATAAATAAGTAAATAAAAAATTTGGAAGAAAAAAATTTAAATCTTTTATAATAACACCATTATTTTTGGATCTAACTTCTGCTGTATTTAAAATCAGGCATAATAAGCACGCAGCATAGAGAGGCATTCAGTAGCATGGATCTCTGCATTTCATTCCATGTTCTTTCTGTGTGTGCTATTTAATCTCCCAAAATTCAGTTTATGTGCCATATTTTGTCCCTCTCCTTCTCTTCACTGGCATTACAGACTCTAAAATATTTGAGGCAGATTTATTTTTTATTATCATGTTTTTATGGTGACAAACACGCTAAGCCTCGATTCCCACTGGGGGCTGTAATGCTAATAATATCTCTAGTGATGTTCAAGGCAACCAGAACCACGGCTTTTAAAGAAGGGACAATGAATATTGCCTTAGTACCTTTCTGTATCCATCACGAATGTACTGAGGCATACCCTGAGGGCCACTCTAGCCCTGTTCATGTTAGCAATGCACAGAATCTGTTAAGCTTTTTATTCAGCCAGATGCACAGAAAACTGAGTAGCAGCTGGCTCTAAGACATGTTGAAGAGATGCTCTGTGGCCAGAACATTACTATACTCCAGTGGAGCACATATTGTGAGACAGTCCTGTAAAAAGGGCTGTTCATTCTCACATCAGCTCTTAGGACACCAAGATATAGGAGCTTCAAGGATGGTCTCAGAGTCATAATCTACTCCCACAGGGTGTACTGAACAGACATTTTTTACAAGCATCTGCATACAGCAAAATCTGACATTTCCTCAGCTGTTGTGGTTATTTTATATCTACTTTTAAATGTATTTAAAATTTTGTATTTTGTTAAATTAGAGGTCATATAGGCATTACTTTGCCAGTGAAATGTCCTCCAGTACATTCACAATGCAGTTCAGTTCGCCCAGGTCATCTTTGCAACATAATCAATAGTTATAATTTTAATAGTTTAAGGGTTAATTTTAAGTCAGTAGGACTGAATCTGGTATCCAGTGATCATAACATAAGTTCAAAAACCAAAACTGTATCACACATCTACCATACCTTTTTTTGCCATAACTAATTCAACAGATAAAAAGGAATAGTCATAGCAATTATTTTGCCTATTTCTGTCTCAGAGTTTGTCTGCATATCCCTGCTGTACCTAAGCAAAACAACATGCACGTTGTCTTATATTCAGCATTTCATAACCAACAAAAGATTGTCATGGTTTTAAATCAGTTTTGTAAGCCTAATGTTGTATCAGCGTGCACTTTTTTTCTGTTAATGTAATAGTTTTATTATTGATACATTAGGAGAAAAAAAATATTTCTTTGTGAAAGCCTGCAAAAAATTAATCAGTTAAAGATCTACTGTAAAATCACAATGTATTGATGGTCACACAGAGGACACTGAAATTATAGTATTACCTGAGAGATTAACACCGTTTACATATATGTTCTATTCCCAAGCTGTAGACTTAGTCTCTGTAAGTTTCTGAATGTAATTACAGCAAGATGTTTACTTAGCAATCCAAAATTTTCACCAGAATAATGTGGGTAGGGGTATTATCAAAAAAAGGAAATATTTGTAGTAAATTAAAAACATGCGCATTTTCTGTCAGAAAATTTCTGAAGATCTCGTTGATATTGGCAGATAAGTTGCATATTTGGTTTAATTTTTTAAAAAAGAACACAACTAAAGAGGAGCTATATTCTCTGTTTACAATCCTGATAGTAAAGTACATCTGCTGCTCTACTGGTTTGAATCTTAGTTATTCACAGTTCTACTAGCACTATCTAGTCACAAGACATCTCTCTTGGAAAAAGGCTACAGTTTGTGAGCATCCCTTAATTCCTCTTCAGTCTCATGCTCTCCTTGTTTGTTTCCATTTTGTTTCTATGTCATCAGAACATGAACTAGAAAAAAAAACTAGTAAATTTTTTCTTTTTTTCTAATACAAACTTTAGCGTAAGAATTGAATTTTCAACAGTATTTTTGACTTTCTGTAATTCCTGGTGCTCATTATCTTCTCTGTAAAAATACTTTTGTCAATTAATTTGCAAAAATTTGGCTTTTCTTAGGTAAAATTTTGTGAAGCTTATGTAATTTTGTGAAGCTTCTGTAACTGGACATGGACAAGCAAGATATTTCCAGCTTCTGCCAAACAGTATTCTAATGATTATGATATATTCAAATTTGTTACTTTCCAAAAAAACCAAAAAAAGTGTTCATCTGTAGTGGATATATATTAGATGAAAAGAGTATTTAAGTGTTTAAGCATGTGGTTTTTTTCCCAAATGAAAATTTTACTGATCTGAGGAAAATAACAGCTTTGACTAAGGTTTTTGTCACAGAACTCTGCACCAAAATGTTTATAAAAGAGGTGATTTAAATTAATGAATCTACATATACATATAGCCTGGTTACATCAATTTCATTGATCTTCTGAGTAAGAATTCGTGTGTTGAGTCCTCAAAATGCATACTTCTACAGTTCTAGATAGTCATACTTCTCTATTCCAGATAATCCTATTAATGTAAGCTGTGTTCATGTACATTCAATCGTTTGTTTTGCATCCATTAAATTGAACAAGAGCAACTCACAGGAAGAAAAGATAACAAGAAATTATGTTGAAACATTCATAAAAGAGAAGCAAGCTGCAAGAACCTTTGCCTAACATCCTCTTGACTTTCCATAAACAATTTCCATAAAACCATTGCCCTTTATTTCCCTCAGTCAAAGGGCAGCCCTTCTGAAGTACATGTCTTGTTTTCTTTTGAGGTCTTAAATTTATAGAGGACTCCAGATGCAAAGTGTGTTTAGATGCAGCCAGTCTATATGAACAAAAACACTTCTTCCAAAAAAGGAAAGACGTGAAGTCAAATAACAATTCAAGTTGGTGATTTTCCTCTTTTTTTCCTCTTCTGTAGGAATGGAGTAAGATTTCACCCTAAACAACTATAATCGGTCTTCTGTGGTGATGACAATAAATGAGAGTTATTGTGAATGAAGGAAAGGTGTCAGGGACTCAGGAAGCCACATACAACCTGCCTTCAAAAAGGCCTCTTATAACCGTGGATTTACTTGAGTCCTTAGAAATAGGCAAATGCTTTATCACTTTATAAACAGAGCTCTTAAATTAGTCCACTTGCATAATAAATAATCTCAGAGTCAAAGGAAGAAAGTATTATCCTAATTTTTGTCTGGTTTTTCACTTTATAACTAGTGGTTGGTGGGCAGGAGCACCTGCTAGATTTGCAGATCTAGCTCTTTCACAGATGAAAAGTTATGTAAAAATATTTCGGTTTATATCTACTTACATATTAAACCTTATGCTCCATTATAATATTGCACACAGAGCTACATTAGTAACACATATTTATTTGCTGGAACATAAAGATGCAGAGATTGTGTTACTTTGATCTTTAAAGCAATATAAAAGAAATATCTCAGGTTGTTGCACTATAAGTCAACAAGAAGCCTCCTCTTCAATATACTGGCAATATTGACAGGAGAATTTCACCCCTTTTTACTCAAAGGAGAGTTCAATGCATCTGTAAAATGTGTATAATGATTATTGCCTGCCTCAATATGTTGCTTAGCTAAAAACTTTTGAGTGACTCCTGCAGTGACTCTCTGAGGCAATGGGTTTGTGGAGTCTTTGAGACACTGCAAAATCAACAGTTGAGCATGGTATTACTATTTTTTTTTTTTTTTTATTAAAGCAAACAATTCCATCTTATCACAAAGCAAATTCAAAATCCATTTTTAGCAGTGCTTCTGAGCAGGTTCATGCATCTGGAGTACCTAATCTATGCCTTCAACTATTAGCCATTTACTGAATTTTTGATTCACAAGTTCTATAAACAGTTCAGATTGGTGAAGCTCCACCAAGAAATTCTGCCACCTCTCTAACATGGATTTGAAAGAGGGGAAGGACTATTCTGCTCACCTGCTCTGACCTCCTGTCATAATTCCTGAAATGGAACTTTTCACCACATAAGCAAATCTTACCAAACTCATCATTATCAGAATAATATTTATAGTACAGCCTAGATAAAGGGGAAAGAGGTCTGAAACAGATAAATAAGGCTGACCCCAATGATTTCTGAAAATCCAAGTATGGAAAAATATACACATATAATAAAAACATCCTTATCTTGTCACACAGAGGTAGAAGAAGTCTCATTGCAACATGTGGTGCCAGTATAAGGGTTTCTAATGTCACACAGCAAATCAATTTCTAAATTAAAGAAAAAAAATTCAATTTCATGTTTTAAAAACCTGATAAGATTTCTCCACTTGCCATGTGCTACAGTTGACAGCTGCTTCCTTTTGCATAGCTAAGTTCAATATGACCTTAGCCAGACAGAGTGTGTAGGGTATAAGGCCATTGTTGAACATATTAGTGGAAAAATATTAAAGTTTGGCAGAATTTTCTTGGTTTTGCCGTCTGTCTTTTACACTGATTAATACCTATCCCTTTCTATACTGTTCCTGTCTGTCTCATATTTCTTCTCTCTGGTAGATGCCTTTTAAGAGTAGCTTGATTCAGCTGTAGTTGACCTTTAATGGAGCAGTGCTGATTCACATCAAGTTTTTATAGGCCTGCTAGTTTCTGCACATATGTGGAGCAGGGGTCCTCTTTGACCTACAGGAGTTACAGAAAGAGAGACATTTTTGGGGAGGAAGGTTTAGTGAGTATTTTATTTTAAAAGAATAGTGTTTTCTTAAAAACAAAACAAAACAAACAAAAAGCATTTCCTTTATTACAAGGAATAAATCCTACACAAATTCAAGAGTGGCAAAAAAGTAAACAATTACAATTGAAATTAATATAATCATAACCATGTTTTGTCACATACATGAAGACTGATTACACCCTAACAGAAAAATGTTTTTAAGAAGGAGATTGGAAAACTTCTGCAGTCAAGTGTCAAATCATCATCATTAGCAGCAAGATCTGATTTGTCACAGCCTCAGTGTCAATTACACACTCTGAAAAGAAGCTTTCATGTTTCTATCTTCTTGCCCTACCTCCATCTTCTCTCTCTTCATTCTTCATTCTGGCATGCTCTTTCTTTTACCACTGGTTTCTTCCCATCTTCCTTATTTTCTCAGTTTCCAATTACACCGCATTTAATTTCTTAAACATTTCTCTCACCTCTGCCCCTCTCTCATTCTGTTTGTTCCTGTATACATTTTTGCTCCATACATTTTTCTCCCACTCCTAAAGCCACATTTATCCTTTAACTTTTCCTTAGATCACATTCTCTTCACTTTAACCACCCCTTGTACGTACATTTTATCCTACAGCATGGATCAAATGCATATGATCTTCAGATCAGATCGTATCTAGTCTCTCTCCTAGACCTTTTATTCATTTTGGTACCCTTGACAGCAGTGGAAATGACACCACCTCTCTACTGACTGCACTTGCAGTGTTGCCCAGAGTACATGTTGAGTATGGTCCTGGGGTAAGTACATATTTACTGGCCTGCCTTCTCCAAAGAGGTTTACTTTCTTTTCCAACCTATCATGAAACTGGGCGGACTAGTGCACAGCAACAACCCACAGGCAAACTGAAAAACTGTCCAAAAGACATCAAATTTCCTCTGACCTGCAGTTCAAATACATTACATGCACAGACAGGAAGCTGATATCTTTTAAAAATTCCTTATCTGCCAAATGTGT
Organism: Poecile atricapillus; assembly: GCF_030490865.1. NCBI lineage: Eukaryota > Metazoa > Chordata > Aves > Passeriformes > Paridae > Poecile > Poecile atricapillus. The sequence continues at coordinate 130,362,491 of NC_081289.1, read as the reverse complement.
TTTTGGCAGTGAAACTGTTCAAGTACACATGGCACTGCAGGATCATCAGATGCTGAGTTCACCTTGTATATGTTTGTTTACCCAGGGAAACTGAAGCTGGGTGCAACACAGTTGGAAAGGTCCCAATATGTGGATACAACTAACCATACAGCCAGAAATACACACCTGACAGAGGAAGAGAACAAACGCTGACAAGCACCTCAAGCTCTTGCTACACTTAGTCATGGTACATTTCTTGTCATGAACTGGGATGGAATATGGTATTCTGAGAAATACAAAAGAAACCACAAGTAGCTTTAATAATGATTATATGCTCCAGATGAAAGTCACAAACATGTAACACATGTATTGGTGGTACCTATTGCATTAATACTCTGACTTGTCTTCTATCTGCATACATATAACACCCAACACCACCATATTGTATGATATGCCTTTCATCTTCATAAGTAATGGATGGCACATGTCCCATTAGTGGGAAAAAAATGCTAAGCCATAAGTATATTGTGGATGCTTGCTCTTAATGTAAGACTTATTATTTATTGATGCCTTTTATTTGCCCCTTTTCAAAGGACAGAACACTGAACAGTGGACAACACATAAAAAACTCCCCTCTACAGACCCTGCTTTTGCCTTCATGCATGAAAAATATTGTACAAAGGATCACAGTCCATCTTTAATTCATCCCACTAACATTCTGGTTGCACTACCTCTCACTTAAGATTCTCCTATATTGTATGTAGCCACTTTAACAAGTTTGTGTCTGCAGTTTTGAAAGTTGCAGTGTTAGCATTATGCAAATCCCTTTCAGTGGATTTTGTTTTGATTTGCTTTTTATTTTTTCCTGTTGTAGTGAAGCAACCTCTCCTCAGAAGTATAATAAACTGTATGTGGCTGAGATAGTCTGCCAAAATGTTCTTGTGTTTGGACGAATGAATTCTAACTTTTCCCTCTTCAGACTTGGTCTCCTTTTTTGGGTCTCCCTACTGCTTCTCTGGCTGTTAATTTTACAAGATTTATTTGAAGGATCTAAGCAATAATATCCTATTTTACTGGACATAATTTTTTGTTTACATATATTGACTCTCAGCTGATTAACCTGACCTCTCTAACTTCCAGGCAGATAACACTCTGTTTGGTTTTAAAACACATAGAATGTTTTTGGGGTTTGGTTGCAGTTGTCCACTTTATTATGCTTATTTCAGAAGAGATAAATATACCTTGTAATGGCCAAAGACGGGTGGTATATCCTCTGTTGGGTCTAAAGTAGATCACTGCCTGTCAGACCAATCATCAAACTTAGTGTATTCCAGCTGTTGTATTCCTTCATTTGTTTGGTGTTTGCTATTGATGTTTGAGTTTAGCTAGGTTTTTATTTTAGTTGGGATGGGGGGTTGGTGGGTTTTTTTGGTTGGTTTTTTTTTTTTTTTTTGGTTGTTTGGTTGGGTTTTTTTTAAATCGCCTGAAACCCCGAAGGTCAGCGAGGCGCTGGGGGATAAAGAGAGACTTTCGGAAGGACACCTAGGCAGTGCTTTCTTCCGCACGGCGGAATTCGGAGTTGGTGAGACACTGCAGCCGCTGCGGCGAGCGGGCCAGGGGCGAGGGTGGCCCTGGCGAGCGCCGCGTCCGAGGGAAGGTGCCTTCGCTCCGCCGGCTCCTTTGGGCAGCAGCCGGCTCCGCCGGCACTGGGCGGGCTCGCCGCTCTCCCGCCGCCTCCTGGCTTCGTCCCGGGGCCCTGCGGAGCTGCTCTGCCGGGGAGCGGAGCGGATCCGGCCGCTGTGTGCCGCCCAGCCGGGCGCGATGTGCCGGGGCGCGCACAGCCCCGCGGCGGCACCAGGCAGCCTCCTCCCGCCCCCGCCTCGGCTGCCGCTCTGCTGCCCTGTTATGGTTACCGTCGCTGATGAGGAGACATCATTAATTTTTTAGGTTGGGGGGGCGGGTGGTGTTTCGGGGATTTTTGCTTTCCAAAGCCGCGCTCCAGAGATAGAGCTGTGGGGCTGTTTTCCTGGGACGTGAGGAAACGACCATTGCACCAGCACTAAGACGGTGCTGGTTGAGGGTATTTCGGAGATGAAAATTTCCCAAGGGAATCATCCTGTTTACGATAGGGTAAGATTGGAGTGTCCCCTAAGCACATTTATGGCAGAACAGACTCGTGACGGACAGGGTTATTCCGCTGCTCTGTATCCCCTCTCTCCCACCAGTTTGGTCCCCGATGTGGGACGGGGGCCCTTTGGGACCGGCGCAGGACCGGGCTCGGGTCCTTGCTCCCCCCCACGGCCCACACAGCCCCCATGGCCAGCGGGGGGAACGAAAGGCTCGATCACCCCGGCGGGACCCCCATCAGAGCCGGGACTTGAAAGTGGGCCTGAAACTCCCTCGCTGTCCTGAGGTTTCTGTTCACCCCGGAGACAAAATCGCCGCTGTATTTCCTGTCCTCGAACACTTCCTGACACTGGGAAGATAACAAAGGGGAAAGTTTAAAGCAATAAACATCCCCGAACTGCCTTCCTCGCCATGTGCGTCCGGGGCTGCCGGCGCTAAGGCCAGGCAGCACTCGGCTGAGGACAAACTGGGCTTTTCCATGCCTTGGACCGACCCATGCTCTGACACCTCCTTAACATCTTTTGGGGATTTTCCTCTCCTCAGAATTCTGCGGGGATTTATTTTCCCCTTCTGAAAAAGACCTTTATTCCCCTTTCTAGGTTACCCATGACAGCGTGTCCACTTCTGGCTGGATAAAAAAGCAGATCCGGTGATACCGGCCAGTCCTGTGGAGAGGCTCCGAGTCTTACTGAACTCCGAGAAAGGCTCTGGGATAGAAAGGATGGCTGCGTTCTGGTTTCTTTTTTTTTTTTTTTTTTCCTTTCTCTACCTCTCTTTTTTTTTTTTTTCCTCTTTTAATTAAGCAGTAGCGGGATTTAATAAGCTTGATTGTATTAATAAAAATTAGGAAGGTTTCCTCGGCATGCAGAAGCCCACTGACAGGTTTTCTTCTGTTTTGATAGATTTAGTGCTGTTATGGTACACTTCTCCCTCACATGCAGTAGCTAAGACTTGAAGATTAAAGATCGCACACCTCTAGATGAGTCAAAGCCTACACCCCGGAGCAGCTAATTCATTTCGTGATTGATTTCCCCGCTGAGCTGCTTCCAGTTTCAGCCTTGTGCGAAACCTCTTCCCCTCTCGGCACATCCATCGCACGGGCTCGTCACCACGTTCCGCAGGACAGCGAGGGGAAGTCTGAACCTCTGGGAGCCTCAGATCCAGACACTTCTTGAAAAGCATCTTTTTGGTCCAAGCTCCTCAAGTTTTAGACCGGAGCAGACTGAAGGAGACTTTCTGCGTGCCCGATTGGCGAGGCTGCGCTGAGCCACCGCCATGCCGTGGGACAAAAATAGCTCTCCCGACCGGAGTGGGAGACTCTCCTGCGGCCAGGTCTCCTGCTCTGAACCCCGGGACGGTGAACGCGACAAGCCCCGAGGGACGGACAAGGAGCCCTTGCTACCCCTGCGCACCCGGCGCACGGCCGCCGCAGCCCGCTACTGCCTCAGCCCCTAGCAAGGACATTTCGCCCAGCCCTCAGAGCACCCATTTCCTCTCTTCCGAAACAGGCAACACCTCCTCAACCAGCATTTCCCAAAGCTGATTTTTTTTTTTCTTTTTTTTTTTTTTTTTTTTTTTTTTTGTCTTCCCTGGGAATCCGTCCTAGTTTTCGCCACTAAGCAAACTCAGGACTGAATTTGTAGCGGTTCTTTAAGGGACGGAAAGGGTTAATCGCCACAGTCGGGTTGCCTTGGAGGTTTTTTGGGGGTTTTTCTTGCCCCCGTTCCCTGCCCTCGAATGCATATAATCTCATTTGGACCCCTCAACGTGATGAAAGCTAATGATTACTGTGCAGAGTCACCGACTTTTAGCAGGCTTTCCCAGCCCCCATCCCAAAAGCAAATAAATACGATAAATGGGGGTGGAGGGGGGGGAGAAACATGTATTTTCGGAAGTGATTCATATATATATATATATATACAAATCTCGGTTTACATCTTCCCATTCACGTGTATACTCAAATCATAAAAGAGAAATTCTTCACCAGGGTTTTCCTCTAAATACCTTATTCATTGAAACTGGCAGTTCCACTCATTATTCCACTCCCTTAAACCCGATTCTGATGCCAGCTAAATATAGAGCTTCGCCTTACTGGGAACGCGAATCGAATACACAGTAAGCAAATCAGTAGCACAGGAGGGGAAAAAAACCCTTGATCAAAGCCCTCCTTTTCTTCCCAATCCTGGTTTGTGGGGCGGAGACAGGTTTCTCGCTTATTGCACATCATTTGCAAAGATCAAGCTTAAAATGCAGTCACCTCTCCCAGAAGTAGTAGTTAAACCAAAAGTTAGGCGGTGGGGGTTAATAGAATTACAACCAGATTGAATTATTTTCAATCAAGGGTGTAACGGTGAAAAATAAGATGTGTTATTTCAAATCTGGGAGGAGCCGTACTTTAAGCAGGTCAATTTTAAAAAAATATATACAAACATCCAAGAGGTGGAAAAAAATTGCATAGGATGCAGTACGGAAAAACACCTTCTTTCTTCCGGTCTTATAAAATCCCCATAAAATGTTCTTTTTCTCAGTCACTGGGTGATTTATATACATTTATATGTATATATTTCTTTCTTTCTTTCTTTTTTTTTTTTTTTTTTTTGTAATTACTCGGGCGTTTTTCCAGCTCGCAGCGCTCGAGGTCACCCCGGGGGGAGGCGGTGGGGTGGGGGACGGAAGGAGGCCCGGGCATGCCCCTTGGGGAGGGGTTGAGGATGACATTTGCAGCGTGCCAGGAGGAAAGACACAAAAGGTCCGACGCTCGCCCGCCGCGCGGGGCCGCGGCCGCTCGCCCGGTGGCCAGCAGAGGTCGCAGCGCCTCCTGCGCGCCCGGGCGGGCACCGCGCTGCGCCCCGCCGGGCGACCGCGCCCCGAGCCCCGCAAGCCGCACCGCGGGCCCCCGGCAGCGGCGCGGAGGGCAGGGGCTCTGACCGGGTGCTCCCCCGGCGCGGCCCGGAGGAGCGGCGCAGGGACGACAGTGCAGCCGTGGATTTCAGTGGAACTGGCCATTCCTAACGGTTTGCCCCAAACGTGTGCCAGGCTGTCCGAAGCTGCGCGGCTCTGAAGTCTTTCGAAGTGCGTTTTGATTTACTCAGCTAACACAGAGAATTACAGCTACCATTATGATAGCTAATTGCCTAAGTATTCAGTTACAAATAGAAATATATAGTATAGTATACATTAATGTATATATAGTATTATAGTACAGTATAGTAATATTCAATTACATTTAGTTATACGTATACCTAATCATTGATGTATATTCATATACATAAACACCCCCACATATATGTATATGGCCAGTTTCTTGGATGTGGAAGTGATCACCTAGAAGAGTTGCATTTCACACTGTTTATTTAAACGTCGAATATGTAAATTAACTGTGTGCGCGTGTTTACAACCATGTCTTTACCTCCTGACACTATCTCGAGCTCATTTCAGGGTAGTTTAGTTATCTCCGCAAGTGGCAACACTGGGTCCCGATCCTTGTTTGAAATAAACCTGGAGGGTGTGTTTGCTCTCTCAGCTTCGGAAAGGAAAACATCTTGCAAAGTGAGTTAGAAATCCAAGATGGTCCATTGTTTAGTGGCTCTCTCAACAGCAAATGCGCGTTTCAGACTTATTTCTTGGCTGTTTCATTGAACCAGACTTCCTCGTGGAAAATTATTCTGCATTAATATGGCTTTGCCTCTCTTTCACCCAAACTCGGTCGCCTTTCAAAAACATAGGACATTGAAAACAAGTATATTTTCCTGATGAATAGTGATTGGAGGGCACTTCTACCCGACGTTGATGAGGGCGGTATAATAGTCCTTATGGAACAGAAGAAAAAAATGGGATCCAAACAAACTCGAAGGCAACTTTTAAATCCGGTTGTGGAGAGGGGGGTGTTGGAAGAGCATGGGGCGGTAGCGCTCGGGAACGGGTACAGTTCCGCACAGACTAAAGGACTGGCAACGACTAGCCAGAGTGGAACCTGCCCCTTGAAAAACACACACAAAGAAATCAGTGCCCCTGCCTAAGATGCGTTTTGCCCGGTTTGGGAAACTTTCAGACAACTGCCCTCTGGAATCCGAAGAGCGCCGTGCGCCGCTGTGCAGACGAGTGCGCGGGCACCGCACCGCACCTCTCCTGGCCGCGGCTCTCGGGTGAGGACTCCCCACATCGCCTCCAGGGAGCAGCGCCGCAGGTCCGCTCCGACAGCAAGTCCGCGTCTTCTCCCCACCCCCCCCTTTTTTTTTTTTTTTTTTTTTTTTTTTTTTAATAATAATAAGAATTTTAAGGGATTCTCTTTGGGGAAAGGCAGACGTCCTTGAGGGACAATTTAAGGTAAATATTTGTACCTTCTTCGATCTTTTATTTAACTGAAATATTAAAGATTTTATCCACGAATTTAAGAGAAAGAGGCTGGAAGAGAAACGTAAACAGTCCCATCTCGTGGCTGGGGTCGTACTCCGCAGCCCGCCCTACCCTCCCTCTTCAGGGCATCTCCGCCTGGGCAAACCAGAGCGTGGCACCCTCCTGGGAAAGATAAACGCTCAAGAAGAAAACAGTTGCACTAGCACCACCAACAAAAAATTATATACGTGTGTATGTATGTATGTATATACACAGATATATATGCATATATATTTATAGATATATGTGTATCTGTGTGTGTGTGCGTATGTATATATATCCATATGGAAAATGGTACATGCGGTGCAGCAAGCCCGGGGACGGCGGAAAGGGGTATAGGAGCCCGAGAGGGGGCCGGGGAGGAAAATGAAAGGTGTGACGGGAGATAAGCGACGGCGATGGAGGAGAGCGACAAGACGAAAGTATAAAGGGAAATACAAATAAGGAGCGAGGAAAAGTTGGCCGCGCGAACCCGAGCCGGGCGGCCGCGCCGCCAGACGCTGAAATATGATAATCAGGGCAGCTGCGCCGCGCCGCGCGCAGCCAATGGGCGCGCGCGGGCGTGACGTGCCCGCGCGTGACGTCGCGCCAATGGCGAGCGGGCTGAGTTGGAGCAGAGAAGTTTGAGTAAGAGATAAGGGCGAGGCGAGTGCCCGCGCCGCCAGCGCCCAGTCCGGCACCGCCGCGCCTCCGCACCGCACCGCACCGCACCGCACCGCTCCTGCGCCGCGCCGCCACCGCTCCGCACCGCTCCCGCGCCGCTACGCGTGGACGGACCCCGCCGCGCCCCCGGCGCCGCGCCCCACACCGCGCCTCACCGCGCCTCACCGCGCGTCCCCTTCTCTCTCCGCAGCCCTGACAGTGTCTCCCACGCCGGTGGTGTTTTGTGCCATTTTCTTTTTTTTTTTTTCCCTTTTTTTTTTTTTCCGATTTCGACTTTTTTTTTTTTAATTTTTTTTTTGCCTCTTAATACTTCTACTTTTTTTTTTATTATTATTATTATTACTATTCTTATTTTTAGCGACAGCTCTCAAACCTACTTTGGGGTCTTAAAACGAAACCGTACACCATTTCACTGTGGACATTACACCCTCTTACAGATATGGGAGACATGGGAGACCCACCAAAAAGTAAGGCGGAATCTTTACCGTTGTTGGAATAAATGTGCTGTCTATTGTAATCGTCTCAGGCAGACGAACTGCTAAAGTGTTGAACTTAATTTGAATGGTAGAGAAGGTGCCTTTGTTACCATGCCTGCATGCTTGCTCTGTCGTAGCCTTATATGTTAACAGCCTGGGGTCCTACTCTCTTTTAAAGTTTGGGGAACAGACAGGATTTTGATGGGATCTCCAACCACGGAGGCTTAAATTCTTCTCGTGATAAACTGTGATGAGGCTGTCTGACTATCCAGCACCTAGTCGGTCTAGCGGTATTAGCATTAGACTTGCAAAAGAGAGCAAGTGACAACCGTAATGATGCTTGTTCTTGCTAGAAGCCTCGACTCCCTTCTTATGAGGGAAAGGGCTGAGTGGGAAGTGCACCCAACCATGCTTCATCGTTTCCAGTCAGAGCCTCTTAAAATACGAAATGAAACACATAGGTGCTCTCCTTGTAAGGCAGGGCATTCAAAAAGGCAAACAATAAAATAAAAATTAAACAACGTGGGAGTTTGGAGTTTTGATTCCGTGCAAGGTTTGTGAAATGAGGACCTTCATCCCAAAGATTCTTCACATTTGCATTTTAACATATGTTCCGCCTCCTTTCTAAGCGAGACAAGGTTTTGATGGCACACTACAATTACCATCCAATAGTGTAATATTCTTTAAAGAAAAACAACCTAAAAACCCCAACAAACACCCCCCCCCCCCAATATACAAACAAACAAAAAAAGGCAGAGACCAAACAACGCTCCCACAATAAGCTTTATAAGGGAATTACATTAAAAGTGTGTTTATCTCTGTAGGAGAGCAAACGGTTAGTCAATCATGTATTTATTTTCATTTCAGAAAAACGTCTGATTTCCCTATGTGTCGGTTGCGGCAATCAAATTCACGATCAGTATATTCTGAGGGTTTCTCCGGATTTGGAATGGCATGCGGCGTGTTTGAAGTGTGCAGAGTGTAATCAGTATTTGGACGAGACCTGTACGTGCTTTGTTAGGGATGGCAAAACCTACTGTAAAAGAGATTATATCAGGTACGCCATTTACATTGTTTAACTGTTCGGTGAGATTTTATTTTTCTTTTTAACTTTATAAATTTGACGGAGGAATTAAGAGGGAAAACTGTGAGGAAGTGGGTAAAAGATAATTGGTATGTTTTTAGGTGCTTTCCCATTAATAGACCTGAGAGGAAAAAAGTTAGTAGTGAAGTTTTTTATTTCTTCTTTTCAAATGCAAATACCTGTATCACTAGAACTAGGTTCGGGACCGTGTAGGACCTTTCCGAGGACTTTGGCAACGCATCCTGCGATTCTAACCAAGTGGTTAGATTCGCAGGTTTTTGTAGATAACGAAGAATATTTTCAATAATGTAGATATTATGAGCAACACGGAACAGATCACTTTCTAAGACAACCTGAGAAATTCATCTCTGTGTTTCTGCAAAGACATAGTGGCATTCTAAAGAAAGGAACTTCAAGCATGTATGCCGTAAAAATAAATACACGGGTAGGGGAAAAAAAATAAAGAAAAAAGAGAAAACCCTACTTAAACTAGGCCTATCAAAAAGAAAAAACAAAATGAAAACAAAAACAAATGACAAATTTCCTTCGAACTTGAGGATCCTTTTTGGGGATGTTAAAAGCTCGACCGAAATGTTTCTTAGCTAAAATAACTGACATTTAATCTTTTTTAAATATTAACCTCTTTGGTGATATCTGACTGCCTTTTCTTTCTTATCTTATCTGTACTGATGAATTAGACAGAGCAGATCAAATTGCCCATCATCTGTTCGCGAACAATTGGGTATATTTAGATAATGGAGCCGCTTCCTTCCTCACATTAAAATCTGGTAACTGATAAAATGTGAGAGTTGCCAATGCTGACACTATAGAGAAACCAAAGCAGGAATTTGGAGTGTGTTTATTATTTGTGCTCCTGGGTCATGCTGATCCGTTTCAGTGTCACCTACTGGGTTTGCCAAATCATAAGTTTGTATGACACTGAGGTATGAACAGTATTTTTTTTTTTTTTTCAGAAAGTTCTGGAAGCAAAACACCTAGCCTCCTAAGCTATCTTCTAATTTCTGCATAATTCTGAATTGAAATAAAACCCTCGAGTCCTTCCTTGACTAGTGCACAATTTATAAGCAGACTATTCCTTCAAGCCATTGTGAGATTACTCTCCAAGTTCTAAAATGGCTAAAACCAGAGCGGTTTCTTTTTTTATTTTTTACTTTTAAAAGAATGCTGGAATCGTTGTCTTAAATGTTGTCCTTTCTCTAAATTCAAATGAAAGGAAAACGTTTGGTCTGAAATGTGTTCACTTACGTCCTTATAAAATTGAGCGGGAAAAAGAAAATTAATTTTTTTAAACTAATAAGGAATAAATTTAATTTGCTACAATTAAAAAGGAAAAAGTGCATTACGTACAAGCTAGCTTTGAATTAGACCATGAGCCAATCTCTAAGTGTCAAACCGGAGGGCAATCACCTCAACTTTTGTACCTAGGATTGCACCTACTTTACGATCACTCTGTTATTTTGCTGTTTAGCCGTTTGGGTTTTTTTCCTCTCAAAACTGTGTTATTCGGGTATATGTAGCTGTGAATATAGTATTACTTCTATAACCATAAAAGCTAAAGTGTGTACTTACAAGCATGCATTACGTACTGTATCTCTAAGGAAGTACACTGGTGAGGAAATTGGTGGGGATAAATATTAGCTCAGTTTTAGGAGCAGTTTTCACAGTTCCGTGGATTGTGAGCGTGCATGGGTGCATGTACTCATACATTTATGGAAAGATGTTAGCTTTAATCATACCAAGGGCTTCTCAGAGAAGCACCCGGTGGGAGACGAGAGAGTGTGCAGTTCGACACCTGAGTTGGAGCATTTTCTTATGTTTATCTACTGGTGGTTGAACGGTCGTCTGCCTCTCCATGGGAGGCGAGAATCCTGCCACCCACTCCAGAAACTCATAATTTGCTTTGTGGGCTGTCAGCGAGAGGTTGCCCTCCCATTCCTACCGGAGTGCTTGAGCCCCGGCTCAAGGTGGGAGCGTCAGGAGGAGGAGAGACGGGGCAGGGGCGCTGAGGTAGAGACAAGCTGCAGAGCCAGAGCACCAAAACTGCCTTTTTGTTGGGGGCGGGAGAGAGGAGTTACACTGCTATATATGTGACCCTGAGGAGGCATGTGTGTTATGCTTATATTGTTGTATTAAATTAATCTGGTGAGAGGGGACTAGGGGAAGAGAGCCTGTACTGGCAGTCATCCCTGCTGGGTCCCAGAGGCTAAATTGACGGCAGTCCGAACACACATCGAGCGGCACACGCCTTGAATGCGTTCCGCACAGAAAGTATCACAATTTGGTGAAGTTGGCAGGCTTGTGTCCTGGATGGCAGCTTCGGCTGTCTCGCCTTTCCCTAGTGTGCCCGGGCAGTCCAATTCTGCCCCAGGCCAGGCTAGGTCAGGTGAGGAGGCAGGGAGAGAGCAGGGAGGCCCCACTCCTGCAGCAGCCCGAGCGCTGGGGCAAGAGGGAGAGGTCGGATATCCTCGAGAAGAAAGGGGGTGGGGGTTTTTTTTCTGTTTCTTCTTACACTTCTGCTTCTCAGCTCTTCTCTTCCACCGGCGTGTTTGTGTCCACTCAGCCTTTTACGGCACGGGGGTCAGGGCACTGGCTGCAAGTGAACCCGGCTTATTCCTTTCCTCTTCTGACTTCTGTATTTTCCATGATTTTTAAAACAGTGGATTGCATGTGGCGCGTCTACGTGGGGCCATGGGCTGCCCACGAGCGGGAGTGAAAACCTCTTTCTTTTTCCCTTTCCTTTCTCCCCCCCGCCCCTTCCCTGCCCTCCCCTTTCCCCCTCCCGTGCTCTCCCTCCTTCCCTCCCTTCTCCTTCTTTCTGGGCTGGGCCCTGCTCAGGTTATACGGCATCAAGTGCGCCAAATGCAGCATCGGCTTCAGCAAGAACGACTTCGTGATGCGCGCCCGCGCCAAGGTGTACCACATCGAGTGTTTTCGCTGCGTGGCCTGCAGCCGCCAGCTCATCCCCGGCGATGAATTCGCTCTGCGGGAGGACGGCCTCTTCTGCCGGGCGGACCACGACGTGGTGGAGAGGGCCAGCCTGGGCGGCGGGGACCCTCTCAGCCCCCTGCATCCCGCCCGGCCGCTGCAGATGGCAGGTACCCCCCGCTCCCAGCGCCGCGGAAACCCGAGGGGTTTGGCGATTCCCGGTGCCGCTCCGGGCGGCGGGGACAGCCCCACGGTCCCAGCGGGACCCGCGCCTCCCTGGAGAGCCGGGCCCGAGCGTGCGCGCCCGCGGAGAGGCGGCGGCGGAGGCGCGCCTCCCGCTCGGGGCTGCCGCGGGTGCAGCTGCCCGCGCTCGCGGGAAGAGTGAGGCGGAACACCTGCGGAGGGACCGCGCCCCCAGCCTGCCCTCCTCCTGCCCACACCGCCAGCCGGGTGCGGGATTCCTCCATCGCTCTCCCCGAGCCCGGAGCAGCCCTGAGCCTGAGCCGGAGAGGGACGAGCCGCTGCGGAGAGCAGTTCTGCGCTTTCAGACGTCTCCGCTGCCTCAGGAGCGAGCGGAGAAGCTGTTCTTAGCACTGGAGGAAGTGGGGTCTGGAAAGAGATAGACTTCATAACTACAGGCTGGCGCTTAGGCTGTAATTTAAAACTGTCAACAAGCTAATCTTCGGTAATTGCTTTTTAAAGTGACTCTTGCCTTCTTGAAATGTTTCATGTAATTTGATGAGAATTTCATCTCAAAACTCAGTCTCGTAACTTCAGAGTCGTCCCACCTTACAGCTTCATTCACACTTCCAGTTCTCGACGGGTACGTCAGATACTCAGAGACCCTCAGTTTTAGGGACACTTTTATGAGGCTAAGTAGGCTGGACAATACAAGGTTGGCCAGCCTTTTTGCTGTGCAGGTAACTGTAACTTGGGAAGTTATTTGTAAGTACAGCTATTCTAAAACGGGTTCATTTTCCTCTTCTGAGCCGCTTTCAAGTGACATATCTATATATAGGGAGAAGTAATCCCGTAACTGATCTGGGCAGAATTCTAGAGAGACTGTGCTCCCTATATCGTGTTTGTGCATGTCTCCGAAAGGCTTAGTGTGTCGGCAGGTACAATACTGATAAGATATGAAGCCCCCGTATCGTCGCCATCACATTTGCTGATGTATTGTTACAATTAGAAAAGTCGGAACCCGACTGTACAAAAGCGAACACTTCTGACTGTTAGCTAAACAGCTTTAGGGGGAAAAAAAAGAAAAAAGAAAAAAGAAAAAAAAAAGTACTGTTTTTATTTTTCCCTTGACTGGGTCAAATTACACACAACAGCTACAGCTACACAACGCCCAGAAGAATAGCAGAACACCAGGACCACTTCGAGCTCTTGATGTGATGCCACCCGTAGTTTTGCATTTCTTGGCAGTTTCCACGAATTGCTGGGCTTGCTGTCCTTTTAAAAGCACTATAAATATTTTTTTAATTATTCATCCCAAGCATAAGCAAATGCACAAAGCACCTCCACTTTTTAAGATAAGTTTCATCTCCCGTGCTTTAAGATACAGAGCTCTCACAGGTTTTTATTTTTTTTTTCCCCATTGGCATGGTGCAGAGGATTTGGCTTGATTTGCTCTGGTTTGGAAGCGTCAAACTGCTGGGAGCCGTTGCACGTTATCATGGCTTCTGGCTAAAATGAGCTAGATTCACTATAACAGAAGCAGACCCGAATTATGATTAATTTAAGAAGTAATCTTTCACTAATTTTCGGGCCAACAGTCTGTTTTGGTGATTTGTCAGAAAATAAATACATAAAACCGTCTTGCTCCTTTTCTGGTGCACATACACCTTAGCTAACTTGCCCTCCCGTGTCAAGTTTCATACAGGTTCAAGCTTCTGTCATTAGGGGTTTTAGGGGGGTGGTTTGTTTTTGCAAATTAATTGTCTGTGGAGTCAGAAATGTCAGTCACTCCACCAGTGCATAAAGCAGAGGAGGCTGCAGCAGCTCCGATAGATCTGAGTGCTTGAATGGCCTTTGAAAGAGGGTTCATCACCCGCCCCCCCGCCCGCCACCTTCCCCTGTCCCACCAGCTTAGATTCATAGTCTGCAGACTCCCTACTTCCTACTCATGGGGATCCTGTTCCTCCCTTCCACTTCCCTTACAGCAGAACCTATCTCTGCCAGACAGCCAGCTCTGCGGCCCCATGTCCACAAGCAGCCCGAGAAGACCACCCGAGTCCGGACTGTCCTTAATGAAAAACAGCTTCACACCTTGAGGACCTGCTATGCTGCCAACCCCAGACCTGACGCCCTCATGAAAGAGCAGCTAGTAGAAATGACTGGCCTCAGCCCGAGGGTCATCCGGGTTTGGTTTCAAAACAAGCGATGCAAGGACAAAAAAAGGAGCATTATGATGAAGCAACTTCAGCAGCAGCAACCCAATGACAAAACTGTAAGTGGCTTCAGCCTCTGTCCGTGTGTTGCCTTAATTCCCAAGGAGAAACGCTTGATGTATGTCCAGCCGGACAGCACCAGTGCTCAGTTTGATGCTGTTAATTTTTTGCGATCTCCCTGAAGCAATGAAAGCGATACCGTTTAGCCATTACCTGTTAGCTTCTGCTGTCAATGCAATCGAAACAGACCACAGCGAGGAGCCGATTTAGGTTTAGAATTGGTGGGGCTAAGAATACGCAGGAGCTTAGACTAACTTCTCTGCAGCATGAATGAGACCTACAGAGCTTATGGGAAGTAATAAACCCGGTCTTATCTAATACTTAAACTGCAAGTGCAAAGGACTCCTTAAGGAGAAAGTGAAGCCTTTGCCCTCTTCTGTATTTTTAAATATGAGTAAATCCACAAGTAAAAATAGTTTTTTAAAAAAAAGTAAAAATAAAATAAGAGGTGTTTTTCTCAGCACTTTATATACTACAAAGTGTGTGTGTTTATCAATGCACTTACTGCAGAGAAAGACAAATGCAATGCAATTTTTTACATGTTTACAGGGTAATTTTGGTATAGTTATATCTATGTAGAGCTCTTTTCTACAGATGCATGGGTGATGTAAACAAGTGGAATGCACTGGGCTCACCAGAACAATTTGTCTGTCTCCATTTTAAGCCAAATTTGTTTCATTTTAATGTTGTTGTAAGTCCACTTGAAGAAGAGTCTGTTACTCTCCCTGTGTATATTGACTGACCCGAGAATGACTATTAATTCATAAGGCTGCCTAGTTAAGTGGAATTTAAGGAGTTTCATTTTACCCTGCTGGAATGCAATAAAACACGGTGTTATTAACTCGCCTGAACAATCTATTCGTCGAGGCTTGGAGGCTTGGAGTTATGTTGGACACTGTGCCTGCACTACAGGGCATACTGAGAGAGGGCTGGGGTGATTTTGTTTATTTGTTTGGGGTTTTTTTTTGTGGGTTTTTTGTTGTCTTTTTTTGTTTGTTTGGTTTTGGTTTTTGTTTTTTTTTTTTGTTTTTTTTTTGTTTTTAAGAGCGTGGTAATGACGTACACCAGGTCTGCCGTGCACTGGATATACGATCCAGTTAAAACAAAACCAGTCTGAATGCGAACTATAGAAGGGAGCAGGATTACCCGTTTCTAACTCTGAGACGTCCATTGGCAGTCGGGATACAGAGTGCTCGTGTTCAAGAGAGCTTGGGGCGGAGGGGGTTTGCCTTGGGACGAATAGGAGGATTAAAGGGAAAGAAAGTAAACTTCCACCGTGATAAATGCAGCGAGTAGAAACAGGCTGACCTAGAGCAGAATAGAGTAAGACATTCACAGCAGATTAACAAAGCAAATACAAGCGACCGTATAGATAAGATAGAAAGCAGTTTATTGACTCAGCGGTTATATACAATAAAGCTAACCAAGCTCATTAACATCTTTTGCTGGGCTGTTTACAGAATATCCAAGGGATGACAGGAACTCCAATGGTGGCTGCTAGTCCGGAGAGACATGACGGCGGTTTGCAGGCGAACCCCGTGGAGGTGCAGAGTTACCAGCCGCCCTGGAAAGTACTGAGTGACTTCGCATTGCAGAGTGACATAGACCAACCTGCTTTTCAGCAACTAGTAAGTGTCGGCTCCCAGTCCGAGCCAGCCGGTACCCGGGTCAGAGCAATGGGCGATTCACTCCAGGTGCCAGATACTCTCAGAGAGACAAGCAATGCAGATTAGCTGGGTTTTCCAGAAATTGCAAGGCAGGCATGACTGCATCTGTAAAAGCAGAGAACTGAATTGATTTCACAGAGCTTGGAGCAGAATCGACCTTAATGTAGAGCAGAGATATTTCTGAGTTGAGTGTGAGTTTGGATAAGGCCTGACTCAGGTCTGATAATAGATCGCACACTCCTGAAAACTGAAAGCACTTCACCAAGACATTCCTTATATGTCACTTAATTGTACTTACATTTGTGAAAACAGTTTCTAGAGTTCACCCCTCCCCACTTCAGGCTGATTTTGCCTTTATGTTGTAGGATTAATTTTAAATATATTATTATAGTGTCAGCCATTGCCCTTGTTTGTTTTGTTTAATCTCTTAATTAAGATTTCAAAGTCCATGTCTTAAGCATGTATTTCTAGATATAACTTTATGTATCTATATATACACAAGAATCTATACATATATATATATATATATATATATCTTACACTAAGTGTTGTTCTTTGGAAAGGAATTTGCTAGTACATATTTAGATGAAAAATTCAAGCAATATAATAAGCTACCTTAAGTCAAAATAAAAATATACCTGTTAGAATAAATTCTGTCCTTAACTCACTTCCTTATGCCTACGTCCCTTGGCAGCCAATATGGGTCCATATCACCAACAATACTTAGGCCCAACAAGGTGAATTAAGGAGAGAAGTTCTTAAGTCAGTTTCCTGGCCTGAGTGTGTTAAAACCAGATCTTTAAAATAATAAGGTACCTTGTGAATAGTATTTCAGGGATGCAGAATAACAGTTATGAAAAATTAACATGCAAACATTTTTTTGATCTGTTGGGCTTTTTCTTTTTTTTTCTTTTTTTTTTCTTTTTTTTTTTTTTTATACCAAGTGATGGAAGACAAAGGTTTGTAGCTGAATCTAGCATTGTGTTCAGACCTTTTCAGTTTAGTATCATGCCCTCCTGCAGAATCCCTTTTCTTTTGCCCAACAGCAGTCTGCAGTGTGTTCCCCTTGCTGGCACACTATGCTTGCTCAGGAAACAGTAGCACAGCAGCAGGGCTATTTGCATCCTCTTACATCTAAAGTAACCACTGCTTTAGTCATGCTATCCATCAGACGGGAGAAAAAATTATCTCCTTTAGTTGCTTTACTTACTGTGCCTTAACAAAATACGAGACTTTAAAAGTCTTTGATGCAGTGAGATTTTGTATTAAATAGTTCAAAAAAAGGGAAAAAAGGGAAGGATGGAAGATGGATTGTCCAAATACACATACACATATAGGCAAATAGACCATTAGGTTAACAAATAAATATTGGTATACATTTGACATAATATGTGATACTGAAAAGAGTTAAAGAACAGTGGAAGGAACAGACTGTTCACTGGCCACTCAAGGCATGGATCTAATCTGGAAAGGGCCTTAATCACAGAATTGGCCAGCTAAATAGGTGCCAAAGAAATGCTTCTGGATTAACAAAGCTCCACCCTTCAAATAATGCCTTTTCCCAGCGCTACTCCTAAACTAACGGGAGCAGCGGGGGCACCTTAGGATGGAATAGTGTGACCTTTTTTATCAAACAGACTCTCATTAAGAAGAGATAGCACCAGCTGTGAATTACGAATGAAAGAGGATGGCTGGTTTCAAATGCCTTCTGTTCCTGGACACTCCTTCCAGGTTTATTTTGGTATGTGCACAAAAGGGGAAAAAAGTAATCTTTCAGTTTCATGTCAAGAAAACATATGCACTCCTAAATAATTGACTAGAACATCCTATTGGGATTGTCACTCTCACAAGACAGGAAAGAAGGCCTCATTAATAAGTTTGTTTGTTTATTTGCTTGATTTTTTCAGTCTTCTTTTTCCATTTTTTAAATAATTTTTTCTTGGTGATTTGGCCGAAGGCCTGAAGAAGGTTCCTGTGAAGTCAATGGGGAAGCTAAACAGAACAACCATCAGTGACACAGCCTCCTGTGGAGATGTATCAGGCCTATTGGCTGCATGCCTTGTATATTTATTTTTGTGTTCTTCTTTGCCTGCTACTTTTCTTTGAGTTTTACAGTTGTAGCAACAGTTCTTTTTCTTATTTTTCTTCTTTTTTTTTTCTCTCTCTTTTTTTTTTCCTTTTTTTTTTCCTTTTTTCTTTTTTTTTTTTTTTTTCTTTTTGGCAGGTTAATTTTTCAGAAGGAGGACCTGGTTCCAATTCTACTGGAAGTGAAGTAGCATCAATGTCCTCACAGCTGCCAGATACACCCAACAGCATGGTAGCCAGTCCTATTGAGGCATGAGGAACATTCATTCAAATATCTGTTGTTGTTTCTGCCCTTACCCTCACCCCTGTTGAAGAGAGTGGGAAAGTGAACGTGTTGGGACTTCGAAATTTAGGGGGAAAGAATATTTAACAACCCTGTAACGAACCTAGCAAGCAACTGCTCCATGAGATGAACGGAGTCATATTTGAAAAGACAAGGTAATATGGTAGCAACACTGTGAAGACAATCATGGGATCTTACTAGAAAAAAAAAAAATACTTAAAAGAACCACAAACCCTGCGCTTTTCAAAGATCAGAGGAGTATCGAAAAGACATTTTCCAGATATAAAGGATTTGTACTCGTGGATCTCAAAAAAAAAAAAAAAAAAAGGAAATCTTTTCATTTGACTGCACATCTTAGGGAGAAACCAAGGTAGAGGGACTTTCTATCCAGTCCCTCCCATTCCGAATGGTGCTGTTTCTATATTGGGGATAGCCTTGCCAAAAGACGCTCCAGTAGGTTTTCCATCATCAGGAAAGAGACAATTCAGCCCTGCACTGTTGAAAGATTCCTTGCAGGAAGGTGGAGCTGCATTGGTTTGCAATGTTGTTTTTAGTTGACTCTTAACAAGGGGTTCTTTCCTGGGTCTCTTCTAGCATGCCTGTAGAGGGGTTTTGATTTTGTTTGGTTGAGATCCCTAATAAGTGTGATGCGATTAAAAATAGGTTTTTGAATTCCTCTTTAAAGGCGAATTTATAAAAACATTGCAACAAGGTATACCTCTATTTTGCCACAAAGCGTCTCGGGATTGTGTTTGAAATGTGTCTGCCCAAGAACCTTCCCCTTCCCCAGAGATGTGTATAGTCATTGGTTATAACGACTGTTTTTCTCTCTTTCCTTTCCTTTCTCTTTCTCTCTCACTCTCTAGAAAAAAAAAAAATAGGAAAAAAAGTAAAAAAAAGAAAAAAATAGGAAAAGTAAAAAGAAAAAAAAAATCACTCCTTTTGTTTGCTCTTGCATTGCAAAATTATAAAGTAATTTATTATTTATTATCGGAAGACTTGCCACTTTTCATGTCAGTTGACTATTTTTTTTTGTTTGCTGAAGTAAAAAAGAAAAAAAAAAAAGAAAAGGTTGTACCGTGGTCTTTGAATTATATGTCTAATTCTATGTGTTTTTGTCCTTTTTCTTTCCTTAAATATGATGTGAAATAAAAATGCCATATGTAGAATTATTATATCTTCAGGACTATTTCACTAGATAAGCGTTTGGAATAGAAAAATAATAATAATAATAATAATAATAATAATAATAATATTAACATTAAATAATGAACAAAGTTCCCTCTTTTAAATATTTACAGGTTAGCAGCTAAAATACCTGAAATAAAATATTGCATGCAAAGCCGGTCGTTAGTGAATAAAAGGAGTGTGATATTTTATTGCAAGTATTAATGACCAGCTTGTAAATTTCCGTTTCAACAACTGTATCAGGGCTAGTTGGATGCCTTAGCTTTCAATCAATAACGTTAGAAAGTCTCTTGTTCCCCCACCCCATCCTTTGCCCTTAAAAGTGATATTACTCTAGGCATGATCAGACATAACGTTAAGACATCTAAAGAACTGAGAGCTCAGGCTTTTTGCTGAGTTCTGCTATTTTTAAAAAATAATAAAAAGAAAGTGCTGTATACCAAAGCCTCGTTGTTGAGATTGTCGAAGTGACCTGTACTTTAAGTATAAGCTCCCGATAAAAAGGGACGCTTTTTGCTTAACAAGTCAAGTATGACCATTATTTATCAATGTCTGCTGTCAAAACAATTGAATAATGCTGCAGGAGGAATAGTTGTGGGGATATTTCTGTCGGGGATATTGCTGTGAAATTGCACGAATATGTTCCTTATTTTCTGTCGACTTCCCTCTCTTCACTCCCTCTTTTCTTCCTTTTTTAATTTGTGGGGGAGAGGGTGGTGAAAGCTAGAAACGTGGGCGATTTCTTGGGGAAAAGTAGAAAGAAATAAATAAAAAAAAATGGGAAAGGGTTGTTTTTGCTCCAATCCAAGTGCTCCCTAGTGCTCCCGGGCAGCACAAGACATAGGTTCACTTTAAAACACCCTTAAGGACTGGAACATACAGAGATTTTCAGTCTGACAGAGACAAGTTGGTTTGCATGTCAGTTACTCCAAACCCCAATGTTTTCTTAACATAACCTTCTTTTCCCTCCCTCCTCACCATCTCAGCCCACCCTGAGCAAGCTCAGCTATAGACAAACCATTTCGACAGTACAGAGAACATTTAAAAAATGTTAAAATCTAATACAAGGATTTCAATCATCCTGATTAGAAACTGGATTCATTTTGTATGCTCAAGTGTAATACAATTTTGAGTACTTGATAAATATTTAAATAAATATGAAATCTACCTTAAACTGTGTGATCAGTAACCCTTGTGTTTTCATGCAGGATCAGAGGATTGGTACGGCGCTTCGGGGGGCGGGAGGGAGAAGGGGTATAATTTCTGCCCGGTGGTCTGACGTGTAAGTTGTTGGAGTCGCTCTTACTTGGGTGAGTTTGGAGACGGAGTCTCCGACTCGGGAGGGTCTGTAAGTGGCGCTGGAAATCCGTAAGGGCAGGGCAAGCTGGGGCGCTTTGCGCTCGCCCCTCGCCGCCGGGAGGCTGAGGTGTGGTGGAAGGAGCGGCGGCTCCGCGGGCGAGACGGGGTCACGCAGGGCGGGGGGGACCCCGAGAGAGCGTAACCTGGGCACCGGGGGGCTGCCCCTCTGTCCCCCGCCCCCGGGAAGGACCTTCGGGAGGCTCCGAGGGCCACGCAGGAGGGAAAGGCGACTTTGCACTGTCGGTCCTTGCGAGGGAAAGGCCCCCCAGCCCTGCTAGGCGCCCCGCGGTCCCGGCGCGCCCTCCGGGCGGCTGTGGCAGCCGTCGAGATAAGCAGCCCGTCGGGAGGCAGGGATTGACATTTGGGCTGCCAGCACAGCGTCCTGCGCCCTGAAACGCCCAGGGCAGCAGCGTGTGCTTGGCGCCGGAGCGCTGCGGCCGCTCTTCTGCAGCTGCGGGCCGGAAGCCCACTCGGGATGTGCCTGCACGCACACCTACCTCCAGGCTCCTGCCTGCACCCCCGAGGCAGCCTGAGACCCCCAACCCTGTCCGGGGGAGTAGGAAGAGTCGGGTTGCCTCTGCGGCGGCCACTCTGGCGTCTCCGCGTCCCCACGGCCACTGCGGCCCCCACACCCGCGGTCATCCCGGAACATCCGCGCTCGAAACTTCGGTTAAACAATACTCGTCTGATTTTCAGAGTTTTTTTTTTCCTTTCATGGCCTTTGGGTCCTTTCTTCATTACATGCATTTGTGAGGCCCCACAAACTTTCGAGTGTTTTCCACCATGAAGCAAATAAAGAAAAATTTTCGAGCGGATCCTCCCAGTGCCTCCGGTAGAATACTCCCTGAGCTTGGGCAGCAGGATTTGTGTAAGCGAGAGAAAAGATCCTCTTCATGAAATGCATGTCCTTATGGTGCTCTGTCAGGTCTGTGCTCTGATTCCCCTTTCCAGTACGCACCGAAGGTGGCGATTAGCAGTCCCAGAAAACAGCTTTCTTGCTGCAGCTACCCTTAATAGTGTCAAATAAGCTCTCTATAATTTCTCTGAGGACTTTGTTTGCACACACTGAGATCAATATTCAAACTCTTCTCATTTCAATATTTGTACCCAGGTTAATTAGCTCTCAGCATCCCCAGCCAACGTGGCAGTGTGACGCGGAAGCCTGGTACGTGAATTCCAGAGTTGAGATCAGTTAAACACCTCAACAGTAAGTGTCTGCATTTGTATACATCTATACATACATATATTAACAAATTCACCTTGGGTTACATAAGAACGGATGTCAAGGAAGGACCTGGGGGCCCTCAGGCGATGCCAGCCGTCAGGCCCCAGCATCCCCAGCCCCAGCACAGCTCCCGGGACGGAGCTGGGGAGGGGTAAGGATCCGTGGTGCCGAGTGGGTTTCACGGGCACTGATCCTCCCTGGCCCTCCCTGCACGCCCGAAATGCCGAAAGCGTTTTACGGTGAGAGATGCCGCTGCTGGGCGCTTTGCGTGTTTTAGCGGAGCTGTAAGTAGTTAATAAAGGGGCTGGAAAGAGATCCTGTTTACTGATTGTTCCTGATTGTTGTTTTCTTGATAACAGAGCAAGCCACTGAATGACTGTTTGAGCTCAGGCGCCACAAACATAAACTTAACAGCTCCCAGTGTGCCGGCCCTTCTGGAGGATCACTCCTCACCTCCCAGGGCTTGTGAAGTGTAGGAGGAGAAGGCAGCTCCCAAGGAAGCAGACTCCGGGGTGGTGGGGGTGGTGGTGGGGAGCGGAGAAAACTCGCCTGTATACCCGATCTTTCCATATTACACGGTATCTGCTTTCATTAGCTAGGGGCAAAGCGTACAAAATCAATAGGTACTTTTCTCCGAGCCTCCTACCCGTGCCGGAGCTCGGGGCAGGCTCTGGATGCTGCCCTGCGTAGCATCCCAGCCGAGAGATGCTGCTTTATATTACATCACGCTGCAGTGTCCTGTGAATCTCCTTAAATTTTCTTGCAGCGGCTGAGGGCCACCAAACAAGTGCTTGCTGTAGGCCAGGGAGGGAAGAGGAAGGAGACAAGGAGGGCACACAGTCTCTCCGCGGCAGATCCGCGCCGCTCCGGGCCGGTTCTCCCGGGATCCGCAGCTCCGGGGCAGCACCTCCAGCGGGCGGCCTGGCCGGACTCCGCCGCGGCTGCCGCTGGATGAACCACCTGCAGCCCCGGCTCTTTTCTGGGGTGTGGGGCGCGGGAAGGAAGGAGGGAGGGAAGGATGAAGGTTGCAAACCAGCACTTTTTTGCTGGAGTGTCTCTTCTTTGTTTTATTTTCTTCTGAAAGACAAAACAGGGGTAAGGTGTTTTTGTGGAAAGAGAGAAGACACGAAATTTTCTAGAAGTGGCAGGCCCCAAAGCAGAACTCGGCTTCTATCTCCGGGCAGACCTCGTGTGGCAATGGGAAGAGGAAAATAGGGTGTTACTGTGGCTTTTCTTTAGGAGGGCTGTTCAGGTCGGTAGATCTCCAAGGCTAATCCAAACAAGCCGTTTGACTTGTGAGGTCCGGTGTCTAGACATAGCTGGTGACTCGGCGGCTCCTTATCTGGTTTTGGAATCAGCCAAAAGAGACTTTTTAATGTCCACAGCAGCACTAGGATCTGCCGGGGCCGGGGAGCCACTGCACCTCCCAGACAGGACAACAAATACACCCACCACCTGGAGGCTTTACAGCCCACTTTGTTGTTCCCGAGCCGCCGCTGCTGCTCCCCCAGCCCCGGCCGCCGGGCAGGGATGACCGGACGGCTGCCCAGCCAAACCCACACCCAGCTGCTTGCCACTGCAGTACCCGCTCGGCCCCTGGCCACCGAAGGGCCACCTCTGCAGCAGGAACAGTGGCAGTGGACGCTCAAGACCCGCTGGGGTCAGAACTGCCGCTTTCTCGACTCCCACCACAACACCCCCTCCGCTCTGTGTGTATGTGTTTGTCACTACAAATTTTATGGATATTTTCCCCCCCAGTTGAAGTTTTGCAGAGAATGGGTAAAAATTTCCAGCGTCACTCTTGCTCATGAACCTTAAGGAATGATCAAAGCAAATAAATTAAATGAATGGAAGTCAGTTTAGATAAAATATATTCTTTGGGACTAGAACACTGCCTTCTGTATCAGTCCTTCATGCTGGATTTGTGAATATTGCAAGTTGTAAAGCTTGTTCGAGGTGGTTAGAAGCAATGAAAGCATTTAACTCAAAAGTAAGCATCATTTGAAGGTGAAGAGAAAGAGGCATCTTCTGCTTGGATGCCACTCATTCCATTTAGTCATTTGGGATTTTTTGAGATTTCAAACTCTCCTGGAAGGTTGAGTGGCTGGATAGTGGGTTTTCAGATTCCTGAACAGCGCATGAGCCCATCCACTGCCCTTGCTGTTTTTCTGCTGAAATGCAAGCGCTGTATAATTCCTCTTCAAACTCTGTGCTGTTTCTCAGCGTGGTTGAGTTCAGGGCCATGATATCCCATTTTGGGAGCTGATTGCTGTAACTATGATACACTGATATGCTATTTGCAGTGGATATTGTAATTGAGTCTGCTAATGTGGAATTACGAAATTTACCAGTGGGTAGGACTCTCTCTGTGCAGTTTAGGAGGCTTGTGAATAAGAGCTGTTTTCTAGATTTAGTAGTTGCAAATTTCCTCGTGTATAGAGCATATTATATTCCAAGGCTTTTGGAATAATTTTCCATCAAATGTATTTAAATAATTTCAAACTCCCAAGAACTCAGGGAATTCAGGATCAAGAGAGCAACATTTCCTAGAAAAGGAATCTTAACCATGATCCTGGTACTCCTCTTTTTTTTTTTTTTTTTTTTCTCATGGGTAAAATTTTGTGTTTATTTTTAACTGTCATAAATACAAGGTGTTGTTTGAAAAGTGTTAAACTTAGCAGGTATATAGAGATAATACTGACGCGTCACTGTGCATGATAAAGTAAAATATGGTGGGAATTAACTTGAAAAGTTTATGAAGGTTTTTTCTACAGCCCATAAATTAACCTTTTTTTACAAAGATATTATGATATGTAGAATATCTTACAATATATATGACACGTAAAAAAAGTTTGGAGGCCAAACATTTTTCCCCCAGCTTGAAGATACAAACTGAGGTCTCAGACATTGAATATCTTTTTCTGTAAGTAATATGAAGTAATTATTATGAAGTAATTAATATTTGAGCACACTAGTGAATCAGAAATTGCAGAAGCAAATTTTCCAGTTTACACAGGGCCTTCTGTGGAAGTACTGAAAAACTTGCTGCTAACCTCTAGTGAGGCAGGAATGCATAGCTTTGAAGGCTCAAGTCCAACTCTCATTCAAGCTAGTGACAAAAATCTCCTAGACATGTGGGTAAAAGATCGTTGTATAAAATGTGTATAGATATCCTATAGAGTCAGTGCTTAAAAATCATATAAAATCACTGTTGTGATTTTGTAGGAAAAAGTAATTTCCTTTCTACCACCCTCATTCTTTTTCTGCATTTACTTCAAATGATAAATCATTTAAATCATACTTTAAATGATATGATTTTCTATTATAAGGCAAAAAACCCTATTAAGATATTTGTACATCAGTAAAAGCATCTTCCTTGTTGTGGGAATCAGAAACAGGAGTTAATAACTCAACTGAATGTAGAGAATATTGTAAAGTAAAACAACCACTCACTGTCTCCCTTCTTGCTGCCTAAGGGAAGTTGTGTATGTGAAAGTCCTGGAGTAGAAGAAAATTACATAGAAATTACCTATATTATATTTTTAGGGAGAGAACTCTTTACAAAACCTAATGGAATTGGCCCCCTAGCAGGTCTGAAGGTCTAATTGACATGTATTTCACCTTTGTGATATGAAGTAAGGAAGGTTTTGCAGGATTGACCTTACTGGTGTGACTAAAGTTCAGGCTCATTCTGAGCTCGGCAGCTGCCCAGTTTGTAGTTGCAGAATGATCCCAAACTTCACACACAGTACAGTCAATGGGATCTGAGATGTTCTAAAGATGCAGGGTTTCCTTTTGATAAAATGGGCATTTGAAAGGCTAGAGCTTTTTTCAGTTTACCAACTAACCTGATTGAGAGCTGGGCTTTTTCTCTCTGAAATCTTTGTATAGTTCCAGTAATTAAGTCAGGATGGTCAGGATTGAGCACTTTGTGACCAGAAAGCTCAGGCTGTTGTATTAGCTTAAATAAATGTGTTTCAGTCAAACACAGAGTCCAGATCTCTGGACTGGTTTACTAGGTAGTGTAACTAACTCCCACTGTTAAGACAGGAACAGTATGTTTTGAAACCTCTGTTCACTGTTTTTCTTTTAATGAATTAATTTTCAAGGCATCTTTGCCTGTCATTCCAATAAGCCCAGCTGTTTTCTGCTCTGATCTTGATTTTTTTCTGAGTAAAGTCCCAATGGACTTTTAGAGAGTCATATGTCCCCAATTCAGTTGAGCCCATCCCATTTCAAAGTCAGCAATCCGCCAATTATATAGTAGCAAAGGAAAGAACATTTAGATTTTTGCAAGGACTGCTACATATCATATTTCTTTGTAGTACCAATATTATTATGAGGTACTTCAAAGCAGGTCATTAAATTAGTCCTGGAAGTGAAATCTCAACATTTGGGATCTTGGCCCACAGTACATTAATTTTGCAAAACTTACTACATTAGACAAAGGTGCTTGCAGTTTTCATTTAACTTACTAGATCACTACCGAAATACCGAGACCCCCCCAAAAAAAGACAAAAAAACCCAAAACACCAAAACCAACCCACAAAAAATAAAACCAAAAAAATCCAAAACAAACAAAACCAGAAAAATAAAAAAAACAAAAAGAGAACAAAACAGCCAACCAAACAAGAAAAAAAACCCCAAAAAAACCCAAACCACAAACCCAGAAGATTATGAAGGATAGATACTACTTCTTACAACTATCAAATCAAAATTATTCTTCACCAGTTTGACATTTTTTCCTTGTGAACTTTTTGCCTATAGGAAAACCATTCTTTCTGAAATCATTGTGTCATGTAAGCAGGTATTATTTCGAGGATGCTTATGGCTCTTCCACAGATATATAGTGTGTAATAAAATGGACTGTGCTCCTTACATACCTTAGAACAATTCTGTAACCTTTGTAGCCCATAAAAGTAAATAACACAGTGATATTAATACAACTCTGCAGTAATAACTGACTAATATAGACTGAAAGTCTTCTGTCTTATGAATGCTAAATTATGATAAAATAATTTTTTTCAACTCTGCAGTTATTCCTGTTTCTATGGTGAAATTGTTGCCAACTTTTACAGGGAATTTGGTCTCTTCATTCACTAAGTGCCTCATAGAAGAAGTGAGAATTAAAAATGAAAGAGCATGACAAGTAGCAGCATTGCAAATATCAGTGCAAATTTTATATTGCAAGGACTGAGTGTGGATGGAAAACCCCCTGCAAACTGAAAGTCTGGTTCCACAACATCAAATGCTTTTCTGTCTGTTTTAGTCATTAAAGCAATATGTTCATTCACTACATTTTTATTTGTCTTTAATTATTTAGTAAGATAACTCCATACCTTATATTTCAGGAGGTATTTTTAGTTTTGATATGCATTTTAATATAGTGCTGGACAAAAGGCAGTAATTAAAACAGCTGTTGATGAAGCAGAGAATAAAAGTTTAACCAGTTAATGAGGAATTTAGTTTGGTGAATTACCTGATCCATTTGATTCTTAATAATATCTGTTACTGAGGTGGTGCTAATCTGAGTTGCCCTTTAGCCAATAGTTGTTTTATAAATTTTTTTTAATATTACAAGATGTTTTTTATTTGGCAATAAAAGTGAACAGAGCCAGAGGATGTATGAACTCTTGTGACTGTAGAGTCTAAAAGGAACAAATAATTAGTGACTCCAGTTAGGTCAGTGAAACTGTCAGATGTAGTTGATTGGTAAATACAATTTTAAGAAAAACACAGAAGAGAAAAAAGGAGGCTGGAAGTCATTTATGTCTGCCTGTGTTGTTCCACAGAGTATGTAATTCCCTGACAATTTTCTCAGGTAGTGAAACCCTTACTTCATGGCACAGTCTTGATGTGCATGGGCTTGTGAAGGGTTTCACTGGTGTCAAGAGCCAGCAGAGTTTCTCTGGGAAAGGATGTTTCCCTCCTCTTCAACACAGACTGAGTTGTTTTTGGTGGGGATGGTTACACAGGTACTCTCTCCTTTGGAGGGATGCTGAAAAAAGTTGAAGCAGGATAGTTCCCAAAGTGTAGAGCTGACTTAAATTCACATCTGCGTGGGAAGTGGCACTGACCACAAAGAGAGCTGATTCCTCAGTGATGAACAGAGATCAGGTCTCCCCAATAAACTTCATCATGCTTTTGTTATAGTAGAAACAGAACATTGCCAGGGAAGCCCGGGCTTGTGTTTCTGTCAATGCCTTATCCCTCTTCATCAAAGCCCCTCCAGAGTGGCTGCTGGGAATATGAGTCAGGGAGCTGAAACTTCTCTGCTCTCAGGCGTGTGGCTGCCTGCCTTTGCCTTAATGCATTGCTGCTCTTTTTCCCACTGCACTGCTTGGGCTGTGACCTGTAACTCTCCAGATGTGCGAGAGCCTGGCTCTGGTTGGCTCCTCAGCCTGAGTTCCCACACTCCTTGGTCCTTCCTCTGGCACAGGGTGTTCCTACTCCAGTGCTGCAGACTCATTTATGTGCAGGATATCGTGGCTTACTTGGGCAAAGCTCTGCCTGGGCCTTCTCCATCTCCTCCGTCAGCATGAGTTCCATGTATGTGCTTCATGACAGAATATAGGCCTCTGTCCATAAAGTTAGGACTGAGCACATGGCACCCTCTTTTAAAGGCTCTTCTAGTAAAGGGCTTGGGCCCCAGTGCTACTGGGAGTCATCCCTCACCGTTTAGAATATATAGCCAAAGGCCTCTCTTAAGTGCACACACTAATGTCTTTTTTTTTGAGGTTTGCAAGGTATAATTTTTGACTTTGGAAGATGCCTGGGGAAGTAGCTCCCCCTGCTCTGAAAGAGATGAGTGATTTCAGTGTTTATTTAGGATGTGGCAAACTTGGTTTCGAACTCCCTCCATGCCTGATAAAGCCATGCATCCCTCCAGCATCCAAGGCAGCCTTGTGTATATGTGAAGCTGCTGTGTGTCTGGTGGTGTGCTTCCATCCATCTCACTGCTTATTCAGCCGTGGAGGTGAGGCCAGAGTGAGGAATGGGGAGCTTGAAGATTGAAACCTCTGTCATGGAAAGCATCTTTGAGTCCCTTTGATTTGACTTAGTGACCTTGGAGGTCTTTTTCAAATGTAATGATTTTCTATTTCTATAATTTGGAGGATGACTTCTACCTGAAGATGTGGCTTATCAGAAACAGACTAGGCATCCCTGCAGGCAGAGCTCTGGGTGTTTAAGGAACTTCAACATAGAAATATGTGTCTTCTGCAGAGGTCATGCATCTCTTGGAATGGTCATCACCTTGTTTATCTGATACTTAGTTTTGAAGATCCCATTTTGGGCCCTAACTGCTTAAACACCTCAGCCCCTCTTTGGGTGGCTACCACTGTGGAGGGTGTTTGTAGAGGTCCAGAGTCTCCACAGGAGAACAATCTGGACAGCTTCCATCTTTCAGCAGCATCAGAGTGTTTTGTAGGACTTCTGCAATGGAAAAGAGAGATTCTGAATCTTTGCCTCGTTTAACCTAGTTATTGTTGTCAAGTGCCTTGCCCAGTCTGTGTGTGAGACTGAGAAATGACTGCAAGCCCTCTGGCCACAGCTTTGTCTGAATCAGACTGCAGGAACTGCCACAGCTTGGAGGACACTTCCAGCAGGTAGAACTGAGCTTGTACCTGCCCTGCTCACTGGGACTCTGCTGGCTGCTGAGCTGGAAGCAGTACCGTTATTTTGGCTGCAGCTAGGTAATCCCATCTCAGCAGATGAAAGGCAGGTTCCCCAAAACGCCTCCCTTTCATTTCCTTCTACGACATTTCTTATCAAATGGGTGAAGATGCTCTCGTGAACCATGTCCTGGCAGATGTCCTTGCAATGATCCATTATAGCAAATTTGTCACTCCGTGCTACAACTCACCTCTGTTCACTAAGCATTATACCTTACTGGGAACATGAGACCACTGTTCACAGAGCTCTGCTAGCACTGGTTGGTCTCCAAGTAGAGCTTTAAAGCATAAGTTTGACCTGTGTGCATGAGAACGTGGGCATCTACCTGCACAGCCTTCCCACATCTGAACCTGCAGTAGCTGGATATTCACACAATATGAAAATGGAAAAGAAATGCCTGCCAGCAAGCTTTTCCAAGTCTCTGCTTCTGAGTTCTCTGGTGTTCTCTGGTATTGCCAGTTGCCAATGTAGCCAGAATACACTGACCAAGTCTTCTTGGCTTCTTGGGGAGTGAGGAAGAGGAGATTGTAGAAGAAGAGGTAATTATTTAAGAGATACAGGTAAGGTTTTGTGCCCATCTTTGTGAAGTTATTTTCTAGTTAGAAGTTAGAGTTTGAATACCTAATTTTCAAAAAAACTCTTTGTGTCTGTAATAGCTGTTATTACAGATTTTCTCTTCAGTCTGTAACTGTTGTGTTTCTTTCTCAAGTACTAGTAGATATGATCTCCTCTTCCTGAGCTTGTCAGAAGTTCCTTGTCATATTTGTATCAGGAATACCACTGTTAAGTGAGAAATTTCTAAACTCTTGTTTTTGCTGTGCAACTGTTCGGTGCAGTGTGTGAACAATAGAACAGTTCCTGTGCAAGAACTTGACCTTACACTGAGCTCTAAGTACTGTAACCTCTTCAAATTAAGTTTAAGGTAATCCTTGCTTTATTCAATTCTACAGAGTCAGTCAAACACCAGCAGCTTTAGACAAGTAGATTTGTCTAAAAGCACATTGTAGGTATAATTTGGATAATAATTGCAATTTGTAATGCAACTGACTCCATGAATATTAGGAGAAATCTCTTGGCAATGGAAGGCTGCATCAGAGAGCGTAAAATAATCTCAACAGGGTTTTTAACGGAGACTGTTGTTTGAACTGTTTAAAGTGATCAGCTACAATGTTATGGAAAGTAGTGGTAGGGTGGAGCGGTCAATATAAATATTTAGCAGCATGTGGAAAGATATGCCTTATTTTCACTATTATTCACTAAAAACACAACAGTGAAGCCAACGACAAGGGCGAGCAGAGCAGAAGGGAAATGTCATGGTTTCTTTTCCCAGAATAATGAAGCTTTAATGATTAGGAGTTCATTCTAATCGTATTTTTCATCCACATACAATAGATATAGTACAAAATAGTTCAATGCCATCTAAACCAGAGTTTAAATGCAAGTGAGGAAATCTTATCAGTTTTCCCCCTTCTCACATTTTGCTTTGATTAGGTACACTGCTGTGTCCAGATTCACAGCATAGCACAAGCTCATGGAGGTGCAACAGAGACCTGCAAGGGCAGCTTCTTTCTTTTGTACCACACCTACAACACAAAGAAGCTGGGGCATAGTTTGAAGAGCTGATCCAGGATGTTTAAAAATACTACATATCTAATGACTAAGATAACCCTACGCAAAGACGTTTTGAAAGAATCTATCCTATGCTTAATCACTAAAACGTTCTTTCTGTTTGCCCCTAGCAAGATTCATGATTATAAAGAAAAGTTAGGGATTTTCCCACAGGAAGGCTGTCTGTCTGAGGTTTGGAGATTCTGCTTGGTATAGCATTATATAGCAGAAGATCAGAGTAAGAGGCTTTGTATACTTTTCTAAGGATCAAGTGAAACCCACCCAAGCTGCAAGGCTGTTGTGGACTTTAGTGTGCTTTTCCTGCTTTTTAATATTAAGTAAATCTCTAAAAGTTTCTTCTTTCAGCTAGCTTGTGTGCTGTTATGTAAAGATAATGTTTGCTTTGTAAAAAATACTTACAGTGTTTCTATCATATGCCAGTGTTATGACACTATTAATTCTTTGTCATGATATGCTAGACTGCAAGTTTACTCAAATGTGCAGACTAACATTTTGTATTTTAAATATAACTACACAATCAAATAAATTCTATTTTTTTTATGTCTCGAGATATAGAGACAGACTTACTACTCTCACTTTCATACTTCTTAATTTCACTGCTATGAATACAATTTGATGGGTAAAACCCAGAATTTGACCCTGAAGTATCCCATAGCTATTTGATGCAGTCATTTTTGTAAGAATGTATAATGTAAAACAAATATTCACAGAGACTTTAATTTCATTAATTATGCCAGAGTGCTGTTTTCCACAAAAAGCAGCATTTGTCTGCCTCTGTCCGCAGCAGGCAGAAATCATGCTTGAGCTCCCTAGGGCAGCAAGAACAGCAGCAGCAGCAGCAGAATATGCCTTGTATCTGTGAGTCCCAAAACAGGTAAGGAAACAGTAAGAAAGTCACTGAAAGACAGCAGCCTCACACTGACATGGCCAGTTACTGTTACACTTCATACATCCTCAGCAAACTGCTGCCATCTGCGTGGGCAGTGAGGCCTGGCATAAGCAGTTGCTCCTAACACGAACAACGGAGGACTGACTAGCCACCATTGGTTGAATAACAAACAGAATCTTGATCAACACCTCACTGGAAATAGGACCTACTGGATGTTTCTGAGGAGGAGATAACTGAGCACAAGCCTGTGCTGCACCAAATCCTTTGCAAAACTGAAAATAGCATTTATTTTTTTTCTTTTTGAAAATATCTGTGAAAGTAGAGTACATTTACATCCTTAGCAGATGCAGATACTGTGCCTATGTTTCTGCATGCTGAAGTTCTAGTAAAAACCCACACTTCACTTAATAGTCCTTTTACTTTAAAGGAAAATAATACTGTGCTACAGTACTGTGTGTAAAATAAATAGTAAATTATGAAATGTCTTCTATAAAAACCCAACACATTTTTAGAGGGAAACTAAATTTACCTAAATAAACACAATAGATCCTAAAATATTCTTATAGAAGAAAGTGAAAGCTCTTCCACCACAAAAAAATTGGCCCGAATAGTCCTAGAATCATAGAATGCTTTAGTTTGAAAGGGACCTTAGAAATCATCTGATTCTAACCCTCCTACCAGGGACAGGGGCACGTCCCACTCAATGCCCCATCCAATCTGGCCTTTAGTATTGTGAGGGATGAGGCATCCACAATTTTTCTGGGCAACCTCTTCCAGTGCCTTGCCACCCTTGCAGTAAAGAATTTCTCCCAAATATCTAACTTAGTTTTTTCTTCTTTCACTTTGAAACCCTTTTTTCCTTGCTCTGTCACTACAGTTTCTGACAGAGTACCTCTCTATCTTCCCTCTAGGCTCCTTCAGATACCAGCAGGTTGCTATGAGGTCTCCACACAAAATTCTCTTCTGTAGGCTGAACAGCCCCATATTTTTCAGCCTGTCTTCATATGGGAGATGCATTGTTGCCCTTACCAATGACATTGGCCCTCCTCTCCTGGCCCTCTGGACTTGCTCCAGCAGTTCCATGTCTTATGCTGGGGACCCCAGAACTGGACACAGTGCTCCAGGAGGGGTCTCACCAGAGCAGAGCAGAGCAGAGCAGAGAGAGCAGAGCAGAGCAGAACAGAATCCCCTCCCTCAATCTGCTGGCCAATGCTGTTTTGGATGCATCCCAGGATTTCTTTGGCTTTTTGGGCTGTGATCACTCACTGTGGGCTCATGGTGAGTTTTTCATCAGCCACCACCCCCAGGTCCCTCCCCACAGGGCTGCTCTCAATCACTTCTCTGCCCAGCCTGTGGGTGTGGCTGGGATTGTTGCAATGCAGGTGTAGGACCTTGCACTCAGCCTTGCTGAACTCCCTGAGGTTTGCATGGTCCCACCTCTCAATCCAGTCCAGGTCCCTGGGGATGCCATCCCTTCCCTCCTGTGTCGACTGCCCCGCCCAGCTCAGTGTCATCAGCAAACTTGCTGAGGGTGCCCTCAATCCCACTGTCCACATCACCGACAAAGGTGTGGAACAGTATCAGCCCCAGGACTGACCCCTGAGGGACACCACTCATCACTGATCTCCATGTGGACACTGAACTGCTGACTACAACTCTGAGTGTGGCCATGCAGCCAGTTCTTTATCCACTGAGTGGTCCATCCATCAAATCCACATCTCTCCAATACAGAGACAAGGATGGCAAGTGGGACAGTGTCAAATGATTTGCACTGCTCCAAGTAGATGATGTGAGTTGCTCTGTCTCTATCCACCAAAGCTGTAGCCCCATCATAGAAGATCACCAAATCCATCAGGCATGGTTTGCCCTTAGTAAATGAACACTGGCTGTTCCCAATCACCTCTTTTTTTCCCATATGTCTTAGCATAGTTTCCAGGAGAATCTGCTCCATGGTCTTTCCCGGCACAGATGTGAGACTAACTGGGTCTTTCACTTTCTCTTTTCTAAAAATGGATAATCTAATATTTGTAAAAATCTAAAAATCTAAAATCTTCTCCTTTATAAAAATTATATTTCCCTTTTTCCAGTCATTAGGAACTTCACCTGACTGCCAGAATTTTTCAAAAATGGTGGAGAATGTCTTGACAACTTCATCTGCTGGTTTTCTCAAGACTCATGGATGAATTTCATTGGACTTGGCCACATTCAGTCTCCTTAGATGGTCTTGAACCTGATCCTCTCTAATGGTGCCGGAAGGGTCTTTGTTCCACGTGCCTCCATTGCCTTTTCTCAAGTTGAGTAATGTGGCTGAAGCACTCGCCATTGAATACTGAAGCACAGAAGACATTGAGAACCTCAGGTTTCTACTTATGCAGAGCAGCCCTGTCTCTCATTTCCTTCTACCACGGGCCCACATTATTGCTATTCTTTCTATTGTTTGCAAGATACCTAAGAAGCCCTTCCTGTGGTCATACCTGGGAAGACTCAATTATATTTGGACCTTAGCTTTCCTAACCTTATCCCTATCTTCCCATACAATTTCCCTTTGTTCCTCCCAGGCCATCTATTGTATTTCTACATTCTGGAAGTTCTCTTTTTTTTCCCCTCTGAGTTTGCTCAACAGCTTCCTCTCCATCCATGAAGGCATCCTGGCATTTTCGTCTGATTTTCTCCTTGTACATTGAATACATATACTTGAATACTTGAATAATACATTATTCCTCAACTTGCAGGAGGTCCTTAAAGATCAGCCAACATTCATGGGCCCCTTGGCCCTTCAGGGCTCTGTCCTCTGGAACTCTACCAATTAGGTCCTTAAAGAAGTCAAAGTCTGCTCTCCTGAAGCTCAGGGCTGTTAGCTTGCTGCATGATTTCTTCACTGCCATGAGGATCTTGAGCCCTACCACATGGTGGTCATTGCAGCCAAGACTCTATTGGAGCATCACCTTCCCCACCAGCTCCCTCCTGTTGCTGAGCACAAGATCCAAAATCACACCTCTCCTTGTTGGCTCCTCTATCACTCCAATGGGGAAGTTGTCATTGACACATTCCAGGAACCTCCTAGATTGCTCATGCCTTTCTGGGTTGTCCCTCCAACAGATATTGGGCTTGTTGAAAACCCCCATGAGGACCAGGGGTTTGGGAGTGTGAGACTACTTCTATCTGCCTATAGAGGGTTTCATCCGCACCATCCTCCTGATTGGGTGGCCTGTAGCAGAACCTCCATTATGACATCCTCTGTCTGCATATTTCCTTTAATCTTGACCTACAAGCTTCTGGCTTACTCCTCATCCACTGCAGGCAGAGTTCCATATTCTTCCAGCCAGTTCACTGACATAGAGGGTTGTGCCCCCTCCTTGTCTATGTCCCCCCTAGCCTGTCTTTCCTAAAAGGCCTTCAGCCTTCTATGACAATAAATATAGGAGCCATCCGCCCATGTCTCTTTGATGCCAGTGGCATCATATCCATACAGACATGTGCAGATCTCTAATTCTTCTTGTTCCCTATAGTATGAGTGTTTGTGTAGAGGCATCTGAGCAATCTGTATGATGCTGGCACACCGTCTGAAGCAGCTGAAATACCTTTGAACTGCTCCTGACGTCCATTGCAGGTCATGGCATCTCACTGGTAAAATTGGGATGGATAAGTGTCCCCGTCCCACAGCAAATGTAGTTTAAGGCCCCCTTCATCAGCCTGGAAATTCTGTGACAAAAGATGCTTTTCCCTTTCTTTGTCATGTGGACAAAGCCCCCAGTAAACTAGGCTTCCCAGAACAATTCCCATGATCTAAGTAACCAAAACCCTGACAACAGCACTACCCCTCTTACTATTTCTTAACCTGCCAGATTTGGTTAGCCACGATGTTGGATAAGTCAAAGACAAAGAATAAAGTATCTATTTATCACGT
The DNA here is from genome assembly GCF_030490865.1 of Poecile atricapillus. Classification (NCBI taxonomy): domain Eukaryota; kingdom Metazoa; phylum Chordata; class Aves; order Passeriformes; family Paridae; genus Poecile; species Poecile atricapillus. The sequence goes on along the minus strand of NC_081289.1, from coordinate 130,326,462 downwards.
GAGCTACTCCAATTTATCAGGCAGTAGATATAAAAGCAAATAATAAGTAGCATTTTTTCAGGCAACATATAATTATTAACTCTGCAGTGCTCGCTGTCACAATTTTTAATGGGTACTGAAGGGTGAAATAGATTGCCTAAGGAATAAAATCAGTGTTGGCCTCTAGAAGGTTCTATCAGGCATGGGTCAATCTGTATGCATCTTGTTTTCTTATGCTTTTGCTAGAGACGGGATAAAAGTATCATGTCAGATGAGATGCTGCAGTTTTTGATCAGGACTCAGTCTTGTCTCATTGAATGGCACAGAATTTCATTCTACTGACTTCCCTCTCAGGATGATTGAGTCCTTGCAATTTCTAGCCTTTGTCTTCCTTATTAAAACCAAGTTTTGACTCATTTGTTGAGATGTGAATACTTGACATCCCCTGCTTTTCTTTCACAGCTCCTCAAAGGTGGAAGTCTTGGAAGACTGAGGTCTCCCTTTTTTCACCCCATATAATACCAGTTTGTTTGTACCAAATAAACTATACAAGTGTTAGCAGAGATTAAACATTCTGCTTGAAACTAAATTTAATATTTTTGTGTAATAAAATGTCTAAATATTTTCAATTGATTGGTAATGTTGCAACATTTTAAACAACCATCTTAATAATTATTTGAATATTTTAAAATTGATTTATCTGTATTTATATCACCGGTATGAAGTACCATTCTCATCTACTATCCTTGAAGATGTAGTTTGAATTCTCCATGTCAAAAAGAATTCAGCATTGAAAATTTGCTATAACCTTTCCTTTTGCTGACTCTGAACAACTTTGCTACCTTTATTTCTAGTGTTTGATAAAAGCTGTTGGTAACATTATTATGCTAACTTCCCCCTTTGATTTTTATTTCCATTCAAATGGTACTGGATTTTCTAGAAGCAATTATTGTATGATCAGTTGCTTTTACTTCAAGTCACATCATATATTAACAGTTTCATGCAGCTCTTTCAAACTACAAAGCCTTGTCTACCTTGTATGTATTTTTCAAGTCCTACATTGTATATAATTTATTAATGACTCTGCTCTTTGTATGCACAGAATGTACCCTCAGTGAAGGTCATTCCTAAGGAAACCGTATTTCAGAAACCTTGATAAGGGCAACGCCTCCTTCTTATCATTCAGGATTTTGTCCAAATATATTAACTTAGGCATGAACTGAATTGGCATAGCCTGATAGGATTCTGAAAATAGAAAGTTTGGGATAGGTTTTGTCACAAAAAAAAAATAATAATAATAAAAAAATTAAAAAAAATACACTATTGCTCCAAGACAAGTAAATCGTAAATGTTTGGATTAAAAATAATTCCTAAAAGAGTGATACCCAAGATATGGGATCTGATCTCTTGGTCATCATGGTATACTACCTCCAGCCTGGAATTTTTCTGTGCTAATTACAAAAATATGTTCTCATGCACTTCAGCAATAAAACATTAGGGCAAATGACAATTTCAAATGAAAACTTAATTTCCACTCCTATTCCCACTGAAGAAAAAAGAGAACCTATATAATTATGATGTTTAGAACTCAGCTAGTAAAATACCTACAAGAGGCCACTATCGATACAAACCACACAGACTCTTTACAGATATACTAAAAACAGTTCAGTGGTATTGATGTGAGTTTTAATTTTTTTCTATTGAACTCAGCCTTTTGGGTTAATCGCTTTTTAACAGCCAGGATATTGTCATTTTCTCCTCATCCTGGTGTGCTCCTGGTAGAGGTGGATGTGGTCTCCATGTACATAAGGAAAGTAGGTAAAAGTGCACACGTGTCCTAATGTTGTGAAAATGGGAGGGCAACTGACCTGGAAACTGAGACAGAATTCCTTAGGTCTTCCCTTTCTATATCAGCTTTTGAACAAAATTTGTCTATGTACCCTCTTCCAGTACTTGCATTACTCTCTCCATTACTTTGCAATCACTGGTCAGCCTTTTAAAGAAGCATTTCTTTTGTAGTAACACCAAAGCAGCAGAGAAAAGGGATTATGGCATACTCAGCACTCTTGAAGTACAACATTTGACCTAATAAAATGTCTCTATAGCAGATAATTTCCTCTAGCCCCATGTCATATAATGTCTCTATATGATTTTTTAAAGCTATTCCTCTTGTCTCAAAAAAACTCATTATCCTCTTTTTGGTCTTTTGCATTTTGACACATCTGGAATAACTTTATAGTTATCTGGATAAAACATAAAATATTAAAAACTAACAGTTTAAGTACTGTATTTTAATTATTATTGAATTTATATAAAAAAAGAACTTCTCCAATGAAGTTGTTTCCTTTTCTCTTCTTTTGTTTTATTAAAACTTCTAAGACAATATGATTACAGAACTTATGTGCCACTGACATAACTTGACTAATTATCACAGGCTTTCTACCTTTGAATTCAATTATAATAAAAAAATAAAACTGTAGACTAATATCTAGTCCTTCTCTTAGAGCTGCAGTCACTAACAGGAGCCACTTAAATACATGCTGAAGAATGGGACTGCTCCAGCATCTGACTCAAAGATACAGAATCAACAAATGGTAGAAATGCTATCTCCATAAATTCTTTTATTTCTTCTTCATTGCTCAATATTTTATTTTCAAGTCCTCTCATAATCAAAATCTTTCATGAAACTGTAGTTTATGATTTTTCCTGTCCTCTGCTGAGAAGAAAATTATTCTTGAATCATTCTTGGAAAGAAATTACACATTTCTTAGAAAATACAGAAAGAATGACATGACAAAGCATGATTTAAATTGGTTTCAAAGAAAAATACAAAGAGAATGTCTATGCTGTTTTTTGATTTAAATGTATGAAGGTGTTCGTGAGTCTTACACATTTTGAATGTCATTGAGATTTGTTTATTCCGTATTTTCCAAAAAGACCCAAGTACATCTTTGTGCCTACTTATGGTAAAATACCACTAGCTCCATCCATTCACAATCAAGGCCTAGATGAACAAAACAGTGGGAAGAGTAATTATATCACAGGAGCCACACTTTATTAATCAGTAATATTTATGATTCTAAGTCAGTGCTGCAAATTTTTATCCACCCACTTGCCCTGTGCAGTTTTTTTTTTTTTTTTTGACAATGTTATAAAACACAACTAGATTTTTTTATTAACATTAATCACAATGGTAAAGGGCAGTCAGGTACAGTAAATTTTAGTGACAGCTATGTGAAGCAGGGTTAAGATGAGCACTATTCAAATATTATTTGCAAAATATTTTTCTCAATTATTTTTCTCTGCGTTATCATAGGTACATTATTTGTGTAGGTATTGTCTGATTCTCCTAGACAGATGATTGGTTTATGTTCTGCTTAACTACTTGTGTTATTTTTCTTATCAAATAGAATGATTATTCAGTATTAATATTTTGTTGTTACTTAGTATGAAAATCAGAATTCGAATCTATGATGTGCTACAGAGATGTGGCTGAAAGGACATGGTGCTTTCTTTGTATGATACCAGAAAAGCAGTTTTACATGGCTGCAGTAAATGCTAGTGAAATTCAGAAGCATCTTACCAGCTGTGCCACAGCCTGAAAAGGAGACAGCTTAGTCTTTCTGGCTTTCCAGAAAGTAGCTGCATGGTTCCTCTCATGTTCTGCCAAATACAGTGGAGAGACAGTCTTTTGGGCTTTTTTTTTTTTTCAGATAAATGGTTTATCCTACATTCAATGATGTAAGTTGGGCTGCACTGGTCAGTTTCTAGGTCCTGGCCTGGTTCCTTTGACATGGTACCTCAGCATAAACCTAGGGGGTCTTCTCTTGTCAGTTTTAACAGACTTACCTTGACTCCTCTCCTGGATGATTTTGATAAGGTATGCAATGTTTCGGTGGCTAATGCATGGTGAGAGACAAAGCTTTTTGTTGGAGACTCGTGAAAATTATACATCCACAGCATTACTAGAGGCAACTCTTTTCTGACTTTTAACTTTTTAAAAATATGATCCAAATATGGGTTTGAGCATAATAATTTTCAGATGTCTCACTGATGTGTATTTCTATTCCTAATTTTGGATTCTGTTCTTACATCTTTCTGATTTTTCAGTACTAGGCTGAGGAGGTAGAGTCAGTGAGTTCTTGAAAAGTGTTAGTGAAATTAGTTGATTAAAGTATTATAAGAATGCTTCTCAGTGAATCAAAATATGCAATAGAAATAATTTCTGTAGTGAACAAAAGATTGAATTACAAGTTAGCATGGGTTACCTGGATTTGAATTTTTGACGTAGAAAAAATCCCTACTTTACTGCCAGATTAGTTCTCCTTGCACTTCCCCTTTCTTCTGTGGTCTGCAGCATGCCCATGAGTGCAGTCTCAGTGAGCTCTCTCTCTCTGGTGGCTGGGCAGCTCCTGTAGGAGCAGTCACAGCTCTGTGCTCACCCTCCTGGGTGACAGGCAGCTGCACTGCCCATGGTGTGACTCATTCTGTCAGCGCTGCTCATGTGGTTATGTAACACGAGCAATACAGGAGAGTCTCTGCTTCTTTCACATGTGTCCTTCACATCAGATGAGCTGGTCCTAGACAGACAGGTTGGACAGCAATGTTCCAGTCAGCAATTTGCTTTTCTACTTATATTTCTCCCTTCCCTTCAATATGCCTGTACCTCAGCCACTTATGATACAATTTATTAGCACTCTGGTAAATTGCTGGTCTGAATTAATACTGTTGAATTTAAATTCTTCTACAGACACTGATGAAATTTACTGCAAAGTTTGTCCAGTGTGTTTCAAATGAGGGATACATATTGTAAGTCATGCTGAAATCACTTTTACTTAAATAAATCTTCCAAACCCAGAACCTTCATTATTGTTTTATTACACTTCCTAACTTCTACAGAAACAGAAATGCACAGATAACTGAAAAAATCCTCTAAGATAGAAAAAGTGAGACATTGACTTGTAAAACTGCAGGAATTAAAAAAGAGGGATATAAAGCAGCTCTGATCACAGCCTGACACTACAGGTGATGTATTGCTGGAGGCAAGACAAATGCTTCAACAAGCAGAAAAATTATAAGGTCTTTGAGAAGAGAATCTCACCTTCCAGAATCTCATCCTCATTTTTCAGTGTCTGTTATTCTAGTTTTACTGTACTTTATAGCAGTTGCAAGAGGCTGAAGATGAATTCAGTATGAAAGGAAGTTTTACATTCGAGTGCAGTAGATCATGATCCTATTTAAAGCTCCATTGCTTACCAGCCACAATACAGAGACTGTTTGAAAGTTAGATGCTCGTGGTTAGTCTACAATTGGATTTTTCACATCTGCTCCATGTCACAAAGTCATTCTACCTCTGGTTACACCTGAGTATTCCCATTGAAATCACTGTGACAGTCACATGTGTGTAATTGAGAGTAGAATTTGGCCCCCTGTGTTGAAGTTGCTCCTTTGAAAGCTGTTCCACCTTCTTTGGCTTAATCCTACCCCATTAGGGGAATGTAATCCCACTCTTGTATAAGTGTAATGTGACTCGAGTTTCAGTCTGATAACTGGAGGGGGGAACCCCGAGGCAGTGTAGCTTAAATTCAAAGCCTCATTATATGTTTCTCCTGTGGAAATTACATGAACAGTTGAGTCAGATAAAGAGCACGTTCTCATTTTTCTTCCACATATCCCTCTCATGCTCTTTCAAATGCAGAAGAGGGACAGAATATCTACACACATTTCATTTCTATGTACTTTAAATAGTTTTTTTTTAATTTTAGAAAGTAAGAATAATTTTAGGGAAAAGATAAGATCTTCAAAAATAGAGCAAGAATACTGAAAAAGAAAAAAATTAATAATTCAGAAGTCATTAATTAAAACGCTGGGACCTCTGGGAACCTGGTTCAACCTTCTACTGAGCACAAATCTTTAGATAAAGATTTCCAGGTCTTTGTTAACCTATGTATTCAATACTTCATGCACGGGAGTTTCCACCACTTCTTTGGGCAATGGTCAGTTGTTCTCACAGTGAGGAATATTTTTCTCATAACCAAAGAGAATTTCTTATGAAGCAAGTTTGTTCTCTTTGTGTTGTTGCCAGGCTCCCTTGTAAAGAGAGTACCTTCTCCCTCTTCGTAAGTATACACACGGTATTGGTAAAGGGTGATTAAGTTCCTCCTGAACCTCCTAGACTGAAAAAATTAAATTACAGAAATATTTATTTTTATGTGAAGTTCTCCAGTTGTAACCATTTTGGTGGCCCTCCATTGGACCTTCTCAATTTTTTTGATACTTCTCTTGAACTTGGGGATGAAAGCTGAACATTTTTTCCAGGTGTGGCCTAAAAAGAACTGAGAGTAGAAAAATCATATTCTCTTGCTGATGCACCACAGGATGCTGCTGGCCTTTACTGCTGCCAAGCCCACAGTGCTCCAGGGCAATTTGCTGTATCACAGCTATTAAATGGCGGAATAAATTTCAAGTCCTGTGTTCTCTGCTTTTGAAAAAAAAAAAAAAAAAAGAAACATATAAGCTGTGTTTGCTGTAACAGCCATGACACCAGGTTTTAATTCATTGAGATTTGCACCTAATTAGGTGTTGTTTCTGGCAGAGAAAATTAATTCCTTTTGCTCAACCCTGCCTAAACTAAGATTATTGAAAAAGATAAAGACTACTGAAAAAAACTTGTAAGGGATTCAACTTTCATGTGATATAGATGTCTAAGTCATTTCTGTACTGAAGGATGACCAGAATTAAAAGAGGATGCATGTATATGAGTTCAAACTGGCTGCTTCAGGCCATGCAAACATAGTGGAATCTGAATCATGATGGATGGGTTCTCTTATGCATCTGCTTTTTTGCAACTGAAAATTAAATCCTTGTATTTATTTTTGTATAAAAAGTGTTTGCAAGCAAATAATTTGATAGAATATTTAAGACAAAATACACCTGGGCTGATGCCTGGCAAATCTTCCTCAAGTGGTAGTGAACCCATAATTAGAGTAGAATACATGAATGAATAGGTACAGCATGAAAGTATGAATATGCATAGGACTGCAAAAAGTTTTATATATACCTTTCTGATGAGAAACCATGATGGAGAACAGATCTCACATGGTTCAGGGGCAGAAACTCAGATCTCACCCGTCTTCTTTCCACTTGCTTTTCCCAGTTTTGTAAGCTTTCCCTTATAAAGAAGCATATATTTGGTGAATCAGAGGTGGTTGGGCATTATGCCAATTATTTAATTTGTTTATCATCCATTTACTACAGAAATTGCCCTTACCTGCTGAGTCTCACCAAACTGCTAAGGCTTGGGGGAGAACTTTTGGTCCCTTTTTTGTCTTTTTTTTTCTTTTACTAAATCTCCTCCAGTTAATTTCTGGACAAAGTGAGAGTTGAGAATTGGGGAATCTCAGTTATACATTTGTCATGTTTCTTTCTTCCTGAGTCTAACGTAAATTAAAGAAAAATAAATATATTTGTGAGAGAAGTTAATTAAACAACCATTCTTTTTAGAAAAAATATGCCCAGATTATTTGCTGGTTTCAGTGTTGGTGGTGCTGGTAAGTGGTTAGGGTTTGGGTTTTATGGGTTTATTTTTTTTTTAGATTTTAGCTTTATTAGATTAGGGGTTTATTTTCTTAATTTTTTTTTTTTTTAATATTTACTTAGTTGCACAAAATACAATAAAGAACTTGTGTAAAGATGAGATCATAACAGGTTTTCATATCAAAAGAATCAAGCTGTGAAAGAAAAGCAAATTTTGTATTTGCACAGATTTGGAGGTATTTCTTCCTTTGATTTCTTTGGTTTCTCTTTTCCCTTTTTTTTCCCACTAAGACCTTATGTCAATTGTACTTGTTTAATTATTTTTTATTTTTTAGGGAGGAATATTTATATATATATATATAATATATATATTATATATTATTATATATATATATATCTGGGAAATTTGCTCAGAGTGTTACATTTAACCCTTGCAAAAGGCCAAAACCAGCCTGGTCTTGTGATGTTCCTTTGCTTGAAATGGAATTTCACTCACAGCTTTAACAATTGTGTGTGAGGGACAGTACCTCAGTGGTGGCATAAGCAGAGTCTGCAAAATGACCTGAGCTCTGGACTGAAGAATCCACTTTTTCTATTAGATTTACCTTCAATCTCTGCATAACAGAATGTTCTAACTTTATTTTAAAAACTAGAATGTGTACTGCTACTTGATTATCAAAGGACTATCAGCCCAATTAAATATGTCGTCAGTTAGAGCCATAAGGTGCAGCACTTAAATTAATAGAAGTTTTAGGAATTTCAGGGGTGGACTTACACTAATCTTATAGCAATATCATGTCTGGCAAGATTCAAAGTTTTTTCTTAAACCACAACTGCTTTATACTATTTCTCTAGAGTATTTATCCTTCAGCCAATCAATCAGTTGAACAAATTGTCCTAAAAGCTCTTAGCTTCCTGTGCCTGTAGGAAAAAGACCCAACAAAACAAAATATATAACATGAACATTGCCTAATGATTTAGAAACTAGAAGATGAACAGAAATAAACTAACCGTATTAGTGATTTTTAAAGGTAAGTAATAACTTGAGACATTTAGATTTCACTTTGTTCACCAAAGAGTTTGTATTAGCAAATATTATGTGTAGTTAAAAAGCAGATCTGTAAAAACTGTTTGTTTCATTTTTTTTCCAAATGTAGTAGAAATGACAGGCTCTTTCGCAAGACTTTGTCTTTGGGAATCTTACACATTCCAGGGAAAACCACAGGACCAGAAAGCACAGAGTAAAAGATAGCTGTATGTAACTTTAAAAGTCGAATGAGGTCAGGAAACATCACAAGAGAGATGAAAATAAAGAATTTTGCCACTGGCTCTCAAGAAGGGCTGATTTTTTCCTTCAGAAACGCAAACAGCCTTCTGTCTTCTGATTGCTCTACTGTATCACTAGGCAGGAGACAATCCTTAGGGCATTCATTGTCTCCTACTGTTCAAATACATGTTCTGAACAGTAGGAAACTCACTCATTTCCCATGCACACTTTATGGTAAAAAGAAGATTTTGCTTCTTTTTTGTATTCTCACTCCCATAATTTCCTTTCATTTGAAAAATGCCTAAGTAAATGTTGGCAAAGGGATGCTGGTTTTTGTAGTGCAGACAAAAAGAGAGTAGTTTAGATGGAAATCATTATAGCTCTTCAGCTCACTTCCTTCCTGTTATGAAACATGGAGTTGGAAAAAAATCTTCAGCTATAATGGAACACAAAGGAATCAAAGGAGATAAAGAGGTGTGTGCAAAATATCAGCATGCTCAATACTTTTGCTTGCCAAATTTTCAGCTATATTATGTATGAATTATCAGCCTAGCAAGTGAAATTACCTGACCATTACTGTCTCATGATATCTGAATTTTAAAACAATGGAAGGTTAGACTAATTTAGAGGAAACTCTGGGATTTTACACTAAATGATTATTCCTTGTTTATGGTAGAAATCCAGGGTTCTATAGCTGCTGTTCTTAAGTCAACACCCACACTGGAAAATAACTAGCCACTTTTTATAAAACAATGGCAATAACCTGATTGGTGTCTGTCCTTTTTCATTGTTGTATTGTCTCACCAGAAACACATCTATTCTGTGATAATAATGGGGGATACCTGTGTTTGGTTATGTGATGGTTGTAACTCCAGTCATTTGACAAAAGAAGGATATGTAAATCATTTGGAATAAAACCAACAGAGGGTGAACATGCAGGACATGCTGTGAAAGAAGGCAAAAAGGGGACAACCACAGTCTGGATAAACTGGTTGGATTCAGTGCAGAAGTTCATTGCCTTGCCATTGTTTTTCTGAGATTCAGTTTCCTTCTTGAAATATGTAGATTCAGGTGTAATTTAGCTATATATATATATTTTTCTATATTTAGATAAACTTATATTTTTCTTATATAAAAAAAAAAAAAAAAAAAGGAAAGCTTTTGGAGCATGCTGATGTTTTTATTTCCAATCCTGTCCTTTTTTTACTTCCATGATTTTGTGAGTCTCTCTTATTTTTTTAAATACCTCAGTGTCAAAAAAAAAGAAATTTATTTTTCACTCAGAACTTAATCCCAGGCCACTCTAGGCACAAAAATAGTGCACAGTCATTCATGAATTAGGGTGACATTAAAGTGTTATGGCTGTGCCTCAAGCACAGTACAGGCATACTCCAGTTGACGAAAAGTCACATCTCTGAGCCACTGTCTCAGGCTATCTTCAGGCACAAGTGGGGATCACTTCCAACAAAGAAGGAATTGCCTCTGCAGTCAAAAGGGCTGGAGGTTGTTAGATTTTAGTGAGTGGAAAAGCTGGAAAAGCCACTGAAATACATGATGTTAAGTTAGCTGCAGCATAGGCATAAATCACAGTTCTCCAAGGCATCAATACTTTTATGGAAGACAGTGAATTCAGCTGACTGAGTTTTTCATTCATACTGAAGTCTCTTGAGCCCAGACTAACATTTTTATTATTGTTATGACACTTACACCATTTGCAGTAGAGGCAGGAAGCAATTAGGTCGACTTTAAAAGAATGCAAACCCACAATTAATGATGTACATATAGCTATGATGGGAACTTACAACTTCTGTGATTAACAAAAATGTTTCTGAGCCTGGAGCAATTTTCATCAAGCTGATCTCAAACTAAATTAAGCAATCCTCAAAACAAGGCTCACAGCTGGAGAGTCCATGGTTCAAGAACCAAACTAGAAGATTGAGGGGAAATTGAAATGTGCAAGAAATGCTGGTTTATAAGGATATTTCAAGTTATTAGAAGAGGTCTGCTGTTGTCTCTTTAAGAGACAACAGCAGGTGTAGACACTAAGGGGAAAGATTCCCATATCCATCAGATTTGTGGCAGGATGGAGCCCTTATTAGACACCATGCCTTGTTTGCGTGTAGTAGACATATACTAAGTTATAACATTCTCAGTGAATTGGTCTGTAATACTGTTTCAATAGAAAATAAAAAGGAAAACCATGCAAAACCATTGATACTGACAAACTTATGACCACTCCCTAGAAAAAGGTACTTGTAATCAGAGGAAGGAACATGTAAAATGAAGACTGGAATAGCCAGAGAACAGATCTATTTGACCACAGGAAAAAAAAGTAAAGAAAAAAAAATCTGACCCATTTTCCTAAGACTTGACTGAATAAGAAGGACCTGCAGTGGCATAAAACTCATATTTTCCCGTATTCTATTACAGATGCTCATACAGAAAGAACCAAACTATCCTGTTCCCCCAAACACTTCTATCTATCAAGCTGATTTTCCAACTATTCAGTCCTCTAAAATATGACAAATTCAGACATTGAAGAGCGGTTGATGTGTAAAATTTTGGAGAGTTAAAAATCTAGTCCTGCAATGCCATAATACTATATATGTGAGCCTAAACTAACTCTCAGATGGACAGCAAATGCAGACTTTCAACCCAAAGTCTCTTGACACTGTTAAGCTTTCTTATAGGAAGACATGTAGGCTTGAGCTCAACACAGAAATGGAGAGGCTTGAATGGCACCCAGCACAAGGGAATCATTGGCAATGATTCACTGGTAAATTAAGGAACACCCTAGAGGAAGAAAGAAGTAATTGTAAAATATGAATATATACTTTAAAAACATGTTCTGAGCCCAAATATTCTAAACTTTTTTTATCTGTACACTCATTTTTTAATACTGATTTTCCATGTCTTGTGGAATGTCTGTCTGTGTGGACTTTTATATTTACAGAGTCAGTATTTGCTGACCTGCTGCCATGAAGGGCTGTGGGCATACTGTACCCACCGGTTCCATCAGGCATGATTCTGGCCTGGAGCCTTGGAGAATTCCATGTTCAGCACCATCAGATTGGTGAATACCACCAGTGAGATGAATGAGATGAAAACTTGTTTCATCAAATCATTTCCCAGGCATTGCCTGGGATCCAACCACTACTGTTGGAAAGCACTACTGTTTCATGCTCTGCTAAAGGACAATATTATAAAATGCATTTCCCACAGTTCTAGGTCAAATCAGCCCAGGACCTGAGGTGAAGATAGTAGGAAAGCCATTGCTTGCATTCCCATGGTGACTTTGGGAAGGGTGGGTCAGTCTTGCTTTATTGCACCCTCCCAAAGTAGATCTCAGCTTTACTATCCTTGGGAGCAAATATTATTACTTGATATTATGTTAAGCAGAGTTATTACAAGTCTGAATCTGGAAAAAGAAGAACTATTAATATTCTGACAGTCATGATATGCAATCCTTCACAGTAAAGGTCTCTTATTTAGTCTCTCTGAATATAATTTTTTTACAGTCAGTTAAATGTATGCAGAGAACTAAGAAAATCCAAAGAGTTTTAGAATGCCCAAGATAAAAAATTATTTTGATGGAGGAAACTGGACCATTTGTATTTTCTTTTGTCGTGTTAAGCTTCAAAAGAGGATGACCCCCTACTTTACTAAAGACATTATAATGTAGGCAGAGCCCTCAAATTTTCAATAATATTGAGTTTGTGGTAGCTCCTCATCCTGCACTGCTCTGACTGCTAGCACTGATGATTCATTTAGATGGATCTCTTCAAAGAAAAGATCTGTGTGCAATCAAACGGACCCCCTTTTGTGTCCAGAGGAATATGGAATTGCATTAAGATCCTCTACCTTGTACACAGACTAAAAGTAAGTATTGGTTTTTGCTTGGAATAAACATATTTTAAGTTATTTTACTGTAAAACAAAATAAATTTACTATTCTCTAAATGAAAATATAACATTTTGCCTCCCTAGATATTTTGGTGTTTACCTTTCTGGCAAGAACGATTTTGAACTGATTGACTGAACAGTGGCATTACAGTATGATGCACCAGAGTTGGTGCAGTGGTCTACTCAGAGAGAGAGAGAGAGAGAGAGAGAGAGAGAGTGAGACTACATAATTTTCCTTTCAATCTTTAGTCCTCATTCTTTCGGATAACCTTTTATACTCAATGCCTTTGCCTTAATTTATAGCCACCCACGTCAAAGATGGAATAATCCATGGAGATCGGTCACAAACAAACTGCTGTCCCAACATGTTATAAGAGAAGAACTGCTGCTAGTTGAAGACATGAGAATGTGAGATAAACTGTGTTGCCTTCAAATTGATCCTCCTGGCTGCAAGTTTGGAGAGAGGCCTCACTTGTTTTCTAGACAAGGTTCTTTGCAGGAAGCAGGGAGTGTCCCCAGCCAGCTGTACTGTCGGGGAAAGCAGTGACTCCTGGAGAGCAGCGCGGAGCTGGCGAGCTCCGAGAGCGGCAGGCCAAGGGCGTGTGGGAGCCGAGGCTGTGGGGCACCGTGCAGGGTGGGTGTCCAGTGCCCCTCACAGCGTGTCCCTCTGCCACCAGGTGTCTCGCCTTGTGTCGCCCAGCGCTGGCCAGCAAAGGACACCGAGCTGGGGTGCTCGTCTGTGTCCGCAGCTGCTAGTCCAGGTTCATTTAATTTCACTTGGAACTCTTGCTTCTCAGTAATAAGCTTCCATTTTGCCAATCTCTGTGTCAGCAGAGGGGAGTTAAAGTTTAAGAAGCACTTAATAATAATAATAATAGTAGTCTAGAAGATTCTCCAAAGCCCCAAGAGTGCTGACATGGTTAAAACTGAATATTTTTTTACTAGTTACTATATGTTCAGGCTTTTTCTTCTGCTAGTCACAGTTTAAGGTACAAATATTATGCTAAGAGAATTTGTATCTGACTGTCCACCGAATATTCAAAATGTATTATTAAAAAGATGAAAAGAGAATATAAAAAATCACCTGCAGGTACTTGAAATCCTTAAATTTCAAAACATACAAGTTACTACAAATTTTCTTTCAATTCCTTTTGCATATAATGCTGGGTATTATTTACATTTCTGGTTTTGAAACATCAACTTCTTTTTTTTTTTCCATTTTGTTGGTGCAAAGCCAGCATTGTAGAGGGGATTCAAGTTGGCAACAAGCCTAAATACCAGTGGGAATACATTGTCTATGATAGATTTGTGTTGTTAAACACTACCTTAAAAGCTCTGTACAATGATTATTGAAATGATCTTGAAAATATCAATCAGAAAAATAGCTAATAATTACTAGGCCTGTAACAGAATATGAACTAATTAGACTAAACTGCAGATTTTGTATTTATGTTTGTATAAGTGTTGAAAACACATTCCAGGGACTTGCCTAGCGTAAGAAAAACAGCTGGTTTCTGTTAATAAACTCCTTGATGTAATACAAAAAGAAAGAAAAAGCAAAAGGTGGACAAGACCAATTAGTTGTTAACATCTCGAAAACTATACCTAGCACTTGATTTCTTCTATGGGCAGAACACCTTCAGATGCATGCAGTTCTTACGAAATTCAAGATTGTTCCTGTCACACATCAATCAATTTTAAGAAAAAGTAATTATTGAATGTGTGATTATGAATTATCACCCCAAAACTGTATTTCCTGTATGGTGTTTTCCACTGTTACATAGAACAATATGTGTAGTTCTCAAGCTAGGTTATAGTTTTTGTCTCATACTTCATCAGAAATAATCTTCCAGTTTTGGTTGTAAAATTAGGACCTCAATCACATTAGTGCTTTACCTTACTCTTGGATTGTGTATTTGGTGACCTATGCAAACAGATAAATTTGCATATAGTTAGAAATGTGGCAAGGAAGGGTGATGCAGCTTCTTCTCTGCAGTGCATGCTCTGCAAGACCAACAGAAAGAACACACTGTAAGGTTTAAATTTTGCTTCTGCAGACAGCAGATATGATGCCAACTCATTATAAATAAGGAACATATGTGCAGAATAAGGAGGTGTCATTTTTATATCATCCCTTTTCAGAAATGAGCAGTACCTTAAGAATGTTTAAAGATCTGTTTGGTTGTTTTGGACATATTATTAAATGTAACACCTAGTAAATGTCCTGTGACATCAAAACAGTGGCATGAATTCTTTGTGGCTCATTTTCTGACATCATGCTAGGAGACACTGCCAAATGTGCAGGTGATGTCTAAGCCTGTGTAAATTAAGGTCCCTTTAGGTTGCTCAGACTCTCCTGCATTTTTCTAGGCCCAGTGGGCCAAAGGTTTGGGTAACTTTTAAATGAGAGGATATAAATAACAAACTGGCAGTTGGCAGTGAGACCTTGTATAGGTTTGTTAGGAAAAGTGTGCAATAAATAAGCAGAGCAGGGGGTCACAATTTGGATTTCTGGACATACCTGCTCAACACCTGTATAAATCATAAGGAGTTTTGAGTTCATGGTTACCTGAACACCTGAACAGTTACCTGAACTGTTTATACACAGTGGCTATATATATTCTGAGTCTCTAACTTCTCTGTCTTTAATAGAATTGCAGCCTCAGATATTGTGTAAGCTGAGACCTGAAGTTACTTAAATGTCGCTCTTAGTACCAAGATTGAATAAACAACATGAAAAAAACCCACATTGTGTAAAAGTTAATTATCTTACTGTTTTGTGCAGGCAAGTTAATCACATGATAATCAAGCCATCTTTGATCTGAAGATACCTTAGGTGTCAGATTGGATGTAAGTAACACATTCTCTCTATCTTGTGAAAAATTATAGGCCAGAAGTAACAGAAAAAAATCTGTCACTGTTTTATGTCTGAGTACGTTTGTACTTGTCAGATATTAGCAGTCACAGAGCAGTACAGTTAACAGAGCAAACTCACAATTCTTCTATCATAGTTAGAACCAGGTGGTAGCGTGAAGAGTCAGGTGAAGAAACCTATGCTAACATTTCAAACACAGCCTTTTAAATGCTTAACAAAATATTAACTAGCTCTATTTTATGGGAATATGCAAAAATCATATCCCTGAACAACAGGATGTATACTCTATTAACCCATTTTTGTCAAGTGGTAGTTGGCTTAGGCAATGAAATCAAAGTATTTATATGTATTATCATCTTCTTTTTCTTATCTATCTGCAGAAATTCTCATTATCCATATAAATGTCTAATCCTGTATTGCTCTAATTTGATATCAATTTTGGTAATGTTTTACAATAATTGTTCCATGAAATCCACAATTTTATATGTCTATTGATCATTATCTACATCATTCAAATACTGTTGAAGTGTTTGTGAGAAAAAAATGCATTGTCTTTTCTTCCTATGTCTGTGTTGTCAAGCACAAATTATCTACTTCCAATTCAACAGTCATAATCCCTGAACATTTCTTCCTATAGCTTCATGTTTCTGTCTTCTCTTTCCGTCAATAAAATTTGAAATAATTTCACTGAATTTTACGCTTGTAACTGAAGCCCTTGATACCAGATCCACCTAATTCTAGACTCCTATAATATAATGAGAAGACTTTTGAAGGGATGGTTTTGTATACTCTGACTATAAAGAAATCAAGGCTCCTAATCAAGTGTCTCAAAGAAGCATCTAAATTTATGGTTCTGGTCCTGAAGAGTGAGAAAAGCTCAATCAATTTTCAACAATGTTTAATAACCCGTTGCAGTAGTGTAAGAGCTGCTGTGCCAATAATCAGTGCTGCACTCTGAGCAGAGTTGCTGTGGAGCAATTTGCAAAGACACCTAACTACATCATTCAGGAGCCCTAGTGTTTTCTTTGATCTCTAAGGAGATAATATCACTAAATTATGATGAAATATACATTGTTAAAATTTTGAGAAAAACTACTCAACATGTAAGACCCTTCAATTCTGTTAACTTATTTAGATTTTGGTTCCTCCTAGGTTACTTTAAAATGCTCTGTATCTTTTGTTGGGATGAGTTACACTTCTGCAAACAACTCAGGCTAATTCACCATCTCTTTCATGATTTTTATGGAGCTTGCTTGAACAAGTTACCTTTTGCATCTTAATTATAAAATTACATTAATAGAGTTTCCATTAAAACTTAATACCAACTATTTCTGTCTGATTTAACTTGGAATCTTTATTGACACACTACTGGCCTGTTCTTGGTACGGTTTCTTTTGGTGTTGGCATTACAGTGTCAATAATTTGCTCAGTACTGGTCAGGGCAAGTTTTTAAAATGAAGGCATACATATTACTTACGACACCCAGCTTCTTAGTAAGCCCACAGCAGCTCCAGTAAAGGGAAACAGATGATGCCAGCTGAGCAACAAGTCCTTTAAGTATATATTGAATATAAAAAGAGATAGGAAACTGCATCCACTACAGGAAAAACAGTGCAAGAAACAGCAATTACATCTGATTTTTTTATTTTATTTTATTTTATTTTATTTTATTTTATTTTTTTTTTTTTGTGGTCTGCTTGTATTTGCATACAACTCCTTTGGGAGGCAAGCAAAAATTATTGCAGTTTTAGGATGCCAGAATATTCAAGATGAATACAAAAACTGAAATATTAAAATCCACATGAAAGCACTTGAAGAAATATTTTACACCTCAGGGGTGCTCAAAATTTTTAGCGAAACCACATGGACTTCTGATGAGTTTGGGGAAAATACTCATTATGCATTTATGCACCTCTCCAGATATTCTGCTTTGAAACTCAAAGGTTTCAAAAATAACTTCTCATTAAAACCCTGACATTTGAGAAAAAGGTTTTAATTTTTGATAAATAGTGAAATGTTTTTAGTATGTGGCTGGTGTTTTCACTTTGCTCTTTATTTCATACTGTTTCTTGCTTTCACTTGCTTTAGACATACCTGGCATCTAAATTTTAATTATATCCGTTCATTTTACCTGTCTCTTTAAACACTTTTCAATCAACATGGACTTCCTCTGGAAGAATATTGTGTTCAGATTCTTTTTAATCAATTTTACTGCCAAATCCTATTTGCCTTACTCATGCAAGTATTTCTGCAGAAATCAATTGGACTACTTGTATGAGAAAAGCAAGCAGTTCTTGCCTTTATTTGGTAAAGCAACAGACTCGAACAAAAGCGGTACTGTACCTGCTATGGGCAGCCAGAAACAATGACGAGCTCCTTGATAAGATTAGATGTAATTTTAAATGTAACTAGGACAAAGAATCCCTCCCACCAACTCCAACTCATAACTCTCTACAGTAATTCCACTGCAGCAAAGCAGTTGAAGAATTACTGACAAGAGCCAGACTGCCCAGTAAGCACCACCTAACAGACACAGAAACATGATCCGCATTATTTTTGAGCTTGGCAGACATTTTGTGATTCTTTTGAAAAAGGAAAAGGAAAAAGAAAAAAAAGCAGGCTTTTAAACCAGGCACACATAAACCTTATAGATTCCTGGTTTTAATGTTACAGGAAGACCTTGCATTTTAAACATCCTTATAGATGCACACTGAAAGTACTGAAATACCATCTTTTTTTGGCTGATTGCTTCAGAATAAAAAAATGTTCTGCAGTGTCATCATGTCTGAATAGATTGGTTTAACTTTAAAACAAAAAGTTTGTCCCTAGTTCCAAGTTAATTTCTGAACTTTCATTCACCAAATTTATGCCAGAAAGGCTGAAGGTTTAGTTTGCAGCTATGGAATGGGTGCAACACAGAATCTCAGGCTGAATTCCTAGTTGGCTTTTGAAATAATGCATTTGATTAATTCTCCCTTTAACAACCAAGAGAAACCTCCAGTGTAATGTTTACTCACTATTCAAAGTCCTGAGATAAGAAGTATGCAAATTCACACAGAGTGAGATTCAGACATGATTTGCTTTTCAGCATAAATTCCTTTTTTTTTCTTTTTTTTCTTTTATTTGTTTGTTTGTTTGATTGGTTTTTTTGGTTTTGCTTTGCTTTTTTCCATTTAAATATACTGGCTTACACATGGGTCAAATATATTGAGTTTGTAATCTTAAGGCTAATACTGTGTGATTAGATATTCAGCAGCTAAATGCAGTGGACATTGAAGACAGTGGAACAAAACCTATAGGCTTTGGATCAAACCTAGATGGAGAATGAGAGAATTGGATTAGGGGATTCAAACAGCATGGGCAATGTTTCTGAATATGTGGCAAAGATGATGGAGAGAGGAGGTTGGGGTGTTATACAAAGCTTCACACAACATCTTGCTCTGGAACATAGTTTTTGTTAATGAAAAAAATAAAACATTTTTGTCCTAACAAAACCTAAACAATAATAAGAAGTGTTCTCTGCAGCCAGCATGGGACAATGACTCTGGCAGCCAGCACAGAACTTCCAGGGGAGTAAAAGGTGAAACACTGAAAGTGAATTATCTTGGCTGTTAACTCAGCTGTGGTGAGCTGTTGGCCTCAAGGGGTGGAAGGCACCAGCCTCCATCCTCCACCACCTCCTGAGAACAGGTGTGCTCCAAGGCCACAGTGGATGATGGTTTGTTCTACTCCCTGAAAGCCAGGAATGGGCACTATGTTAATGGAAGTGGCTTTGCTTTTGCAGTTTTTCAGCATTTCTTGACAATATTCAGGCCTTGGCTTTATCTGGAAGTATGTTATCCTTGACCAAGAAGGCTTTGTCCTTGGCTGTCACATACTTTGTCCTAGGCTTTGTGATCTGTGCTGTTCTAAGAGCCCTTACTATCTAGATGGTCTTGGCACACATGTGTGACACATTTAACTCAGGCACAAATGCGTGATGTGACCCTGTTCTCAGTTTACCTGGGCCTCACCTCTCCATCTGAATACTGGAGATAGGACCAATCCTGCCCTATCTCAAAGAGGCAGTGGGAGGATAAAAAATATTTGTGATTGTTAAGTGCTGAGATATAGTCATGACAAAGGCCAGCAAGTGCCTTGACAGATAGTAAACCTCATTGAAGGCAGATATGGCTCCACCTCAGTTGTAACTAATTTTGTCGCTTTACCTCTTATGAAATTTAAGAAATTTACATCACTCTAGAACATGGGAGAGTAAATAAGTTAGAAGTGAGATTAATAAAAACTAGTAACTAACACTTACTGAGTTTAATACAGCTTGGAAACTAATAAATAAATTTCAGTGTTTTTATGCTCTACAAAAAAAGTGGAAACTGAGCAACGAAGAAATTAATATATGAGATCAGAGAATTAACTGCTAATGGGGCTGAAACACATTGATGGGGCTGAAATACAGCCCAGAACTCATATTTTCCTTTTTTTTTTAAGAAAACATATCAATACCAGAGGATCATGAAAAGAGAGATTTCATACAGCATTAATGACATAGGAGTTTTGCAGTTCTCACATTTTAAACACACCAGAATTATGTTCTGTGATTTTTTTTTATAACATGAATAATTTTTTAAGAACAAAGAATATTTATATATATTTATAGGAATAAAGCATAATTAGTATGAAAAAGTATTAAGTTCTGATTTTATTGATATATGCTTCTTGGCCTGAAAGATTTACTATTAGTATGCAAAGAGCAACTAAGATATATAAATATGTAATCCTTGTCTTTTCTACCTTTATGAGGGTTCTAACAAAAGCAAGATAGCCTTCCAGTTTCTGAATTGTTCATTCTGGTGGCATCTGCTTTTTGTCATTACTGTCTGTGGAACAGACTATTCAAGAAAAATGGCTGTCCACTGCTATAAACTGATGAGAATTTTATGTGATAAGACAGAGCCATTGAGGCCATGGCTAGATTGCCTTCAGGAGTTGTGTTTATGATCACAGAGATCTAGCTCATGCAAAGGAACAAGCTTCTTCATTTCAGACTGGGGGAAAAACAAGAAACTACCTAAAAATAAGATCCTCCAGGTCATCCTTCCATGCCTTCTATAAGGTAAAATGGCAGTACACACTGAATGACCAAACAACACAAATGAGGGTATGGGTGTGGCTTGACTATCTCAGTGCCATCAATTTATGTTTGAATTAACTGAATTTATGCAAATATTGAAGATTTTTCAGCATGGCTTTGAATGCCCAATATCTGTTATTAAGCAGTGAGCTGTTTTCAGAAGTGGGGTGCTCAGCACATGCCAATAGCCAGTACATGCCTTTTTGTGGTATCAAAGCCCAACAGTACCTAAGACCATGAGTCACTCTGAAAGCATGACCTTGGATCCCTTTTTCCCTGGAGATAGTCAAACCCTTATTTGTGATAAATCTATATTTTGCACACAGGCAATCTATACTGCAGCAGTTACTGAGAGTTAAAACAGGGAGCAAAACCTAGAGTGCCGATGGCTTAAAAGTCTCACATTTCTGAGACATGCCTCATCCCCCCATATCATTCTCCTACAGGGTTATCAGAGCAACTTTCTGCATTCAAAAGAGCTGTGGTTCACAGCTCAGCTAAAGTGACCACAGCACAGTGTGAAGTGACATGTCACTCCCTCGCTTGTTTTTTTTTCTTTTCCCTTTAAGCCTCCCTGGACTGATTTGAGTTGCCTGTCATCAGCTGAGATCATGGTTCTGCCAGGCACAGCTTCCCAGGACGTGTCAGTGAAAGGGATGCTCCAGGCAGCCTCCTGGACCCATTGGCCACCAGGGTGTGAAGGCAAATGCTGAGAGCCCAGAGCACCAGTGTCACCGCAGGCATCAGCTGGGGAGCGGCAGCTGGCCTGCTGGGAATGGATCTGGGTGCTGAAAGGGTGCACTTCAACCTTTCAGTTTGTACACAAGTCTCCCTGTAACAGCATTATCTGGCAATTGGCATGCTTAGGCCTAATTTTCAATCCACAAGTAGGAGGCAGGTCATTGAGGATATCCTCACTATTAGAGTTATTCAGTTTGCATAAAGGCTCTACTTAACACTTGAGGAAGGAGTGCTGATTTCCAGAGTGTTGATTTGATCCCAAGTCACTGCTGTGTGCACAGCAAGGCAGTGTGGCACTGGCAGCCAAAGTTTGCTGATGATCAGAAAAGGCAAGGTACCTACAGAAATGTCCAGGACTAAGTGTAAAATCCCCAAACTTCCATAAATAAGGATGTGAAACCTGCCTCACAGTTGAAGATTCTGTCCAAAGTGCCAAAAATATTTTGTAATCGCCACTGAAGTTATCTGTTGTAAATGTGAGGGACAAAAGCACAAATATATATATATATGAATAAACTTAAAGAATGGAATGTATCAGATACATTTTGTCATATGTATATTTATAAAGTACAAATATGTTTGAAATCATGGGTGTTCCTTACATTTTAAAGGTCCTAATACAGTTGTTTTTAAGACTGTTGTAGTTGTAAAGGTGATCAAGGAAATCATTAAAGACCTAAAAAAGACATTAATGATGCTGGGGCTGAAAGCATGTAAGCACTAGATTTATTTTGCCTGGCTCCTCTTTCATCCTAATTTACATCTCAGTCAGCCTATGCATGTAAACTTCTAAAAAACACTGTTGCATTTTTCTTTTCTTTTCTTTTCTTTTTTGTATTTTTTTTTGCCACAAATATGTTTTCATTTTTAAAGGAATTTTTATGAGATCAAAAGAAACACTTGAATTTTGTTATTGAATGGATTTATGATTTTCAAGCCTTCTCAAAAAAAAAAAGATGCAGTTCCACCTGGGAAAGTTCACTGTTAGAGAATACTGTATAAGTTTTAGTCAGGAAGATCCCGTCTTAAACACAGAAAAGGAGCTGCTTTTACAATATTAATGTTGGCAAAAAAAGGGACCAAAACAAAACTCAGTAGTAGAGAACATTTTTGTTATCCCAGATTCAGATCTACATATTGTGCCTGACATTTTTCACAGTAAGTGAACAAATTATACCCCACATTAAGATTCAGTACTTATCAGTTGTAAAGAAGTTCAGGTCTGTTCCATACTCAGGTCAGGCGTATTGCTAATGGCTAACAGGGAGCTAATATTAACACTGGATTTTTACCTGCAGGAGAGTATCTAACTCTGCTATGGGAATAAGCCCTGCTATCCTTAAAAGGATACTTTTTGCCTACCTAAAAATAGATGTGGCATTGCTCCCCCACATTTGTGAATTCCTGCTGTTGAATGAAGTGACTGACATTTAAGAAACAGCATGCCCACTTTTCTGCACATTATTAGGCTATTATAAACAAAGATGAATTTGAATTCTTGAATTACTGGTCTACACTGAAGTCCATATATGCAGAAAGAGATCAGTTCTGGACATCCTGTAGAATTTTTTTTTTTATTTCATGTTTGTTTCTTTACTAAGAAGATGAGCAACTCCAGCATAGGCAACCTCATCAAGTTCGAACAGAGAAGGATTTTCAAATCAAAACAGCTGTTATTTATCCTTATTTTTTAAAGAAATAATTTAGCTTCTTCAATACAGGTGTGGGAATCTTAATCCAATTCATTCATTTGAGAGCAAGAATTCCACCTTAAATTTTTTTTTTAAGAATGCTCTGAACAACCAACCGCATATAAGCAAAGGAAGGATTGCATTATTGCTATTGAATTCTGTAGCCTGAAGCAGAGAATGTACAAGTTGGTACTAATAACAGATGACAGTTTTTAGTCTTTCTGACATGTTCTTCCATTTTCCAACAATCTGTGAAGTCCTCAGTAAGTAGGAATGTACCACAAGGATATACCAGCAACATTGTAATGAACTACCTCCAATTATAACATTTTTAAAACAGAAAAAAAGATAATCAGGAAAACTTCTTAATTTTAAACTTCTATGGTTTTGGTAAAGTAAATTCTTCCATTAAAAATACTAAAAATCAACCTCTGCTTTTGATCCTTTGCAACTGCTTCATTGGGTGACCAGAGACCCCCTAACCATTTAATCAGGAATAGTATTTATCTCAGAGAAACTGTAAACCTGATGCCTCAAAACATGAGTAGCCCAGAAATTCCTCTTTCTTTTCTTTGTTTTTATCTGAATCCATTTTCAGATGTACATATCTGCAGGTCATGGCAGATTTCAGGCTGTTGATGTATTTTACACTTTCATTAACAGTAAGGAAAATAATAATGTTTTAACAGTAAGGAAGATATTAATGTACCTTATCCACAGGTAAGTATTCCTTACTTAAGAGAGAAAAACTGCAAAGATTGCATAGCTGTTTTGTTATTCTTCTTTAGTAATCCACCTGTGTGGTTAGCTAAATATCTACATTTGAGTGTAAGCATTGATCAGACTCAGCCTAACAACACAACTGATTAGTTACTAGGATGCTTTAAAAGTAATTAATGAGATTTTAGTAAAGTCATAAAGCATTAATATAGCACAATTAGTATATATACAATTAATATAGTCTTGCTTAGAGGCATAGTCTCTTTTATGGGATGACACTGTTTCCAGCTGATACGAATCAGAAGTTTTGCACTGACTTCTCCTCTCTACTTACCAGCAAGGTGTGCCCATGTTTCCAGGGGTGAGAGAAAGAGATGGAGCCCCACTCTTAGGCTTCTGACCACATCAACAATAGCAATAAGATTTGGTAAACTGAAAGGCAGGAATGAATTCAGTGTTTGAGGACTGCCATTTCAATGGCACTTAGAGTAAACCAAAAGGTCTCAGAGGAATTTTTAGCATGTAATGTTTGGTGTTCACTATGAAGTTTATTCTGTAATTCTTCAGATGAAATTCAAATGTTTCTTTTTGAGTTCTTGGAGAGGATGGGAAGTTTTTTTCTAATGTTCTCAAGGAGACTAAAAATTACCCTTATTTGATCTTCAAATATAGAAAATCTAACTGCTGGGAACTTTTGAAGAGAAACCTGTTGGAAGTTTTACATTTAGTTAAAAAGTCAGGGTGGTTGAAACACTACAAAATTCAAACATTTCAGATTATTTTTATTCTGTAAGGACCTGATGAAATCGTGCTTGCAGTAATGGTAAGTCCCCGAGTAATTTAATTCAATAGATCTTACTAAACAGAAATTTTCTGCTTGTTTCTGTTTTTTAAACTGTATGTTTACAGTCATAATCTGCACAGTTTGGCAATTGCATAGTCAATTTATCTGCATGGAAACATAGCCTAGAGGTTTGTAACTGCCACAACAGGCAAAGTTACTTGTCTTTCTGAAGTCAATTCAAAACCATAGTCAAATTAACCATGCTCATAAATTAACCGCTTTGTATTAGATTTGTCCCTTGAATTCCATTCAACCTATTGATAACAGCATAACAAATAATTACTTCCATCAGTACTTACTTTTACTTAGATAAATTAATGAAGAGATATAATTATGGAAATGCAAATAATATCTGAAGTTTTTTCACAGTGGGGATCTAGGATTGAAATTTTCCTGGCACAGACGCCTATGCATAGTCCGTGAGACAAATGGTTATAAAAATTCTTTGGTTCCTGACTGCAGTGTTGTTGTTGATGTGTTTCTAATGCTTGTGAATAATACACAAAATTCAACAGAAACTCTTTTCTTGGAAAGCAATTCTTGTTTCTCCAGGCTGTCATCTTTTGTAAAGCCTTTAATAGTTGTTGACATCATGTGCCATTATGTGTCAGACTGGTTAGCAAAATCTTTTGATACGTAGACTTATTTGTCAAGTAGCAGATTCCCCATACTCCTTTTCACCTTTAAACTGTTATATCCTTCTTTGGTCAAAAACATCTTAAAACACTGCTTCAGCATGAATCTTGTCACATGAAGTTGGCATTTTCTTCTTCTTAATTTTTTTTTTTCAAGCAATTTATTTTTAAATACTTGTCATGTTCAGCTTGTTACTGCTGCTCTACTTCACTAGGAAAAAAAGAATCACTACATGCTTGTAATTCATAGAGAAATATGGTAACTGGCTTTGGGTTTTCAGGAGGAAATGAACTACAGGACTTGGTTTGTGCTAAAAATATAAATATTTGAATTTTTTGTTTTTTCTGTGAAAATGAATTGTGAGCTATAACATGTTTTTAATTCTTTGCTTTTTCATTTTTACAGTGATAATGAAATAAAACACTTTTGAGTAACAACTGCATTAATATGGCTAATATATGCTCATGTTACTGAGTAAAGTAACATGTAATAGATTAATTTCTAAATGCAAAAGGTTCAGATTTTTTCAGTTAAAATAGGCCATGTAAGCAATTCAGTCCTATGGCCTTATCCAGAATACCAGAAGATGGACTTGATTTTCCATACGTGGATACTCCCTCTCTCACTGTGAGGATATAGCATAAGTGGTATCACGCAGAGTTAGCAGGGAAGAGAAGAAGCCTGAGTCTGAGAAACTGACATTTTGCTGCATTGTGTCTTAACTTTGTAAAGTGACTACTGTACAGATGTCCTGCCCAAAGAAAAAGCAAGGAGACTGTAATTTCCTTGATTTCTAGATTTGAACACAAAAATACCACGTATAATTCTAAAATTCTAAGCTATCTTGTTACCTACATGTATTTTATCAACCATATGTGGTGTCCTGACTGGAAGAACATGCAGTAGTTTTGTGTGGCTGTATAAAAAATGTTGTGGCTTTTTTTCATTTCAAGCAGCATCATCACATACATCACAGCAGTAATTTTTGTCCTGGGTTTTCTTCATCTTTGACTGTCTTGGGATTATTTATTTGGAACATATTAGGAAAATGAAGAACAATAGAGATTTTTGACGTTAGAATTAATTAGATGCAAATAGCAATTTAGTAACACAAAGGTAAATATCTTTCTGTATTTCAAGAAAATTAAAAATCCAAGACATTCATCAAGATATAGTATATAATGAAAAGAAAAAAGCTTTGTTTGTAAAATAAATAAATACATATCTGTGAAAATTCCATTATCTGAAAGGACTTCCATCAAAAAGCTGAAAAAAAAAAGTCTTCTTTTTTCTGTACCGTTTCTATTGTTCTCAACAAGAGTCATTTCACTGACTTAAGAGACTGGCTGGTAAAGGGTTACTAAATCAGAGGAGTTCAGAGACAGATTAGGGTTTCCCAGCGGCACATATCTCTAGCAGCAAGTGTGGAAGCCAACTCGGAAGAAACACGTTTGAAGTGGCAGAACTAATCATGCAGAAGCAATTTGCGATTTTCTCTCTCTCAGCCTAGATAAAGCAGAGCATTATGACATTGGCTGCATGGAACAAGGTCAATTTACTGTGAAAAGGCAGCTATAGTCTCCAACTTCAAATAAACTTTCATCCTAAACAATGAAAAAGAGGATTTACCCTATTGCTTATATCATAGAACAGAGAAATCCAAATGAACAATTCAATTAAGAATTAGTTTGCATATTTTTTCCTACCCCTGCCTCTCTCACTGTTTTAGTCATTCATAATGTAATTATATCTCAAGGTATTTCTCTTGACATAACAGAAAGACATCAGCTCAACTAATGATTGACTTGACCTCATCTGAAGCTGTGGGCTTCTTGAAAGTAAAAGGATTAAAGTGCAAAATTTCACATGATTACTTCAAATGAGGTTGGGTTTCCTTTTCATGTTTCAGATTTTTAAAAATGTCACCGGAAGTAAGGTAGCCAAGGCATAATGTGAAACACTAATTTTATATATTCTTTTACTTGTCACTGTTTTTCCATTGTGACCTGAAATTTCCATAATCTAAGGTCAACCCTCTGCTTGGGTGATGCTCTGCACACTGAAGTCTCAAAGTTACATCACTTGGACAAGTTTTGATTCTTTCTCTGTGCCCTCCTTGCTTTCAGACAGTGACAAGTATCCTTCAGCAGGAATAAGGATTCAAGATACTTTTTTAATGTATCTGCTGAAGTCCATTTCCTACTATGTGGAGAAATAACACCAAAATTTTAGTAATTTTCCATTTTCCTTACCAGTGGTTGACCCATGGATATAGCTGCTTCCTCTCATCTTCTTAGCCCACAAATGAACTTTTTAAATAGTCTCATTCTTCCAATTCCTCTGTGTTAATACACTGTTACAATGCTAGTATCTTACATGGCTTATTTTCCATGATACAGAGAATAGTTTCTCACCCTAAAAAAATTACAGCCTTTCCTATTCTAGATATTTCATTAGTTTAACTGTCCAGTTATGTTAAGTAATTTTGGGACTAGTTATATTCTGAGAATTGTCAAAAAAGTACTTTTGGTCATGTATCACTAAGCACAAATTATCCATTATACAATGGAAAAAAACAGAGGCAAACCCTCACCTACCTATAGCCAAAGCAGATAATACTTGGGAAAAATTAAACAAGGCTTCATTTTAATTAGTTGTTTAGGGATTCAGCCAGCTGTGATGTATATGATTTTCTGCACTTAAACATTCTAGTTGAATCCAAAAGCCTTCCTCTTTCCTCCTTTGCCCTTCTGTAGTAGTTTGTATTTATATTGATGGCAATAATCAGGATATAGAGTAATTTATATGCATTCTGAAATCATAGTTGGAAGGTAAATGAAGATATGATTGAATGCCATAGCTGCTATAGTTCATGTTAAAAAATGCACAACCAGTCTAAGGGCAGAGAGGCTCAGTGAATTAATGCATTAGTCTATTAGTCTTCTTGTGCCAGACTAGGACTCCAGATTGAGTTCTGGTGAGCAATGAACCTCAATAGGGCTGACATTTGCTCCTGGAAAGGAGTAGAAAACAGTTCATTAACCTTCTCATTGGTATAGAATCAGCTGCTGAGTTCAGGAGCTGCTGGCCAGCTGAATTTAGCAGGATATGTGTGTGAGCAGTTTTGTCCTTTCACTACTAATATAGTTTCATGAGCAGTGGTATTAAAATGGTTGGTACTGCACTGGAGAAAAAAAATGGAACAGCCCCCCCAGTTCAAATAACTGAATCAAAAAACAAATGCCACCACCACCCCACCACCACTGTCCCTTGTTCCATTGACAGTATTTTTGTACAAACTAACAGAAATTTCAGTTTCCAGTGTTCTGATTTCCAGAGGGTATTAGATCATACCAGAATAATCTTTCCTAATTTAGCAGCCCTGGACAAAAGGGACTTGTCCTTATCTGAGAGAAAAGATAAAACTGTCTTGTTCTCCAGTTGGTGTAGTTCCTATGGAATAAGCCTCCAGTCTTTGTCCCAACACTCAAGTGGAGGAACCTTACTCTAGAATCCTCTGGATTTTGCACAGGGAAGAACCTAAAAAAATTTTGGCTGCTTCATCTGAAAAACTGACAAATTCACAGCCCTTGCCAAAAGTGTCTTGCCAAGGGACTCCTGGCATGAACTGGGAAGTGAAGTGGGAACGTGCTATAAAGGGCTTCCACCCACATTTCATGCTCACCCCGCACAGAATCATGGGGACAGCAGCTTCTACACACAAAGAACAGAGGAATACTAGGTCCTGGCTGAAAACCTGCCAGGCTATTAGAATTTCTCAGGATGCTGAGGAAATTTTGAATCAGCCCTCTAAAAGGTGATACGAAAAATCAAATCTGCATGAAATGTACCTAACATTTCAGAAATAATAAAAGAATTGCAGTTGTTTAAAAAAAAAAGAAAAGGCAACATCATAGACATGCCCTGGCTTAAGGGGGATTTAAAGCTGGGATTTCTTCAGTACTAAGCTTCTCTTTTGACTGCTTTCAAGCATTTCAAATTAACATAAAACACATAAATGTTCTCTTTCAGGGGCTTACTGCAGAGCTTTTACAGCTGTATAGAAATGAGAGGCTACTTTAGATGTGTTGCAGGTTTCTTCAGTTGTTATACCAAGTGCTCTCTTTATGTCAGGCTCAGAGAGTGCTTTGCCCAGAGCACACTGAAGGATTCAGTGGAGATGAGCACACCTCTTCATTACTTGGAATTACTTATTTTTTCACTTGTTCATTATTTGGAACTGAAGACCTATTGCCTGAAAACTGAGGAATTGCTAGGCAGGTCCGACTTTTCACCTTAGGGTACTGACTGTTGGCTCACATCCATTTCTGAACCATAAAGTATTGCTTTGTTCCATATCTGGAAATGCAACAAGATATGTCAAGGCTTCCTTTTGAAATGGAAAATTTGTGGCAGATTTCTCATACATCCAAACTGTCAAGAGCAACTTGTTTGTCCCAGAAGCTCCTGCACTCTGTGGAGGCCATATTAAGTTTCTGATAAGTATGTTTGGTGCATTCCAAATGTCACTGTTCTTGTTGCAAAACAGATACCACATGATAAATGGGCAGATATGCAGACAGACATAGATAGATTCATGTATTTTAGGTACAAAGGAGACTAATGCAAAGCTCTAAAATGAAAATGCATATAAAGGGATCAGAGTCATTAGCTTTAGCTTATAATTTTAACTGATCATTGAGGTCATTGTATCAGCTTTCAAAGAATACAACCTTATAGATAAGAGAAACTTATTGCCATGTCACCTTTTTTATACATCTGCCAGAGAAAATTACAAGCTTTGGAACATATAATAAGATTTCTTTTTACAGATTTTCTTGAAAACTGGTGTCATTGACTTTATACACATAGGCAAAATATTTCTTACTTATCCAAAACGCATCAGGTTAAATCCTTTGGTTTGTACTCAGTGCTCAAGTTATAATATGCCTTTTCTCAGAAGTAGTTCTATTGTTTGAAGAACCTGAAAAAAAGGTAGGAGCTCATCTTACTATTCTGCAAACTCACTTTGGTTTTGAGTGGCGGTTACAAAGGATAGGTTGCACAAGAAAGCTAAAAACTTTTTAAAAAGTTTATTTTATTATATTCTCAAAACTTAGGAACATTCGTTGAAGTGAAAGACTGGAATGCAAACAGGAATCACATGAATGATGTAAGTAAATTCATCCTTTTGTTCACAGCAGTTTTGAACAGGATTCTGAATCCAGTATTCATATGAAAACATTTGGAGAACTACAACACACTATTTGACATTTTGTCACAAAAGAGTTACTCCTTAATTTATCAGGATTCATTTTCTGAAACCAATATGTTCTAGGTCTGTATAAAAAGTTGTATTGTCTTAATGGAAGATTTTTAAATTTTCATATAATTTCTTACACTGTCATATTGACTTAAACCTGATGTCTCCTAATTTTGACTGAGTCCTCAAGTTTAGGTTTCTGATTTTGTCAGCCAGTCAATATTAGAGACATAAATTGTTACAGTCCCAGGTAATTTTCATACTTTGATGACTCTGTAACACAATCAGCAGAAAGGAATATGGACCTGCATCTCAGAACGTAGCTTGTCTATATAACATTTATATAACATATTAATATATATAAAACATTTCTTGAATCCCAGTCATTAATTGCTCTCAATTCCTACCAAGCAAAGGCAAATAGAGAATGAAGCAGGAAGCTACAAAGTAGTAGCATCTTCCATTTGGGTTCAGCAAGGCTTCTTTATGAAAGTCTGAAGTTCCATTTTCAATTACAGGTGCATTCATTGAACAGTTTACCAGTTAATTAAATGTTACTTTTGGCTGTCACTGACAGGTATGACTGGTTGGTGAAATTTTTAGCTCACTGTCCCAGTTCTTGGATGCACAGGCAGCTGTTTGGATCACACATGGCTATTACCAATTATGAAGTTTTAATGATCCAGATATCAGTAATTCAGAAAGAAATTGACTCACCTGCCATGGTGTTGAGTGAGGGCAGACACGTGGGGAAGCCAGCCCAAGGGAAGCCATCTTTGCAGTCCTCAGTATAAAGAAAATATTTAGGTTATTTTCCTGGACATGTCTATCAGAAGGAAACAATTCACTTAATCTAAGGGTAAGTGTGCAGTTTGATGGAATAAAACCTAATATTTTTTTCAGCTTACTGACTATTCACATGTGTTTAAAATAATGCCACTGATTTCAGCTCATATTTTTTATTTTCATTTTGTGTGCAGCCTTCATCAAGAGAGTTTGAATGTTTGCATTGGTTATTTACTTCTTTTTATGTTTTACTTAATTCCTATATTAAAACATTATATGTGAACACACTTTTACCTCCAGGATAAAAATCTCTTTAGGATCAATCAGACTCCAAGGTTTTTCTTTACTGTGAGACTGTTCTGGATATCAGACTAGGAAATGGGTGCAGAAATGCTGATAACCATGGCCTGTGAATAGTCCTAGTAATTGGAGGGGGATGTGGGTGCGTTGCTTGTAATAAAACAGTATAGATATACTTAACTTACTATCCCTTATTGTTTTGTTTTCCTGGACTGCATAAATCTAATCTCAGTACTCAAGGTTTAGGATTTACCACTAAAGAAATCTGAAATACAGCATCAGTTGACACAGGAATCAAAACTCTTCAGGACTCACAAAGAAGAGTTTGTAATTGCTGCCTGCTGCTAATCCTATCGGCTCATATTAGTGAAACATGCTATAGTGCTGCAGGGAAGTTGTCAAGATCTGATTGCAGGACTCAGCCTTTAGGAGAGGATTCAGGCTAGGCTTAGGCTGTACATCGCCACCCATGAGTCAAAGTACACCTATTCTACTAAATGACAGACCTCTGAGGGGGAACAATGTGCATGAAAAATAACATGCTTCTTTCACTGCAGTGCTATTGTTACTTTGGTTTAACGTCTTAACCTCCTCCCTATTAAAGTTTCACTCAGTCATAAAAAAGATACCCCTAGTTCTTTTTCAGATCTCTATTCTCAAAAAATGCATGAAATACTACTTCATTCCAGGAGACAAATTTGAAACAAAATGCATTCTTTTTTCTTTGACTTATTCTTTTTGACTTTAGTATATTAGATCCTTTTTTTTAAAGCTTTATTTAGGCTTGTTCTGAAAGAAAGTGACTGATGGAAATAAATTAGTCTTCTAACTTAATCACACTAAAAAATATGTTAATTAGATTTTGCTAACATCTCCAGCAGTTATAAATCATAGCAGTTTGCATATGTAACAAAGAAGAGTGCTTATTCTTTCAGTTACTTTATGATTTGCAAATTTTCTTTATTACCCTTCCTGTAGGGATCTAATAATGAAAACATTTGTTTATCTATGTGCTGCACCAGACATAGTCTTAAATTGAAGCATGAAAGTATTGTCTCAAGTAGAATTAATCCATCTTTAAATGCTCAAATATTTGCTGTCAGGGCACAAGTGAAAAGTTCATAAATTTGCTAATCAGCATGTTTCTCTACTTGTAGACATGGTCAGGAGAGGAATAAGCTCTCATCTGAGCTAAGCTTATTGTGTAAAGCCACAATTTTATTTCTGTGGTTCATGTCTTAAGTAATATTCTTATATATGTCAAAAATGTAATTTTTTTTCTTTATTCAAACCCTATAGTCCTTACAGAATGCAATGAATGGGATTCCTTCCTATTTTTTTAATACGTACTGCTTTTCACATTGCCATGAGAAGATACTTAATGACACTAAGTCCAGGATAAAAAATCTGGGGCAATGTAAATATGTAAGATTAACATTTTGCTTCTTTTTATTTCTTTCTCTGACTGTGCTTCATACAGTCAAATTGTTACTGTATTGCCACAAGGAAGTGGTCCAGTCCTGCAATTAACTGTTCTTTGATTGCTGTCTGAACTTGGGTTGAGGGATTCTACAATTCTAGCACAGCCCACATAAGCTGCACAGGAGGAGTCCTCAGAGGGTTTGTGTATGTAGGATTTTGGAAGCAGATAATTAACCACATCCCAAAAACTCTAATTTTTTTTCACTGTCAAGGAAAAATATCTTCCCCCCCCCTCCCCCTTTTTTTTTTTTTTCTTGTAAATTGTGTAATCCCACCTTGAATTACATGAAACCAGTTGTAGGGCTCCACAGGAATAAGTAGCTCATTTGGAAAATAAATAGCTATACATTATTGGGAATATGTCTTTTGTCTTTTTAAAAATAAAACCACCCCACTAGAAAAATTTTATTTCCAAATTTATAGTTATTTTTCTCTTCAGTGAAGTGGCAGATTTTTTGTTATATTTTTATAATACTTAAGCTGTGGTTCAGCATTTTTAATTTAATTGCATAAACATGAAAATTGTATTTCTGAACACTAGTTAGAGCCAGGGTGTGTGCTGGAAAAGGTTAACCAAGCTTCTTAAAACACTTCCACAGTACCTTGGCCATGACCTTTGACACCCAAGTAAATGTAGGAGTGCATCTATTCAGAGCTGAAAAGGTAGATAGTGACAAATTATAAGATGTGTTTTATAACAAGGCTTACTTATTGCCTATTTAAAAACTGGAATTCAGATTTTTAAAGCCTTAACTACAGTTATTTTCTGGTCTTTCTTTTCAGACCGATGCAGAAAACAGTGTGGATTTGAATTAATTTACTTTTACTGCAACTGAAAGACACCTGACTGTAATATAAATGGGATCTAGAAAATACTGCTTTTCTCCAAAATATTTTTTAAGCTGCAGATATTAAAAAATCAAAATTGCAAAAGATTATGTGTGTTCTTAAATTTGGGTGTGCAAACAGCACCACTGCAAACAATGGCCCTAATCACATGCCTGAAAGTAAGCATGTGCAGAAATCTTTACAGGGTCATGACCCAGTTCTCTATTGCTCCAGTTCACAGGAGGCCAACCTCCTTGACCTTGCAAGCCAAAATCCTCTTGTCATTGAGAGCTGTAAGATGCATAGCTCAGCCCTCCGAGAGCCGAGGTGTACATGCCCCCACCAAGCCCCTTTGATGGCTGTTAGCGTGGGCAGAACAAACTCTGGGTGTTGGTGAGTGAAAATGGTCTCCTATTATCTGCACATCAGGGCAGTGTGAGCATTGTCATGTTCAAGGCAGTAGGTCTCAAACAGTGCATTCTTTGCCAGCTCAAACCATACTCACATGAATCTAATATTCATAACACTGACATGCTAGTCAGTCTTGAAAGCAGTCAGGAGTTTGGCTAATTGTCTGATCTAGATGAAGTTAAACAGCTAATTAACTCTTCCTTTGTTAGATGGCAACAAAGGATTTTTAATTAAAAAAATAATCAGACCCTTGTGGCTTAAATAGTCCTCCAAATAAAGTATCCATTTTCCTAAAATAACTATAATTTATTTACTTTCTAAATTATGTACTTAACTATTTGGTTTGATGGAAGCCTATACACTTCCAGAATGAAGTTAATTCCTACCCCTATTTAGATACTTGGAAGTGATTGTGCACTGTTGTACTCAAAGATGACCAGCAACTGTGAAAAGACCAAGGCCCTCCCACCCCCTTTTGAATAACATGACTTCTGTGCTGGAAAATAAAACAAGTTTTACTTGTATTGGGAGCATGAGAATGTGCTGGAATAACACATTTACATTCTAAGTGTTTTTGCTCATTAAGAAACTAAATCTACTTGCAAAACTACTACAGGTATATGCGTGTAAACTCTCCAAATGTGATGTAAAGCGATCAAGTGATCAAGTGATGTAAAAAACATTACACATTACCATAGCGAAACACCAATTAAAGGCTAGTTATTTTGGTGATTTTAGTTGTTTTTCTTTATTAGTTTGACAAGAACAAAGAAACAGATTAGTGGTTAATGAACAGAATCACACACACAAACAATAAAAGAAAAAGTTGTAATTTTATTCATATTGAACATGCACACTTTACATAAGTATTGGAAATAAATACAATATTTGACCCTAAGTGCCATACAAATGTGTTTTTTAGAAATAGAGATGTCAGCTCTATTTTGCATCTTAGAGCAGCAACAAATGATATCAGCAGAGTCCAATGTTAAGGCAGACACACCAGCTTTCTGTTTCATGTTTGTTTTCTACCATGTACACTTTGCACTTCTGCTGTATACTTTTATTTGAACAGAGTAAGGCAGTATAAAAGAAAAATGGGTGAAAAAACAGACTGCGTTGTCAGTTACCATGGGGGAAAAAAATTTTGTATGTAATTAAAATTTACAGTGGAAGATTCTGATTCATATTGATGTAGATCCAGAGTAAAGAAAAGCAGTGGTAATACTTTGGATTTGCTTATGCAGTTTAGAACTGAATCTGGACCATAACATTTAACAATCTGCATTTTGCATCAGATAGCATTGTATATAGTAAGTACTTAATGGTTTATAAATAGCATACATATTGTAAAAGGTGATGCAAATATAGCATTTCATGTTTTTTCTTCTCACATTATTACCATAGCTATTGCAATGTTAAAGCTACTTAAACAGCCACCTTCATGTATGCACCTTTTTTTAGAACTCTTTTTTTATTTACTTTTATGGTGGAGTTCATTCAAGATACAATGAAATAGCTGATAAAGGCTGTGCTGGAGGAGAGACCAGTAGGGAAGGATAACGATCTCACTGTTATGAATAAAGTCTGCAGTCTTTCAATCCAGAGAGTATGCAGTTTTTCAGAATCAAGAGAGAAAAGCAAAAGGTCTCTGACAGCCAGGCTGTGCTGACTCGCTGTGCCTCAGCCATCAATTATACACTGAAGAGTACAAAACTCCTTTCAGACCACAATGCCCTGCAGCCTCACCTGGAACAGACGCTGAGAGCAGGTACTTTTGGTTTTCACTGCTACCCACTCACTGGCAGGTTGTATTCAAGGCTGTGTGTTTAATCCATAAGTGCCTCTACAGAGCTGGTCAGAGGTGCCTCTCAGAGGTGGTCCCTGCAGACCCCTGGGCAGCTTTCCACAGCCCACGTTGTTGCCTGACTCACCTCCTCTTCTCCCCACAGCTACTGATGCCAAGAGCAAGGTGAAGAGGACGAAAATTATCTCAAAGAAGAAAGGAAGGAGCTGAAAAGAGGGTAGGAATCAAAGGAATTGTGAAGACAGGAAGAGGATGAAACTAGTAGTAGTAGTAGTAGTAATAGTAGTAGTATTACTGTTAGCATTAGTACTGCTACTAATATAAACTAGTACTACAATTATATATTAATGTAATGAATAACAACAACAGTAACAATAGGATGAACCTCCAGCAAATGTTTCCTTTTCTTTTATCATTGCCTCAGAAGCTGTGCTGATGGGTACCTGAAATGAAGCAATAGACAAAGATAGTGTTTGCTTACACCTCCATTATTTTGCTTGTGAAGTATTTGAAGTTATTATAAAAAAAATATTAATATTAATTAGCTGTCCAGTAGGCTCTCTAATTGATATTGAAAATCATCATTGTCACAGTAAACTATCCCCTTGATATTTTTTTCATATGCTAAGTGAAACTCATAATGCTCCTTTTGTGTTGACCCTGGGCTCTAGTGAGCATGGAAACACCTGAATATATAAATTCTTATATGAAATTCCCATCTGAAGCCCATGGTTCTTTTCCCCCAATGTCTGTGTGAAAAACATGTATAATTTGACCCTACAGGACAGGACAAAATTATCTCTTAAATAAAGTTTTTTATTTAAACAGCCAGATTATTTATTGCAGAAAGTTAAACATGTAAATAATTTCAATCTCTTTCTTAATTTTACACTATATTCACTGGATTGTTGATACATAAGTGAAATAGAGCTCCACATATATGTATATATTTGTTCAGTGCATTTTGTCCGAATTATGACCTGACAAGCACCTGGATATACCACCATCACCTCAGAATTTAAGTGTTCAGATAAAAATAATAAAGTTGTAGTAATAAATCACTCTGGTTTCAGATATTTTACTGTGTGCTTAGATAGCTAATGTGACTTTCTATTTCAGAATTAGCTGGACTAAGATTCTGTGCATTTGTTTGTGTTTGTTAAGTGTTAATCATACAAACATCAGAATATCAAAAAGCCAAACACAAGCTGCATAACAAGCTCTTCCTATTTTTAACATCAATCTTAAATTAAGGAGCAGTCAGTTCTGTTGTAGTCAGAGACTGGAATATTTCTAAGTACCAGTAGTTTTACCCAAAAAACTCCTGCACATGGTATGGGACTTGGAAGACACAGGGAAGTCAAAAATAAAAATGAAATAGTACTAAAGAGACAGAAACAGCATAGCTTTTCTTTTTTTCATTAATCCAATGTTTGGGGCCTGCTTCAATTTTTTAAGTTTTTCAGGATGGCAGCAGTGGCAAATGCAGGAAAAACTGACTAGGCGCAGTCATCTGTGTACAGCATCTTTTACCCGAGCAGATGGTTCATTGTTGTAATGTTAAAGCTGCAATTGAGACAGATGAAAAATCATTCCTCAGACCTCAGTGTTTTTTATGGTGAAAATATGCCCATGCAATAAGTACATTGCTGCACAGAGGGTTGTGTTTCCAGTGCTTCCAACTCATAATTTTATTTCTGGTCATAAAGTAATCAGTTTTCTTTAAAAAGCTCCCACAATAAATACAGAGCCTCATGATCTACTCTGTCATTTACTGCTGGGAAGAAAAATAGGAGAATGAAATACAGTGCCCTTTAGAAGCTCAGAAGTAAAAAGGCAAACACACACAAAAAACTTCAAAAAAGACAAAGCAAAGAATAAGAAAACGAAATAAAACCAAAAGAATAGTGTTTTTAAAGATATTTTTATGATTAGGAGACTCAAAATTGTTGTCAGAAGTGCTAGTAGGGCATTCACACTTTTCTCAGTAAACATGAGCTAGAGCCCCAAATGTGACTAATACTATAATAATAAAGCTCTCATAGACTAATATCAGTAAAAATACATGCAAGATTATTCACTAGTAGGAAAAATTGTTATAAAGGAATACTTAATAAAAATAATTATCTTCTTAAATAATTGTATCACATCTTTAAACTTAAAAGTACCTTACTTAGAATTTCTGGGATGATTTTCTTATAATTTTCAACAGCTCCTATTTTTAGTAGCTTATAGTTTTGACAGGAAAGTCAAGTGGTAGAAATTATTCTGAAATTTGTACCATGCTTGTAAACAGTTCTAGTTAAAGAGAGGAAATAAAGGAAAAGGACTTAGAAAATACCAAATACGGGATTCTTTTAAAAAAAATTCTTTTTCAAAAACGCATTTCTAGTGCAAAACTGCCAACACTTGTTGAAACAGATAATGCAGAGACTCAAAAAAGTAATCAAGCAAAATATTTCATTTTCAAGCAAGTCTTTTTAACCTGGGGCTCTGTTTTATTTATTTCTTTTTTATCTGTATTTTATTTGTTTTATTTATTTTTTCGTTGTCTTCCATTTAATACAAATTTGGCCCAAATTGAAAACATTTTGGCTTTACTGATTAATCAGGAAGCCTGAGAAAACAGTTATTCCTTTAATTAGTATTTTGTTTGGGCTGTAATCCCCTTGGTGAAAATACAGAGCACTTGGTGCTTCTTTTTGCTGTGTTTTTAACATAGACTGATACCTC
The DNA here is from genome assembly GCF_030490865.1 of Poecile atricapillus. Taxonomy (NCBI): domain Eukaryota; kingdom Metazoa; phylum Chordata; class Aves; order Passeriformes; family Paridae; genus Poecile; species Poecile atricapillus. The sequence continues at coordinate 130,287,530 of NC_081289.1, read as the reverse complement.
CAAAGGCTCTAGTGTTGGGTCTGGACTCAGGAGAGGGACTCCTGCTGCAGCAGGGACATCTGACCAGCTACCATACCTAGCTGATTGGTAGGATACATCGAATTGGAGGTGGCACCAAGCTCTCAGGCAGTGCTGCTTCCTGACCTGCTTGTTTGTTGGAGTAGCTCTGTGTTTATGCCTCAAACCCCTGGCTTAGGTAGGAATGATCTTGTATGTGCCATCTTTGTGGATCTAGCTATTGTCTCTTCAATGCATGTTATAAATACATTTTTGTGGTTCACCTTGGAATATTGACCTCTGTATTTTTACCTTGTGTCTTTTTTTGGAGGAAGTTAGTTGACTGGATTCAGTGTCCTGAGGTTAAATTCCAATTGAATATAACTTACAGGACATCACTCTTAGAGACAGCAGAGCAGGTTATATCCCACATGAATGAACAGATTGTTCCAAGGCTCTGACAGGGTCTGTGCTCACCTCAGCCTCTTATGTGAAAACTAAAAAATATCCTGCAAACACTTCTATTCCTGGTTAGGTTTTAATTGAGATGAAATTGAGTTAGAAGTTCCTTTCTCTTAAACAAGCCCCAAACTAGGTATTATAACATGTTGGTATCATTCTGCTGATACCAGATTTTATCCTAACATTTCAGTCTATATCTGCACTGTGTACAGCTGTATTAATGACTCCAAACACACGCAACATGCAGGAATATGGAGGTGTTAATATGTTGGGCTTCTGGACTAATTCAGCTGACTCCATCAGTAAGACAACTTGCAAGTAAGAAAACTTGCATTGCTGCAGACAAAAATAATCCCAGTGCAAAAAGCAGTCTTAATTTAGCAGACACTGATTTATTTCAGTAGCAGAGTTTGATGTGCATAGCTTGCAATTTTGCCATCCTGTGTACTGCGGTACCTTACACAACTATAACCTGCTAGTTGTCACACCTGAATGGGTTCAGAGAAACTGTGGGCTTGTTTCTGTGCCTGGGACATCATCACAAATGTACCTCTTCTAAAGAAAGAAGACATATACAGTAAATAAGATTTATCTCATTACCTCTACCTTGGTTGGCCTCTGCCTTTCCTCAGAAAAGGGAAACAGGAAGCCTCTTTCTTAAAAAATGTTCTGTAATTAGAATGCTTATTATTAATATCAGAGCACATTAAAGCTGAGAAACATTCATTAGATATACATACAGAACTTCTAAAGAGTAAAGTGGGCCAATCGTCGCTTTGCCAAAAGTCTTCCAATAGAGCTGGAAAATACTGTTCAGCTTCAGGCAAGGCTGCTGAAATGTTGTAATTTGGTTTCAGTTTGACACCTGGTGCTGTGTCTCCTCGAGCTGGGTGCTCTGCTGCTGGCTGGAGCGCCGGGGTCAGACCAAGGCTGTGACACAGAGCCACCCTGCTCCGCAGCAGCTGCCTCCTGGGAACCCCAGCAAACACCTACACACACACAGGCCTGCGCTCGGTGCCACCAGAGCTAAGAAATAAGGGCTGGTTTATGCTTCCTATTCCCCTTTGTATATGTATGATGTAGACTCTGTAAGGAATAAAAAATTATTTATAAAAATAGGAACTTCAAATGAAATCTGAATATCTTAATGACAAAGCTGGATATATGTGTGAATACGGACTGCATATTTGTGGATAGACACACCAAATACATGAAACAAAATGGGAAATTCATATACAGCTGTCCCAGGTGCTCAGCACTCAGCTTTGTTGCAGGAAAAAAAAAAAAAAGTGGTAAAATCACTAAGATTTAATCATAAAATAATGCTGTTGAAATTTTTTGTTCTGGCTTGTTTATGGTGTGATTTGGTTTTGGTTTTGTTTGTCAGAACAGTTCTCACTGACTTATAAGCAAGAGAATTATAAGATCTTTATTATACTAGGAGATTTTTTGTATTTTATGCATTTAAATGGAATTATATGTAGAACTCTTAGAATAGAAGACTGCATATTTAAGGAAGTCTTAATCTGATAATTGATGATTATAATCTGGTCCCAGATTAAATGACTTTTTTTTTCCTTACAGCAGCTAAGAGAGAGTGACTTTTGATTTTAAAGGTTTTTAAATTAAAAAAAAACCCAAAAACAACCCACAAAACAAAAGAGAAAAAAGTGCCAAATACAGTACTTGTAACTTCCCACAGGTGATGTTATTCACCAAGAACAGATGACACCATGCTAACCATTGTCACATATCATGTCATTAACCAATGACACCATGCATGACACCATGATAACCAATTCTTCTAAGCGGCGTTACATACCAATATTTTTTCATGCTCCAGAGGCATAAGCCAACATACCCTGGAATGCTGAGAAATAGACTAAATCCCAGAGTAGCTCTTAAATATAAATTAACCAGGTTTCTTCTAACTTGAATGATTTTATGATTCTTGTTTCTATTCTATTAAAAAGAGCCTTGGTTTGGGCTGCTAAATTCAGTGTCACAGGACAGTGTTGGGAGCAGAAATTCTTGCTGACCCCCTCTGTCCTTGCAGGATGTTTCACCTCGCAGCCTTTCCTGTGCTGGTCCAGGACTTGGCAGGAGGCACCATGACACGAAGAGAAACTTGAATTGTTTGAGAGCTGTGGACAACTGAGAGCCAAAGGCTAACCATCTCCATTAAGGTTTTCTCCAAGCTCAACCATACACAGCGAAGGAGGAAGGTATCCTCTTGTCCTAGGGAGACTTTATGATGTTTGTATCCCCAGCTGTCTGTTCTGTTTATGCTGGATGTTAAGTTCTGCACCTTCAAGACTGGTTCTGAGAGTGAAGTGGGGGAAGAAGAAGCTGCAGTTTGTGTTCTGACACAGCACTCACTGCCCCACATGCTGCTCTGCACTGCTCTGTCTGCAGCATGGACAGACAGAGGGACAGAGCTCTCCTTTGCTTTTAGTTAGTTTTTAGCTAGCTGAGGCAGAGAAGCTCCCTGGACTGTGTTTTTTCCTTGGATCTGTTTAAACCTGCTCTGGACTGAAAACCCAGAAAAGCCCTGGGAGCTCACGCCTGTGTCCCCACAGGGCCTGGGCTTTGGCACTTTCCAGCACTGGAGGGACTGACAGGAGACTGGGCAAGCTGAGCTACCCCATGACAAGGACCTTCTGGATTTGCTATCTCTCCAAACAGTGAGAGGTTTCATTGTTTAATATTATTCATTTCTTAATACTTGTGAATACTTTCCTTGTTAAATAGGTTTTTTCCACTTTACTCGAAGGAAATCTTTTCCCGAACCAGTAGGGGGAGGGGTCGCTTGAAACTGCTTTCTAGAGGGACTCCTTTGGAAGTTTGCTCCCAAATTTACCCTAAACCAGGACAGTTCTACACAGGTAATACCAAGGTGTGTTTGCATTATTCTGAGCTCTCATCCCTGTTTCACCATGTACTCTGGGCATTCATGAAAGACAGCAAAAAACAGACTTGTTCTTGTCAACAGTTGATCTGTTCGACACTTTGAAGTTTTGTTTTGGGGGAGGAAGGGAATTTTCTGATAGAAAATGGTCTTTAGTTTAATATTTTAATATTTTTCAATATTTTTTATTTATTTTGTCTAATTATTTTTTTAGTACTGTTTTGATGTTAAGTCCCTTTATAAAATATTATTTGTGAACATAGTATATCAAAATTGTATTCAGAAATGACAATTTTTCAAAGTATTGTCATTGGGAAGCCTGCTTGTTGATCCAGACAAATTCAGTGCTATTTTTTTCAGAAAAAAATGGTGCAAAAATTTTGGCATTCTGCCAATTTACTAACTTGTATCAGTGCAGTTACTGTAGGAAATCTGCCCAAGTAGGTAAGGAAAGATGAACCCTTTACTGATAAATTTCTGGGAGAAGCGAGGAAAAAAGCTTGGTGAAAACATATTTTATGATCAGTTCAGGAACTGACTATGGCTTTTGCAGCAGACTCTGAGCTGTGCCTCTTCTTCTTTTTGTGTCTAGGATAAAATATTTTTTATACAAAAATAAGAATGCGAAAAGTATAAAAATTCTTTATGGATGCAGCTGTGATACCAAGCGTTATTTTAGCTTATAGGAACATGGTGGCTTATCCTTACATTTCTCTTCATAGCTGATGCAAGGAACCTATGTTTTTCTGTAAATATCAAAGAGTCCTAAGTAAAAAAATTATGGAACAAAAATATGTTAAAAAACCGTGTATATAAAAGGCTAAGTCCCCCGTGTAAGGTAAAGAATAAAAAATAAAAGGACTGTAGTATGCGAAAGGAGCTGGAATGAAATACAGTGTCACAGTTAAACTGGGTTTAGAAGTTTTCACAGGACTTGCTGGAAAATATACATCATTTCTATGAGAAGATTTGAGTTTATTAGTAATAGTCTGGGTAAAATTTCAGGATTTAAGAGAATACCAATAAAGCGAAGATTGACACTAACCAGACCATGCTATAAATACCACACAAAGAGACTAAATAAGCCCTTTAGTGAGAGACATGCTTGATGTTCTGCTTCACTGTTAGTCTGTAACAATAGGAAGAAACCTGTTGTCTCTGTAGAATTAGTTCAGTTAAATAAACTGCTCAAAGTGCTATTGTTTAGGACTGACAGCAGCTGCTTACTGTGGTTCCTGTTTATGCATGATCAGCTGATGCAGCTTAGAGTCTGCTGCAGTGCGCCTGTAGCACACATACATTTTAAACTGTGCCATTTGGTATATAGAGCCAGTCCATGTTGCTTTGCATAAATTCCTCTTGGTTTTGTTCCCACCAAGTGGTAAGCATAGCTCGAGATGCAATGTAAGTTGCTCCTCTAAGAAGAAAATTCCTGAATTTTTAGAAATTCGCTTTTTTGAAGGTGAATTGGCATATACCTCTAATTTAGTTGCATTAACCCTCAGAGCAATTATGCTTTTCATATTTGACTGCAAATGTAAACTTAAGTCTGGATTGCAGCATATAATCTGTAGTAAAAAATTAAAATAATTTATTATTCTGAGTACCAGTATGAAGGCATTTTTTTTTCTTAATGTCTGGCAAAGATTGAGACCAAAATTCTCTCATATTTTGTTTCTACAAGTAGACTGAATTTCATTCTGATAAGGAATGTGTCTGTTGTTAATAAGTGTGCATTTTTGAAATGAACAAGACAGGTTACATTTCTGAAAGCTCCTCCAGACATTAAATAATATATTCAAGTGTTTAATTTAGCAGTTGGTTTGTCTGCACATGTAGTGGGCATTCAGGTCTGGGAGATAACATAGATATTGATAAATATGTTGTCTATACCACTAAGGTGATGCCATTCAGCCTTTTCAGTATTGTGACCTATAATATTTTGCTAATACAAACTTTGTGCTCACTGGTAATCATGGGATAATAATTCTAAACAGCTAGAAGAGAGCTCAGCTCAAGCCCTACACAGACATATGTCAGAAAGAGATTATAGGGTAAGAGGCAGAGAAAATTAAATTTTAACTCCCTCCCCTCATACATAAACTCAAAAGACTCTCCAAAACAAACAAATATATCCTCAGCTGTTAGGACAGATAGAAATCAGTACTGAAAACTGGATTAAAAGGTTGATTTCATGGGGACAGAAGGGAGCAGACTCTCACTGAAAGCATGATCTTCTAATCCGATGCAGGAAAAGCTCTAGCTGAAGGTCCAGCTTTAAGGCTGGACACCTTAAAGTTCCTGAGGAGTTCACAATTCATAATAAATGAATAAAATGAATAATTGAAAATTAATACCAGCACTTAGACTGTTCTGTGCAGAGTGAAAGAAAAAAAATGTGAAATGAAATTCATAGAGATTCTTATGTTTTCCAAATTATGCTAAGACATGGAAAGCTAGCTTCTTAACTTTAAGATGTATTTATGTGTTTAGTAGCAGGGAGTTGCAGTAAATGTAATATTATTATGCAGAATGTATTTGTACCTCATTTATATATTTATAGTAATTTTTAGGCCCAAGAATCAGTATTTAAAGACTAGGAGTTTTTATGAATAAATGCTTCCCGTTCAGGTTTTAAACTCAAAAAAATTGACACAAAATAAAAACAGCTTTTGGCTATGCTTTGAGACTAGTATGGATAAGATTCACAAACTGGGGATATATAAATTATATAAATGACCTGGTAGAATCTATTTTTTTCTTAGATCAAAAAATTATAATATTTATTATGTTATAAGTCCTTTGAGATTTATTAAGCAACACTATTTTTGAAGATGATGTGATTGCTGGATTTGGTGCTTTTGAATCTGAAAGGATGAAAGAATATATAAGTTGTTTTTTTTTTAATTTGTTTTGTTTCTTCTTTAAATCAGAGGTAACCCATAGTCTTCAACTGATATGTTCCATTTAACGTCAAATTTATATCAACGTGCTATTCAGTAGCAGAAAATATTAAGAATAAATTTTTAGTGTGATTAAAGTACTCACATTCTGAAAATGACATTTAGTTGAACTTAAATTCATTAAAAAACAATTAAAAGGCCAGACAGTTGGAATATCAAATCAGGAAAATGTAATAGTTTCATTCTGTTTATTTGTACTCTTGTCTAAGAACTAAGAAAGATGACTGCATGTCTTGGAGGATTTTTCAAATGAGATTGCCTACAGAAGTAAAGGAGAATATAAAATACATGTATAAATCAGATTCAAGGTGATGTATGCTTTATTAGAAACAAGGGATCTCCAAAAAGTTTAGCAAAGAGGTTGGTGTACTAAATCAGGTAAAGTGTGGTAAGGCACAGGAAAAGGAGTTTACCTGGTTTTCCCAGGTAAATGATCTGTGCCTGAGGATGTAATACAGCTTGTTTTATTCCAGCCTGGTACCAAAATACACAAAGCATTACTGGCTTTCTTCTGGATCAGAGTGAATTTGGCCAGAACAAGGCCAAGTTCTTATCGTGATAATCCCCATGAGCTTAGAGCAAGGAGGTTTTGGCCTATGTTTAATTAAAGCAGAATTACAGTACTTAGACATCTGTTACATTTGTACATTGTGGGTCAAGGGCTCAGCTCAAGCTTCTCTTCTGAGGTCTCTATGACCACTGCTGAGCCTTTTTTCCCACTCCAGTATTTTTCATAGCTAAATCATGACTTCCATGTTTAAGGGCACTTTCCCTTATCAGGGAAAGTCATGTAACTTGGTCCTCAATTTCTAACATTTTGAGATTTTAGGAAATATATTTAGGAAGAGAAACCTTCCAAAGAAGTTTAATGAGCCACAGTGTGGAATCAGTAACAGGGAGAGATGCAAACTTCATCTTTCACTCTTAGAGTGATGAGGTGGTTATCTAAGCATTGTAGTTAGATACAATGTTCTATTGTCTTTATCTGAACACCTTCAAACAATGGTTTTCCTACATTTACATAATTTTTACTTATTTTTATCTTTTGTTTTGCATCATACATTTTGACACTTCATTCCCTTCCCACCCCCACCCAAAACAACCTCAGGCAAGAAATTCATCCCTCTTTATACGAGCCTTTAGTTTCAGTCAATGAGACTAATCACATGACTAAAGATTTAGACATATATTCCTTTTACCTATGACAGTTGAAGATTGTCCTCTTTTCTCCTCTTAAATTACTTCTGTCCTGGCTCTGTTAGCAAGAGAGACTATTTGACTGCCCTGCAGGCACCTCAAATAGAAGTATCACAGTTTGCATTGGAAAATTTTGCTTTAGATCTGTGTAAAAAGTTGTATTTGAAGTACTTTTTTAGCTCCTCTCTGTGTGAACACAATGTTTTTAAGAAAAGAGGCTATTTACCATCCAGTTTTACATTTTGTTGGGTTTTTGCCCAATTGCCAGTGTAGACCTGGTGAGTTTATTCCAAAACAATTAAGGAAAAAGGGATTTAATTTTGAAATATATTGGTGAAATCCATTTCCCATCTATTGTTATCACATATATGGACTTCAAGTGACCAGGCAGTGCATTTTGATACTTCTGTCTTTACTGACCCTCGAGAAGAAGAAAAAGAAAAATTTCCTACTCCATTTTTGGAAATACTTTACATTGGTGAAGAATTCTTCAATGAACAATGAGGCCTCAATTCTGCATATAAACAATTTTTTCTAACTTTAAAAAAATGTCCTCTGTAAAGTTTTGGGTCTGAACTTCGACTTGATCTAAAGGAGTATTAAATCCTCTTCTGATGAACTGTTAGGTATACCCCTGAGCAGCTTTTCCCACAGTTTTAGGAAAGTGATATGTTCTGGCTCAGTGAAGACAGAATCTGAAAATTTCATAGTGCAAGGCTTCATATTCTATAAGGATATAAAAGAAATTATATATAACCTAAACAGTTTGCTGAACAGCAAGTGTATTTCTTTCAAAGTAAATAGCTTCTGCAAAATATTATTTATATAGTTCTTGCAAATTGGTTTGAAGTGTTGTTTAGACAATCTTATTATGTATAAAGATAAAAACTTCCATCAAGAAATTATGCAAAAGAAAATGGACACACCAGCTGGATAAATCTATCATACATCGGCAAAAAGCAACAAGCACTTTTAATTAGCTGAGTGAATGTAGTTTGTTGAATGTTGAAAGCACAGGCTCACTCATATTAAAATGTGCCTAATTTTCTGTGAAAAAGTCCCATCTGAACAGCCCTGACCATAGTCAATCATACTAAAAGCCACTGGTGCTTTATTTGATTTACCAATATAAAATGCAAATTAGGTGATTAAGTGGAGTGGCAGACATAGTAGGGCCTCTTTCAAACCATCAAGTTAAATGCAAGCAGACAGCAAACTGGCTGTGCAAAGAAAATTTTAGCATATTCGTTTGATTAGTGCTACAAAAATTTAATTAGGTTGGCTAATTACTTGACAAATTGCTCTACACTAGAGAAAAGGCAGAGCATGTTTTATTTCTGCAAAAACTGTGTGTGTATTTTAGCCCAAATGCTATCTGCCAATTTGCAAAAGCGTTATTAAATGAATGAAGAATGGTACAACAGTCTCCAACAATGGCGAATTGTATAATGCATATAATTAGAGAAGGCACACACCACTATATCCATATGCCCATGATCCCTCATGTCTAAAAATATTTAACACAATATTTCTAGAAAAATACTGTCAAAACAGATTATTGCAAGGTTATCAAATTTTCATAAGAAGCAATATATAGAAAATACTCACTAGTGGAAAACATGGGTCATCCAATGCAGTACCTCTTCACCCAAATGAACTCTATCAAACACAGTAACACTTTGTCTGTATGTTGCTAAGAGGAAATAACATAAACTGTACAGCTGAGGGATATTTCTCTCTATTTATTGTTAAGCAATACCAAGAACATTAGTTCTCTGGGAAAGGAAAAAAAAGGAAAATTTGGAGGAATTTCACATTTTGCAATTTTATTGGTGTGAATAAGCCATGAAAGAAGAACATCAGGACTTTAGGTAGAGTAATACATTTCTCTTCTTGTTTGTCTGTTTGCATTCACATGCCACGAAAGCTGCCAATTTTTATTCAGGAGACTGCTTTTGCTTTTGCTGGCATTCAGTGTAACTAATCAGCCTCTACTGACTCAAACATCATGATAATATAAATAGATACCCACTTTATCTACTCAAGTGGAAAAAATAAGTATCATATTATATAAACATAATGCATTGCAATTGGCAATTAGATACTGCATTTAACTCAGGCTAAAACAATGTCTTAGGAAACCAAGGAATATATGAGATCTCTTTTAACAATCATTATACATGTGCATGCAGGAATAAAATATTATTTCTCGCAATTAGCAGTTCTTAACTTCTGTTCTACCTTGCCAATATACTTTTAAATGTACAGTCTTAGTGAGACATCAAAAACCTTAAATAAAGTATAATTTCAGACTAACTCAATGTAAGTATTAGTCTGTGACCACACTTGTTTCCAAAATAATATATGTTAAAACAAATTTTAATTCCTTTTCAGTTTGTCTGAACAACTGTTAAGCTCTATTGAATAAAAAGATAAATGGGGTTTCTGATGATTTTAAAAGGAAAGTAGCCAAACACTGTATTTCAGTCTTTATATCCTGGTTCCTCAAAAGTCATGTTTTTCAAAAGATGATGCTCATTACTGCATTTATGCCTTTTGTAACAAAAATGAAAATATTTGAAACTCCTTTTAACTTAAAAAGCTTTGTTTATACTGAAATAATCCAGAAAGAAGAATAAGAAGATGGTGGTGGTAGTAGTAGTAGTAGTAGTAGTAGTAGTAATAATAATAATAATAATATTAATAATAATAATAATAATAATAATAATAATAATAATAATAATAATAGTTTTGAAACCACTCACAGAGAATAAAAAAAATACAATTTGTTCTACTACTACAGTCCTTTTTCATGAAATCAATAGGAAAAGCAACACAGAGAAAATGCTCCAGCATCCAAACAACTAGCTTTATCCTAGCATTGACAAGTCCTGACGTTCAGTGGATGCATCTGCATTGAGGTAGAACTTAATATTACCCACACATTGAGAGAAAGATGCCACAAATTAATTATCCAAGACTGAAATTCTTTAAAATAATTAATGAAAGGAGGAAAAGAGAAGCTGCACTTCAGTCTTATTTTGACATGTTCACTATAGATATGAAAAACTCTGCAGTGAATAACAGGCCTTGTGTGAGATCCTTCAATAAAATGGAACTTTCCAATGAAGACTAAACTAAAAAATCACCATTTTTTGAGGATAAATATCTAATAAGCTATTGAAAGCAGTGATTGCACAAGCAATCCCGAAGTTCCCTTGAATATGTCAATGACAACTTCCTTATAGAAGTGATTGATGTGCCAGCATGGACAGGTGCCATGCTGGACCTCGCACTCACCTGTGGGGAGGAGTTGGTGGGGAAGGTGATGGCCCAATGCCACCTTTACTGCAGTGACCACCAGATGGTAGAGCTTGAGATCCTTGGCAATGAGGGGGTCATACAGCAAGGTCACCACTGTGGGCCTCAGGAGAGCAAACTTTGGCTTCTTCAAGGACCTACTTGGTAAAGTCTCAGGGGAAAAAGCTCTGGAGGGCAGAGGAGCCGAACAATGCTGGCTGGTATTCAAGGATCACCTCATCCAAGCTCAGAGCAATGCATGCCAAAAAGGAGCATGCCCCCATGGATAAGGAACTGCTGAGCAAATTCAGAACATAAAAAGAACCTCTCAGAAAGTGGAGAACTCCTAGCAACCTTCCAGTACCAGAAGAGGCCTACAGGGAAGCTGGAGAGGGACTCTTCATCAGGAAGTGTAGTAACAGGACAAGCAGTAATGGATATAAACAGAAAGAGGGGAAGTTTAGGCTGGATGTTAGGAAGAAATTATTTGCTGCTATGGTGGAGAGGCACTGGAAGAGGTGGCCCAAGAGGGTTTAGGACCCTGGCAGTGTTTAAGGCCACGCTGGATAAGGCCTTGAGCAATGTGTTTTAGTGTCCCTGTCCATGGCAGGGGGATTTGGAGCTAAATAATCATTAAGATCCCTTCAAACCCTCAACATTCTATGATTCTATGGCTTTTTCTATTATTTTGTCCTGGTCTTGAGCATGTTATCTATGGCAAGTCCACATTCATGAAAATGGAAACAAGGGAACATAACATCTTCAGATCTGTTAAAAGAGAATTGTGCTTTCTCAGGAAATGGCAACCTAGTGTCAGTGTGTGTTAAAGAACTTGAGGAAAATAAACTTCATATTTGATTTTACTTTATATGTTTTGAAAAGCAAAGAGAAAATTTTTAAGAAATATTTTAAATGGCTATGCAAATTAATAACTGTGTATATAATAACTGTATATGTATAACTGTCTATTGAACAGCTAGATAGGGAAGCCAGAAGAATACAGAAAAATATTATTAGAACAGATGCTGGACACTACAGCTCTTCCTACTGGCCAGCATAGACCAGAGAATATTAAGGATCTTATCAATGTAGCATAAGAATTTTTAATCTTCTTTTTGAAATTTTTTCATCATAATTAATGTCCATCTTCCCACAGGTGCACATCATCACTCTCTCTAGCCAAGCCCAATCCTCTAAATTTCAAACTGTCACCTTTCAGCTTTTGTAAAATGCAACAATTTGTCCTCTCAAATCCTTCCCATGTCCACAAGTCCCGGGTCTCTTTTGACTGCTATAATGACTTTTTGACTGAGCCATTGGTACTCAATCTGAGAAGCACCTTTCCTGAAGAGTAACTTCTATGACAAAGCTGTGAGAAGGAGCAGCAAAAAAATTAGGAATGTCACATATATGAGGAACAGATTTCAGGAGGGGTTTCTGGGGCCTGATCTCATCTCTGTGTTACATGTACTGACTATGTGAACAGTGCAATGCCCTTGGGATACCCTGAGTAGGACCACCAAAGAGAGAGCAGCTCTGGAGCCAGCAGAAGAGGCAGCAGACGCAGGACTGTGTATGAGGAAACTTTTCATTCTCAGCATTTTGCTTTGGCCTTCACTAGCTGGGGACATGTACAGAACACTGCTTATCCTACAGTGATGAATGTGTCAGTATAAAACAAAACTCTGACAAGTACAGAGCTTCTTGTCTGCTTGATTTACTTCTCATTGCTGCCTTTCCCTGTGTGACAAGAGAACAGGAACCCTAAATGTTTGAAAAGACTTTTGCTGCAGCAGAAGTAAATGTAAAAAGTAACAGGCAGTTTTCCTATTTTTAAAAAAATCCCCTACTCCTTAAAAAAAGTCACAGAAATAGGAATCCAGTTACTACTTGGATGAGACAGAAGCTGGGGGAGGTTGAGACAAAATAGCTATTCATTTTTGTTACTGTTTATGAGGGAGACACACAGCCCTGGAATTCACATTAGTGAGATTAAGAAAAAAATTGGTTTACATGCAAATTATAGAGTTGGTGCATGGATTTATATTGTACTGCTTTTTAAAAATCTCAGTTTAGAAAAGGACCATATTTTAAAAAATTGTTGCATTACTGGATTATTTGCAATTTGTTCCTTGTTACAGCAAAAAGCTGCTAGACTTGTTTTGGACTTGTTCCTGGTTTCACATGATTTTTTTGTCAATATTTTGTGTTTCATATTCTCTCTTTATTGGCTCTTTGTCTTGCAGACAAGACACTGTACTAAACTGTTATGCCATTCCATCCTTGTGTATGTAGCACGATGATCTGACTTAGGTAACAAGGTTGAAAAAAACCTCATTTAGTTTCCTCTGTGTCCTGGTCTATGAAGGTTATTTTACTTTGGCTTTGGTGGAATATCATGGTTATGCTATGCATAGTTAAAATTTTCATACCAACATTAGATTTTTGATAAATATTTCTAGATTCAGATTTTGGGTGGCTACCTGGCACTGAACAAACTCCTTAACTTTTCAAAGAAAAGATTATTGGTTTTATTTAGTTGCATTAAGTCTCACACAAATTGATATTTTAATAATCTCACTGTGTATCATTCTAGATAAAATGGGAAAATAAAGTGAACTGGTATGAAAATTATATTAAATCAGAAGAGTTCCTCAATCTTGAGTCACCCTTTTTCAGTCCATTCTGTTTCTGCTATTTGCTGTCAGTTATTATTTTTTTATTTATTAAAATATTATTTTTTCCTTATTGATGGTACTAAATTTACTCCTAAAAAGTTATTTTAGTACACTGAAATGATGGCAGCAAAATATGGTTATAAACACATTTGTGTTACCTTTCTCAGACTCATGTTACCTGAGACATTAGGAAAGGGTCTTGATAAAAAGGACCATCTGTATTGAGAATTTGAAGGAAAACCGTGAAATTTAATGCTATCATAAATATCATAAGTAGCATACACTAATCAGTCTCTCCTTTCATGTGAATTTGAAAATCCTTATCTTGCTAAAGGCAATTATGAAAGAGCAAAACCATTGCTGAAAACTGCCAATAGATTCTGAAGTGTTTCAAACAAGGATTTATTAGATTGCCTACTCACTTGTAAATCATAACAACAGAGGACAGCAGGCTGATGAGAATAAACAAAAAGCTTCCTGGGCAATGCAACTGACAAAACACAAAATATTATATAAGTTAATATTTCAGTGATAGCCCGCAGTCTATTCTTATGCTTGAGAAAATGTCTGCTTTCTTTTATTTCTCAATATTCCTGAAGTATTAGCTACAAGCTAGTGAAAAAAATTAAAGGGTTTTCATTAAATAGGATTTAATTTAAACTTCTGAATGTATTTCAGCTGTTTGAACAAAAATCTATGATGTTTGAAATTATCATTTCCTCACCTTTGTAACAACAAAGACTTATACTTTACCTGTGAGCAAAAGTAGATTTTATTCTATGAAGTGCTCTGGGTTTACATTTTGGACACTGTGATAGCAAGCAGAACCCTGTGAATAAGCCCTGAACATTAAATTATGAGCCACAGTTTCTTCACCTTTTTCATTAACACCTGGGTGCAGGATGTTTATTCTTGATCCAAGATAATGCATCTGAAAACAAACCTTTGATTTAATGCAGCTACTTTTTTAACTGTAGGGTTGATATTGTACAATTTGGGCACATAATTTCAGGGTATGTGTTACAGATGATGTAGCAAACACAGGTAACTTTCTTTTCCTTGTAGGAATTGAGTCCTTGGAAATTTTGCAAGTTCTTGTTTGTGATGTTTAGTTTTGTATGGACCATCTTACTAAATAGTAGCAATAATTAGAAAGTACTGCCAATATTTTCATTAAAACCTCTCCAAAACCAGACAAAATTTCTAGAATGAACAAACCATACCATGACCATATGTGTCAGTTAGGTCAAGAAATTTAGTTCTTGACAGACTAATTTTAAAGTACTGATGATTCTGTCTGTCTTATATAGAGGGTGGTAGCACCAAATCAAATTCATTAACTAATTTTTTCCTCAGATAAAAAGTAATTCTCATTATTTTCTTTCAACTTGAACCTCTTAGCCTGATTGGATTTTAGTCTCCTGCAATGCTGCCCTGGAAAATAATTTTTTCCCTCTTTCTGTTCTTAATCACAATATTCCATGTTAGAGGACACTCAAAATAACTTCTTTTAAGTGTATGACTGAATTCAAGATCGGATTTTAAAGAAGGACTGTTGATACCTCAGCTTTAAAATCATGCAGACATTCAGTTCCAGTTCTGGATCATTAACAATCCCTGCTAAAACCCTCAGGGATCAACGAGCTCTGCAGGTGCCTGAAGCTTCCAAAGCACACTAAGTTCTGCTTCTGCACATGTCCAGATATCTGAGTTATAACAGTGCTGAGCAGCCAGGAGAAATTTCCAGTTTTATTTATCTATATGAAATCCTGAATAATTTACTAGAAATGTAGTCAGAGTGCCGAATTACTGTGAAACAGCAGAGTGTTTGTTTTTTGAACAAAGACTCTATATATATCATATGTGTAAGGTACTGAAGTTCATGAAAGACAGTAAGTGATATAAATATTAGAAAAATTGTTACGCATATCTCAGGGAAGGTAGGGGTGTGTGTGTGTGTGTGTGTGTGTGTGTTTTCTGCCAAAAAAAAGGCAATGTACTTTAAATATAGCTATTTGATACATTAGTGTGATGTTTGTTGGTTGTTTCCTTGAAGACTGTTAGAAGGCTGAGGAGCTGTTACATTTTCTTTAATCTATTAGAAGATGATGGGTGCAAGACTGCCAAACTATGATGTAGTAAAACAAACTCAGAAATTGTTTTTGTGGCAGCACAGTTCAGTCACTGGCAGAGTTAAACCAAAGACACGGTCAAGACAATGATGAGGATCAGAAGATTCAGAAGTTGTAAAACCGTGAAGGGTATGGTGGTAGAATAGGGAAAATAACAATGTTCTTGGGCCATCCAGTCTGTTGCTTTTCTTCCTTGTGGAGTTTATATTAATTTATTCCTTGCACTTGTCTTTCTTGACATAAAGATCAGCTTAAACAGAGGGGCAATACAGGGTACATACAGAGTGAACCAGAGATGTTCATACCCTGCATATAGTGCTGCCTGCTGGTGGTCTACAGTAGGAGACAGTCTACAGTAGGAGACTGTAGATGATGTAGATGTTGACAGTGAGGAGTGACTGACCTCTGAGAGAAGAGGCTGGGGCTGTCCCATGCTGACACAGGAGAATTCATTTGGCCCTAAAACAGCCTGACACTGGACATAGCAGAGACCCACAGGCATATATGTGGTGCCTCTTGGAAAATATTTGTTCTTAAGAGCAAAAATGGCAGAGAGAAAGAGAAATGAGGAGGAAAAAAATAGATGAGAAACAACGCTGAGAACAGCAGAGGCATTGATGGAGGGAGAGACAATACTGCAGACAGCAGAGCAGATCGTGCCAATGGAGCCCATGGATTCACCACACTGGAGCAGGGGAAAAGTGTGAGGACAAAGAAGCAGCAGAGAGGAGCTATTATGAACTGGCCACAGTCCCCATTCTTTATCCCTCTGCACCCTTCACTAAGAGGAGGCTGAGGAGTTGTGAATGAAGGAATGAAGCTGAGCCTATGAAGCGAGGTAGAAATAGAAGGAAAGTGTTTTTTAATTTGTGTCTTAACTTCCCACTATCCACATCTCTTCTAATTGGTAAAGAATTAAATTAATTTTGCCCCAGTTGAGTCTGTTTTGCCAGTGATGGCAGCTGGTATATGATCTCCCTGATTTTATCTCATCCATGACTTTTTTATCTTATTTTCTTCCCTGACCTATTAAGAAGAAGAAGCAGTGAGAGAGAACCTGGAGGGGTGTTTGGCCTTCAGCCAAAGTTAATCCAATGTAGGGTACAAGTGTTCACCTACTGAAGCAAGTGAGGATCTCAGGATCTCATTATCACTGCTCTTAGTTGAAAACAAAGCTGGAAAAGCTCTGAACATTGTGGTTTTGGTTGGATTTGATCAGCTCAGCACACCAACACTGTCTAGCATACTTCAATCCCTGCAGAAAATATGTGTCTCTGTAAAGATAAATTCATAATTTACCCAAATTTAGCCTTCTACTTTCCACTTATATGTCACCTATATAGTGTGCTGAATGTCTGTCCTTTGGCACTCCAGCACTAGTTAAATCCTCACCTTGCCTTTCTCTAGACTAGGCTAGAGCTAACAAAGTGTCTGAATTACATGGTGATTTTCTACAGTAAGAAACCTGGGCAAGAGCCAGACATTCTATTGCTCATGCTATGCCTTGCTTTCTTGGGTGAAATAGCTAGAGACTGTTACTTGTAGATCTGATCCATCTGACAGTAAAAATCTTTCCTGTCTTTCTCTCCCTCTCAGAGAGAGATCATTTAAT
The DNA here is from genome assembly GCF_030490865.1 of Poecile atricapillus. Lineage (NCBI taxonomy): Eukaryota > Metazoa > Chordata > Aves > Passeriformes > Paridae > Poecile > Poecile atricapillus. The sequence goes on along the minus strand of NC_081289.1, from coordinate 130,270,281 downwards.
GTTCAGTGATACCTTCCTATTCAAAATACTAATTGATACAAACTAGGTTCTATAATTAGAACAGAAAGTTGAATTGTCTTGAGGATTTTTTTTTTGTTGGTTATTTTTTTTTTTTTTTTAAGTTGAAAAGAAGTAACTGAGACAGCTGGAGAAGAAGCAAAAATGATTAGTCTTATCCAGCTATTTAAGTAATTCTTGATTACTGACTGCAGGCCTCAGTGTATTAAATTCCAGTATGAAACTGAAGCTTTGTATGAAGTGATGCTTCTATCTCAACTACACACATAGTGAAAATAAAAAAATAAACCTTTGTTCACTAAGTAGTCATCTTTGTACTCTAAATGAAAGCATCTTATTCATAGTACTGACAGTGTGGGTGGTTTAATTCTACATAAGAATGTTTGAGAACCCCAAAGGTAGAAATGGCAACTTGGACATTGTAGTCTTGCAATTCTTGAACTACTAATAAATGGCTGAACCTACTTTAAAAATGCTAGCTATTTAATATTACAGCACTGAGGCTGATTTCCTCTATCTGGCTAAGAATTGTTCTGGCTCTGGAATTATTATAGGGCTGGTCAAGAGATACTGATGGTCAAGAGGGACTGATGGCTGCTGAGAAAAGCAGAAATGAAGTTCCACCTAATTAATCATCATTGATGAGAGACTGAAAGCACCTAGCTCATCAAATATTACAGCAATGATTTTCTAGCTAGTTCTTATTCTAGCAAATACAATCACTCCTGTTGTGTTATCATATTAAATAAAACATTTGTAGCCACTTGTGGATGCTAAATGCAAAAGCAAGCAGGGAACAGAGCCTGTGTGAAACTAAGTCACACAAGGTTCTCATTCTGGCCTGAGAAAGCATAAAAAAGAATCCAAATAATCCTTGGTAAAGGACAAAAATCTGCAGGTGTTGTTTAGTCAAGGGGTGGTGTTTCACTTAACCAATGAGGGTGGATGTGTTGCTTTCATGACCAGTGAGAGTTATAGCTCTCAGACCTTCTCGACCATGTGTATAAAAGAAGATTAAGAATAATAAACTTTGCTCTCTTGGACAATGAAGCTAAGGAAGTCAGTGTCATGCTTATTGGCATTCCTAATAGAATGCAACAGCCACTTGCTGTTGTGTGTGGACTAGGATATGGCTCCTAGTGTGGAAGGAGAATACAAAAGATCTTATGGTAAAAAGTATAATTGTATTCTTTCTGCGCTGCAGCAACAAAAAAGAGTCAGCTCCTTTGCCTCGAGCAGCAAGGAACACCAGCCAGAAGTATACTCTTGAGGGAGGTATAACATAAGTCAATATGTCACATGTGGTCAGCTGTTATTTCAAGTACAGAACCACTGGTACAATCACAGCTCTTGGAGGTTTAGCACTTCAGAAAATCTGGCAACTTGTTTTGCTGCTCAACCAAGACTTTTCAAACCTAATGTTGTTACTAATTTATTCATTCTCCTTTCTTCAGCTTGAACAGAGTTGATCAAGCACGTGAGGTTTTTTACATAAAAAATGTGTAAGTAAATTCAGAAAGATTATTTTCATCTGTTATGTAACCACTTCCTCCTGAGAAGCAGATTCTTTCATCAGTCTATGCTCTCTGTGGTGTGATGAATAAGGTGCTCCCACACTGATTCACAATGGCTGGAATAAAAAGTAAAAATTTCTCTTGGGAGAGACAGTTTATCCAAAAGTCAAACCTGAGAAAACTTCCATGATAAGAAGATCTAGCTTCCATGATATCAAAAGAGAGACCAGGTTATAGTTGAATTATGAAAAATTAGTATTTCTATTTTGGCAGATCGAAAGGTTTCAGTCACTTGTTCCACCTCCCGTATAAAAACCATCCTCTTTTGCAGCTTTACTAAAAATACTATTTATTTGTGAAAATTTTCCATACTGCAGAAAATGCATTTTCTATTGACATAAAAGATGATATATCAGAGGTTTTATTTTTCAACTAGAGAACAGATATCTGAATCATAGCTTCATAGCTTCATCTTTGACCAAACATCACCATATCAACTAAACCATAGCACTATGAGCAATATTGAGTCATTTCTTGAATACTTCCAGGGATGCTGACTCCACCATCTCCCTGGGTACTCTGTTCCAATGCTTGGTAGGTCTTTCCATGAAGAAATTCTTCATGATGTCCAGCTTGAAGCTCCCCTGGCACAGCTTGAGCCCATTTCCTTTCATTCTGTCACTGGCTGCTTGGGAGAAGAGACCAACTCTGGCCACAGTCTCCTTTCAGGCAGTTGTGGAGAGTGGAGTCATGGGTCTCCTTTTCTCCAGGCTAAACACCCCCAGCTCCCTCAGCTGCTCCTCACAGCACTTGTGCTCCAGACCCTGCCCCAGCTCCCCTGCCCTTCTCTGGACTCACTCCAGCCCCTCAGTGTCTTTCCTGCACTCAGGGCCCAGAACTGGACACAGCACTCGAGGTGTGGCCTCACCAGTGCCCAGGACAGGGGGACAATCCCTGCCCTGCTCCTGCTGGCCACACCATTGCTGAGCCAGGCCAGGATGCCATTGGCCTTCTTGGCCACCTGGGCACAGCCTGGCTCATGTTCAGCTGCTGCCACCAGCACCCCCAGCTCCTTTCCAGCCACTCTGCCCCAGCCTGTGGAGCTGCCTGGGGCTGTTGTGACCCAGGGGCAGGAGCCAGCACTGGGCCTTGTTGAACCTCACACCATTGGCCTCAGCCCATGATCCAGCCTGTCCTGATCCCTCTGCAGGGACTTCCTGCCCTACACCAGATCAACACTCTTGCAAACAGGATTGGGCTCAATACTGAGCCCTGGGGAGCCACACTTGTGACCGGCCTCCGGCTGGATGTAGCTCCAGTTACCAGCACTCTCTGGGCCTGGCCATCCAGCCAGTTTTTAACCCAGTGAAGGGTGCACCTATCCAAGTCTTAGGCTGCCGGCTTTTCTAGGAGAATGCTGTGGGAAATGGTGTCAAAGACTGTTCTCGAATGTGTATAGACAACATTCACAGCCTTTCACTCATCCACTAGGTGGGTCAACTAGTCATAGAAGGAGACCAGGTTACACAGGCAGGATCTGCCTTTCCCATTCCTATGGTGGCTGGGTCTGATCCCATGGTAGTCTGTGTGTGCAATGTGATTGCACTTTAGATAATCTCTTCTCTAACCTTCCTGGTCACTCTGGATACTCTGGATACTCTCACAGGCCTGATGTCCCTCTATTTTAGGTGACTTAAGGTGCTGTTGACTGTCTCTTCCCATTGCCTCCAAAGGACATACACCAAATCACAGTGCATCCAAAAATATTTGGAATTAGCCTACGTCCACATCCAATTAAGTTGTCTCCATTTTTTCAGTTCTCCACCTCAGGAAGCGAATAAAAGCCTGTTAGGTTCTCTTAAGACATACAACTCGTCCAGGCTCAGAGGATTCATACTGTAAGAATTTAAAAATTTTCAGTAATGGAGCTTTGTGAAATCAGTTTTCCTTCACAGTGTTAGAAATAGAATGACCTTAATCTATAATTAGATTCCCATGGATATGTTTAGATGATTTTCTAAAAGCTGATTGACCAAATATTTTGATGGCGGCACAGACTGACTTTTAATGCAGAATGCTTTATGAGCAATTATTCACTTTTAAAGAGCTTTGTTAAAATATATCTTGAACCAAATTTCCTTATTTAAAAAAAAATTAAATATATATGTGTATATATATATATATATATATATATAGAGAGAGAGAGAGAGAGAGAGAGAGATAGAGATAGATATAGATACACACACATACACACCTGAAATAGTTTCCTTTTTTCTCCTGACAATTATTCTTCTGGGGGGCCACAGGGCAGAAAAAATCTCTGACAGGAGAAGTATTTTCTTCCTTGAGGAAATCCTAACAGATTAATTTATTTGGCCATAAGGGTTGTTCTTTTTAAAGCACTTTGAAAGCATAAGCAGAGCAAAGAATTCTTGAAAGTGCATGGAATATGATTTACATTTTTAGAACAAAGAAACAAATGAAAATGTGACTATTGTCTTTATCTTCAGTGTTATTGTATGTGGTATCCTTCTATAATCTTCTCTTGTAATGATACTTAATAGCTGCCTTTGAGATATTAATGGAAATTGTCACAGGCAAGGGAGATATTAATGCATCTAATGAAGCAAAAGAGGACTGAAAGGAAAAAAGAACAATAAGTGAAATCTGAACAAATAAAGGAATTCAGCTTATTTCTGAAATTTAACCCTTTATATGTATAATTGTCATAAAATCAAGCAGAACAAATACAGTTGCTATTTAACATAAGAGTATTTTCTTCTTGAAAACTTACAGAGCACTTACAGTACATAGATTCTGGATATAAGAATTCTAATGTATATGATTTGTCAGCCCTTACCACATCATTATAACAACACTGCTATAAAATATGTCAAATTTTTCATAAACTGTACTAAATTAATTTTTTCTGACTGAAGATTATGTGTCCTTCAAATAATTCATAACTAGGAAGATAAATAAAACCATTTTATAAGGAAAAGTGTAATTTGGGTAGAAAATATGGCTCTTGTCAAAATACAAACATGGGCATCACATTTAAGCATGTATACCACTGTCTGTTCACACATCTAATGTCTAGAAAAATTACTATTGCATAGCAAGCAGTTGTCCTGACCAGCTCAGCAAAAAAAAAAAAAGTAAGAGGAAGCTGTAAAATGTAAACTAAAATCTAAATAAATATATTAGCATTTTGTAGCAAATCTTCCACTATTGTTGCCTTTTGGTAATGGAATGTTCAGTGAAAGACAAAGAGTACCACCCAAACAGAAGCTATTCCACTTCACAACAATTTGTTCACTACTTGTTTTTCCAACCCAGAGAAAGATACAATTTTAAAACACTTTAGTTTTTGTAAGAAAATATTTTACTTTAATTACATTTTAAAGTAAAACCTAAATACTTAATATTATTTAACTAAATATATTTAGTTAAAGAATAAAAAATGAAAATTATATTAAATCTGTATGAAGCTCTAAGTTTGTTGCAATTGGCTTGAATAATTACAATTAATGAAAAAATTCATTGAGTACATTGGATGCCTATGTTTTACCATAGTTTTGAAGAAAATAAAGTCAAGGAATTTACAGAAGTTGTTGACTTAATCCCTGAGAAAAATCTTTTGTTGAAATTATTAATCTGGAAATTATAGTAATTTCTGTTGATTAATCTATGTTTTTCTATATTCAGTGTTTGCAATGAAATGGTTTAGAAATGCATGGAAGGTAAAAAAAAAAGAACCAAAAAAAACCACCAACCCATAAATCAAGGAAAACTGGGTTGGCTTTTTTTGTTTGTATTTGATTTTTCTGTGTGGGGGGGTTTTTTATGAGTTTGTTTATGGATTTTGTTGTAGTTTTGTTTTGGTTTTTTTATTTTGTTGTTGTGTGGGATTTTTTGGTACATGTGGTTTAGTTTCCTTTTTGTTTGTTCGGTTGGTTGGTTGGCTGGGTTTTGTTTTTGGTTTTGGTTTTTTTAACCTATGCATTGATTACAGAACAATCAGATTACATCTGGAACTTAAAATTATGATGACTACAAAAAATATGCAGAATTTCATTAGAAGTGGTTCATATTTAATATGAAACCAGAAAAACATGCTTACAAACTCAGCATCTTATGTATATATTGTGTATGTAATGTTGTTTTACACATATAAAAATGTTATAACATGATTTTTTATGTATTTTAATGGAATTGTAATTTTCATCTAACTGTAATTTTAAAATATGAGCAGTCAAAAGTCATTACTTAATCACTAAAAGAGGAAATTATTAGGTGACTTTCTGACAAGAAAAAGGAATTTACTGAATTTTGTTAATGAAATTTGCTGTCTGCTCAAATGTATTTTCTTAGGCATAATATATCTGTTTAGAGTTAAAGAAATGCCAGACTTGTTCTGGTACTATAATTATGAGACTGATTAGCTGATAATATCAATAACAGAAATCTAAATCCAAGGAACAAGGGATCTAATATTATGTAATAAACAGCTATATATGCCTGCTGCAATTACTCTTATATGTATGAACATAATCGACTTTCAGAGGCAGATGAGAATGTAGTTGGTTATGCAGGAGTGGGAAGAGAAAAAGTTTAAGAAAGTAAAGCAAGAAAGATTAAAACAATAGAATACATTTGTAGATTCTCTGATGATCAATTCAAAATGCTACTATTAAAATAATTAGCTAGAATCACCTTGATTTAAATATATGCTAAGCAATGTAACAATTGGACTGCTTCTGAGCCTAGAGGTACTGTAATATTGAAATGAATAAAATAGCAATGCATTTCCTTTTGCAACATATTCACTAGCTGATAGATTCTCAGACAAAAGCAGAGTTTGGCCATTCACATGCTGAGCTTTTAGATAAATTATGCCATGTGTTGCTATACAGAGGCCTGAGATTTCTACAAAAATAATAAGGGATTTTTGTGAAATGTGGACAGGAAATCCCTAGGGAGTATCTTTTATGTGTAAAATTTACAATGTACGAAAGACTGAAAATCCCAACTGCTTATAAACCAAATTACATATACATATGCATCTACATATACATACACATATACATACATGTATACATACATATATACACACACACACACAAAAATCCTAAGAAATAATACCTTTTGTGGCTACTTTAACATTTTAACCTTTTTCCTGACTTTGAGTCAGTCTGAAAAACAAAGATAACCTGAGCAAGCCTCAGATTATTCCTAAGCCATTCTAGAAAAAAGGAGCTATAATTTTTCCTGAAATTTGTGGCAGGCTAACATTTTCAGTGTAAAGATGGTGACTTGTGAACCGAACACTTGAAACCAATGTTCCATTAAAATCACGTGAAAGAGGAAAGAAAGAAAGAAAAATGTACATTTTCCAAGGCTTGGGGGGAGGTATTTGTTGACTCTAAAATAAGTTACAGAACATTCCCTTCATATCCAGACTGTTAATGCTTATCCATGGCTTAAGTAAGAATACTTACTTTTTCTCTTCAATTGTGAACATTACAAACAGAGATTAGTGGCCTTTCACTTCAGAGCTGTCAGAGTTAAAGTGACATGAAGCTATTAACATTCTGTTGCAAGTGGCCAGAAGCTTCCTCTAAGATTCCTCTGTCTTTTGTGTTTTAGATTTTTTTCCCCCTATCTAAAGATCACTAAACCCCTTAGTTTGCACTGTTTTCATGATAATCACCCATTCCCTTTTAATTTGAATCAGGATATGGCAGAGTATCTTCCAATTATTAGTGCTCCTGGCAAAGTATCTTCCAATTATTGGCGCTCCTTCACAGCCCAAGATATTATATGCTTCAAAAATTCAGATTATCCCATATAAACTATTTCATGATATTCCATATGAAAAAGTATGAATACAGTAACTAAAAGGCATCAAACATATCTGTGAGATCACCAGTTATAAAAAGAAATTAGTATACAACACCCTTGAATTTATAATCCATTACCTCAGGATCTCACCAAAAATACCCTATACATATATCTAAATATGAAACAAAATACAAAAATTAGGAGAAAAGGTGGACAGGAATCGCAAGAAAGATTAAGCAAGGGAACATATGTGGTGTTTATACTTTCGTGTTCTGTTCCTTTTTACTTCTTTGCTACTGTATGGTCTCCTAGCTGTTTATAAAATGGCTGAGAAAATGAAGACATCTTTAATTTACAGCGTTTTTCAGGACAGCTTCCAGAATCTCTGGATAAGATTTAACCTGTGTGAAAATTTTCCCATTTTATAGTAAGCACAAACAGGTATTCACATGTTATAGAGACTTTGTGCAAATGGCCACCAACATGTGTGGAATTAAAAAGATTTTCCACGGTGTGAACTCTGACAGGGAGCATTTTCACTGCTGTGAAGATATGAGGTGAAACTTTGGGTCACTGAATACACTGAAGTTTTGAAAACGACTTTAGGAAGCACCTCACGATGTTTTATGAGTTGGATATTAAAAACTACTTCCTGTAGATCTAAACCTGTGGGTTACTATCCATTTTCACATCCTTTCATGCTCTTACTTCTTATTCCACTCAGATATTTTCACCTTGGAATAAGATTTCTTCTTCTTTTCTTAACATTTTATACCAAGTGTTTCAATGTAGCTCTGTTTATTTAAGTGCTCTCATAAATGCAATTGAAGCCATGTTGTTTTTACTTGTAGTAGAGCTAAACTTTGTGCTTTTAAAAGGCATCAAATTTTTCAAAGAAAGAGTAACATCATATATTGGCTCATACATAATGTTACTATGAGAACCTAGTGATATTTACAATAGCAGTCATAGTGAGAAAATAGAGGAAATATTTTTTTTTCCTGGTAAAATATAAATGGCTCTTTTCAACTTGCAGAGGCAGCATTTCTCAGCTCCTCACCATTCAGAAAATTATGGTTTTAAACTTTTGCTTAAAGGTACTAGATTTTAAAATCCTTGCACTAAAATCCTTGACCTTGATCAGCACTTTGATTTTCCAGAATCTCCCGAGGCTGGATATATGAGTAGCCATTTTACTACTTCTGGCTTGCTTTTTAAAAAATAAACAGTCTAATAATCTTTTTAAAACACAAACAAGCATGCAGTTGGAATCTTGTCTTTAAAGTTTAAAACTCTTTAAGTACAAAAACTCTACTGTTACCCTGCAGAAATAATAATAATCATTTTCCATGCTTACCTGCACTTAAAAAAAAAAAAGCTGGAATCAATTTAACAGAACTTAACACAGATAGGTAAATCTATTCTAGCTAGTTAGTTCATATAAACCTTGCAGAAGGTGTTATCACACTTACTTTGTAAATTAGCAGAGAGATATGGAGATGAATGCTTAACATAGAAGTTGAGACTAGAACTCAATCCTTATCATAAAAGACCTCACAAATGAATGGATTTGTATCCTGCATGCACATACCATGACATGTTTTCAAAGTAAAAAAAATTTAAAAATTTAAAAATTGTGGTTGAAACAGGATTGTCAAAAAGCAAGACGAGCAACCACTTTGCTAAGGAATACAAAGAAGTCTTCATTTTAAATGAAAGAGATCACAGCTTTGTATACACATGCGGAAAATGCTCTTATCATTTCAAGCTATCTCTATAAGCAGTTTCACTGATATTGGGAAAAAGTTTTAAAGTTATTTAAAATATTTAGAATACACTCTAAAGTTACAAACAAACAAACAAACAAATAAATAATATTTTTTTTAGAACAAAAATAAAGACCCCACCTCCCACAAACCTCTTGGGTTGGTTTAACTGAAGTAGAAGAGATATCCAGCAGAATATGATTCACATGAAACCTCAAGACAGAAACAGAATGACATTCCCTCCTTCTAAAACTGTGGGGAAAGAAAGCAAGAAAAACAACGGCCCTCTCTGTAAATTATCATCTCTGATTACAGGCAAAAAAAAAAGAAAGAGGGAAGCGCGAAGCATGTTGCAGTGTAACGAGCACTACCTGAGAGCTGCACTTCCCTGCACATGGCCTCATTCTGTACATAGTGAAATCAGTAACAAGGGTTCTTCTTGACTTGAGTGGATTCAAGATTGAGTTTATTGGCATTGCGCCCAAGAGCCATCATTGAAACTGTAGGAGCAAGGCCAGAGACTCCAGTGGGAATCCAAGCATTGACTGAAGCATGTCCTTAAGCAGATATCTGAGTCCCATAAAGTCAACAGATTTCAATATGTTCTTTAAACTGAGAACATGATTTGTTGAATATTGGCCTTTGGCAATTAATTGAGACATCAGGTTTTACTCACTTTACAACTAAGATGCTAAAACATTTTGAAAAATAAAATAATGTCAGTTATCTTTTTTTTAATTGATGTTTTTACATGAAAGAAATAATTCCTAAAAGTATTATTAATTAATAAAATTACAAGGATGCACTTAGTTTTATCATAATAAGGATTTGCTCTTGTCATTGCTGGAAGCATAGCTATACCAAGTAAATTAGGGAAAAAAAAAAATAAAAAAAATCAGGCTTAAACAAGTTCTACGTATAGAAATAGGTCTTGCTCATAAAGCTATAGTTTTAGGGGTCCCTGTTGTGCAACAAATACAGACAAGCACTTGCAGAAATCTGAAAAGCTGTAAACTTTGTTTTGCAGAAAATGGAGGGAAACAGGTTTCTTTAAATATGGATACTGCAATTATGAAAAAATATTCATGAATTTTGGCACCTTATAAATATCTAAAGTTAAGTGGATTTTATAGATATTCAGGATCTAATAAAACCAGAATATTTATCAAGATGAATTTCAGATCAAAGTATTCATTTTTAATACAAGGTTCGAAAGGATTTTTACAGGCATATATGTAGAGATGGTACATGAAGATATAGGTATAAGATACAAGATATAAGTAGGTATATACTGGTTTTTAGATGTAGATATATACTTTTTTAAAAATTTTAAGTATAATTTAAACAGTCCTTACTTTGGTACTGGTTAAATTCTTCGTTCTCAATTTATTAACCGGTGTGTTTATACTCTTGATCTGTTCACAATCACTTGTGAATTGAACTTCAGTTCCATTAGTGTGTTTGACAACTATGAAGACTGAAAAATCAGTCTATTTTTACAAAATTTGTAGCTAAAAAGGATTAAACTACCCTTAATTATGAAAAATAATTCTCAATTAGGTTTTGAGTTGCATAAATATGGCTATAAATAATGAATTCTTTTTGAACTGGTTTAACAAATGCTTTCCCAAACTCCCCAGGTTTCATAAAATACAAATTTCCATACTTAGATAAAATTACTTCTGGTCATTCTTTTTAAATTTTTAAATTTCATGTATTTTAAGAATATTCTAGGTAGTATCTAGGAACAGGAGTTGCTTGTTATTATGAAAGTGAGAGCATTTTATCTTTCTTTGTTTCAGAGTGTTCTTCCTTTACTAAGCAAAGCTGCTTATTGTCCCCAAGAAGGGACATAATTATTTGCTTAAAAAAAGATTGTACACTAATCCCTTTTCCTACAATATTCTTAAGTAATTTATAAGTGCTTATTTCAAACTGAGGAGTTTGACAGTGCCCCTAGTGAATCTTGATATACATGCCGTACAATTCATACACAAATGATACTACATGAAATATTCATTAGGAATACTCTAAATTATGTACCAAACAACGAGGTTACTGTCATTGTCACACTTTTTGTCTGGTAAATATCCCAGTGGGCACAATGAATTCACTTATATCTCACAAAGAGTTTCCCAACATGTTTCAATTATTTATCTTATGACTACAGTCTTCCATGTGCACATTCATGTTTTTGTTTTTCAAAATTTTCTGAAACACACTCTCATATTCAATGCAGTAAAATACATAAAACCTATAAAGAAAGGCAACAGCTTATACTTAACCAAAGTGAAGTACATTTCAAAGTAGTTTGCATGTTTAGACTGCTTTGATATCTGGTCACAGCATAAACAGAATAGACTTCAAGAAGAAATTGTGAAGCGTTTTTAAAACCTCCGGAAGATTTCCCCATTAACTTAAAGCAAAGCAACAAGTAAGAGAATGTGGGAAAGTGGATCTCTACCACGTTTACAACAGGCAGGCATATGATGATAAAAAGCAACAAGTCTGTCATGTGATGAGATGAATGGTGTAATTTGTAACTTCTTGAAAGGCAGAAGGGGAGCACATGGTACTTCCTTGACACATGATGCCAAATGACACTTATCACTTAAAATAAGAAGCTTGAATTCTCAGACGTAATAGATCCATTTGGAAACTGCACAGAACAATGCTAACTTCTTACAAATATTTAACATCTTCTGACATGTCATGTTTCATTATTCAATAATACAAACTAGCATGAACATATTTTTTAAAAAATAAATTTAATAAAACTTCAATTCCTTTACCCACACTTTTTAGTGCCTTAAGCTACCTTTTAAACAGAGAAGGCTTGTAGGAAGATTACAGATACACTGAAGATCCTGTACAATAGAAAAGAGCCTGTAAGAACCAGCTTTTCTAATTTACATTTCTCTTAACCCAATGGTATACAAAAATAACATGCAGGTAAGGACAGAAGGTCAGGTTTGAACCTGCCTGGGCTGATGACAAAGCTAAGGTAGAACACAGACTATGACACTGTAATACTAAAAAGCAAATTCCATTTTCATTCTCTGGTTTACCAAGGGTTCCAGGGGATGTGGTGGCTTAAATGTTCCCCCTCCCCAGGCTGGGTACCCCTGCTACTTCTCCACAGCTCGTTGTCATCACTGTTGACATAACTGTGAGGAGGATACTGTGTAAGCATGTCAGGATTTTAAAAAACTTGCTTTTTTTCAGTGAAGGAGAAGGACATGTCTAACCAGGAGTATCTTCCCAGTGCAACCATGAATAGAAGTTCAGGTACCAGAGTTGTGATGGGAAAAAACATAAAAACAGAGGAGACAATGAAATGGGAGGTGACTTTCACTGCAAAGCTTGCATGAAGACTGCATGCAGTGTTTATGTAATTGATTTTTTTTCCCCAAAGTCTCTACTTGCTAGCAACAGAAGCATTCATTTCAAAGAGTATAGACCTCTAGATTTTATTTAGCCACAGGTATTAATGTTCAATTTTGACAGTTTTGGAGAAAACCATATAAATATATAAACATTACAAATATAACACATAAACAATATAAATATTGAAAGTGAGAAAACCCCAAAACTTTCTTGTATAATGTATTTTTCTATAGTTCTAACAACATTGTATTATATATTTTCTATAATACATGAAAACACCCTCCATATAAAAAGTCATTGATTCTTGTGTTTTTAGGAACCTGATTATTACTGCTTCTTTTCTGATTGTTTTAAAAGGAGAACAAAATATAAATAATAAATTTTTATTTTTTTATTGCAACTACTAGTTCTCAAAACTCAGAACTAGTATAAAAAAATGAACTATTTAATTTTATTGCTCTGGCTAACAATTAGTTTAGTTTTAAAGGTACTAGCCACAAATAGAGTACAACAGGGAGTTGTAGAAGCATGTAACAACAATTATATTAATAAAACCTAAATCCAAAGTCTGTAGAAGCTTTAGTTAGCTTAATCCTTTTTTAAAAATCTAAAATTAAATTATATTGATATATCTGTGTGACTGTTAACCTTTTCTGATTTGTAAACTCTTAGATGCTTAAATTTCCTTAAAGAAAGTTGCATATAAAAATTTCTTAACCCCTTTTCATGGACATTTTAAAATAATATATTTATAGAGAAAAAAAAGTTGAAAATTATGATGTTTGAAAAGATTAATGATATTGGCATTTTCTTCCCGAATCTTTTAATATTGAATAAAATACATGTTTAGCAAGAGACACTCCTGACCTTCATGCAAATGGAGGACAGACAATATATAATTTGTTTCTAAGATATAGCTGAAAAAAAATATAATACTTTATTAACAAGCTCTATTAACAAATTCTGAATTTGCAGATTTTCTCTTTCAAATACTACTTCTACTCTCACTTTATATCCCTATTTGGAAAATGAGATGTCTCAAGAAGGTAAGTGATATATAAAAGGTTTTGTTGTCTCTTTCTATAGTCCCTTTCTTTTAAAACTAATTACTTCCTCTCACAGCATCCTGGGCAGAGCACCTTGACATTGTGTGTTTACTAGAAAGAAGGGGCAAAAAATCCAACAACTATGAATACATACAATTATATTTCAGGTAGAAATGCTCCCTTTTATGTAACACTTTACTGCACTTTAACACACATTGCGGCTATTGACCAGCTTGTCTAAATTTAAGGTTAAAGTTATACTGTAACATGACACTTTTACTTTTATAAATCTATTTCCTAGATTATTAAAATCTGCAAAAAATAAGACTTTAATGAAGATGATGTGTGTTTATCTTAGGTAAAACAATGTTAAGATTATAATGGTATGGGTTGTTGTTTTTATTTTAAAGGAAACAGTCAATTATTTAATGTTAGATTGGATTTGTGCGTATGTGCATATAAAATTATTAATGAACCATTTGCTATAAAACTACTCACTTTCACCAACTGATGACAAAGAATTCAGGGCTCTGTAACCTTTCATGTCATGATTTCCTTATGAAGCTTTGTGAGCAGGCTGAGACATAACATTTTAAATCATCATTTAGCCTCTTAGCTGATGCTTTTTACCTCTGACAGAGGGCATGGTGGTCCACCAAGTTCACTTGTAGCCCTTTGAGGAGCCCTAAACTAAAGGTATGTGAGTAGCTTTTGGCTGGTCCTACCTTAATTTGGTGACAGTGTCAGCTTAGGTAGTGCCTGCTGCCATCCATTTCTGCTCCCATTTCACCCCTTAGTACAGCAGGCAAAATGTTTGCAAATTTGCAAAGCAGATTGTCAGACTGGGCCACCTTTGGATTTGAATTCTGTTTCTCTAGTTTCTCAGTGGCCAAACACAGTTCAGCTACTGCTTCACAAAAGCACAGCTAGTCAGGTTTCTCAGGGTAACTGCTGAGTGATTAAACTAAGTGCCAAATTTTTATTTTAATAGAAAGTGTGATACCACAAAAAATTCTTCCAATTTTGTTAATGGAGCACTTCTGAGTCCATCAGGGCATGAGCTTAGAGAAGACAAGTAACTGATTTATTTTGAATATCTGTTTCACAGAATAATAAAATCCTAGAATGGTTTGGGTTGAAAGAAACCTTTATCTATATTATCTGATTTCAACTGTCAATGCCATTGGTAGGCATGCCATTCAATAGATCTGGTTGCTTAGGGTCCCTTACAACCTGGCCTTCAAAACTTCCATCCACAACTTCTCTGGCCAGCGTCTTCCAGTGCCTCACCAACCTCTAAGGAGAGAATTTCTCCCTAACATCTAATCTAAACATACTCTCTTTTGTTAAAATCATCACCCCTTCTCCTGTCACTGTTTGTCTGCATAGAAAGGCCATCTCCCTCTTTTTTCATAAACTCCTTTAAGGTAATGAAATCTTGAAAAGAGGTCTCCTTGAAGCCTTCTCTTCTCCAGGCTGGACAACCCCAACTCTCAGCCTGTCTTTATAGGAGAGATGCTTCAGACCCCTGATCATCTTTGTGGCCCCTTCTCTGGGTCTGGTCTAACAGATCCTTGTTTTATGTTCAGGATCTAGAACTGGATGCAACCCTCCAGGTCTCACAAGGACAAGCAGGGGGTAGTGTCATCTCCCTCATTCTGTTGGCTACACCTCCTCTGAATGTGGTGGCACTTCTGGGCAGTATGCACATGTGGTTGATTTATGTCCACCTTTTAATGTGCAAGAACCCCACAGTCCTTCTTGGCAGTGCTTCTCTCAATGACATCTCACAGTGTGTACTCATTCTGGAATTTTTCTGACACAAGTGCAGCAACTTACACTTAGACTTGGTGAACTTCATGAGGTTCTATGACTTCTCAAGTCTGTCTAGGGTCATCATCATGGCATCCCATCTTTCTTTAGTGTCAGCTGAAGAGCTTGGCTTCGTGCAAACTGCAAACTGCCTGGTGGTGCAGTCAGGTTTATGTCACTGACGATTGATGATTTTTAAGGACACAATGCCCAGCACAGAGCCCTGAGGGACACTCATCAGCAGTTGCCATCTGAATGTAAAGTTATGGACTACAACCTCTGCCTCTGTCCATCCAACCCATTGCTTTTCCATTGAATACTCCATTCATCAAATCCATGTTTCTCCAGTTTGGAGATAAGGATATAATTTGAAACTATATCAAAGATGTTATAGAATTTGAGGTAGATGGCATCAGTTATCTTCCCTTGTCTCCAATTGAAAGATGACCAGATTGGTCAGGCATGATTTCCCCCTAGTAAAGCAGTGCTGGCTGTCTTGGATCACCTTCCTGTCTTTTATATGCCTAAGAACATCTTCTAGGAGGACCTGCTCCATGGTCTTCCCAGGCAAGGCTCACTGGTCCACAGTTCCCTTGATCCTCCATTCTCCCCTTTTTAAAAATAGGAACAACATTAATTTTTTTCTCAGTCAACAGAGACTTCACCTGACCACCATGACTTTTCAGATATGATGGAGAGAATGCATGTCCTCCAATCCCACAGACTTTTGGCTCTCCAGTTTCATCAGCTGATCCTGAAACTGTGGCTTGCTTACCGTGGGAAGAACTTCACTCCCCCCGTACCCACCCAGACATCTGGGGACTTGACAGATGTGGAAAGCCTGACTGGCAGTGAAGAATGAGGGGAAGAACTCATTGAGTACTTCAGCCTCTTTTGTATCTGTCTGCACCAGCTCACCCCTGCTTATTAGGGGAATACACTCTCCTTGGCCTTTCTTTTCTGATCATAAATTTATAGTATACCTTTTTGTTCACGCCCCTTTCCAAGTAATTGCCGAGCTTTGCCTTTGATTTCCTGACCTCATTCCGACATGTTCAAACCATATCCCTGGACTCACCTGAGGTCACCTTTCCCTGCTTCCACTGCCTGTGCATTTATTTTTACTTCTCAGTTTGAGGAGCAGACCTTTGCTCAGCCTACCTTGCTCAAATTTCTAAATATTTATGTCCACACCAAACATTATGATATGATCACATTTTGTAAATTAAAGCTTACTTTTTAATTTTATTTTATTTTTGCAACAATTAAGTTTAAGAACTATGAAAATAACTACAATCAAAAGTCCAAGAAAAAAGGAACAACTGCTTTCACATATCTTTGGGCCCTGTCTTGCATTTTGTACTTGAATGAAATTGCCCATCACATAGGACAAAACTCTCTAATGCCAACAAAGTTAACCCGCTTGACATCTTTTCAGACGAAATGTCTGGCTTCTCAAAAATCAACTGATTTCAGTTCTTAAACAAAACAACTGCTTCCTTCACCTGATTTCTAGAGGAACTTTGCCAGCAAAAAACCTGCACAAGTGGCCCCATTGTGTCTACTCACCCTTGAATGATTGCTGCTTAGCAGTTTCTCTTAAGAAAACTGTGCATAATCAAAGTTAGACAATGGGAAAAACAATGAATATGAATGACTCTTGGATCTCTGAGAGCCTTTGTTATGCTGCCACCAATGTACACAAGAAAAGAGCTATATATGGGACCATATGAGGTGATCAAAACATTAACCAGACATTGTAACCATTTTTCAATATTCTCAGCCCCGAGTGTGTGTTTGAAAGAAATGTGCTACTTGGAGCAAAGCCATTTTTTAGTGTGCGTGCCCTGTATCTTTGCTTACTCATGGCGGTGGTGGTGACAGAAGTGCTGACGCCAGTCCCAGAAGCAGCACTAGAAATACCTCCCTCTCCCTTCCTTGCATTCAAAACTAATCCAGAGACCTGTGAAAGAGAGATGTGTACTTTTATAGCCGCTTGCTTGTCCAGAAACTAACACTGAAATGCATAATTTTATGGCTAGCTTTCCTAAAAGTACACTTTAAATAATAATTAAGTCATAAATATTTGAGGGCCAGGTTGCGATATTGTTCCTTGCCATGACAGACGGTGCAGCTGAGGCTGAGTGTGCCCTGCTCCTGAGAGGCATGACTGTGCCTGGGCTCTCCCAGGAGGGACCCCAGCTGGCTGGGAGCCCAGCCCTACGGGGGTGCAGTCCTTTGTTGTGCCCCTCTGGGTTGCCTCACTTTTCCTGAGCTCTCTGAGCATGCCGTGAGCAGGGCTGTAAACTTGCCCAAGCTATGCTGTAGATCTACCTGCTCTCAGGTGCTGCAGGCAACTCCACATTTGAACCCACACACAGCCAAGTGTACTGCCCCATCTCAGGGCTGTCTGCATCACTGCTTCCATTGGGACAATCATCGTTATTCACACATCTTAAACTCCCAGTTCCCACAAACCATCTTATTCACAGGGTGAAATTTATTTATAGCTGTTTCATGAAGTATAATACACTACAAAGCGTAGCTATGTTTGTGTGTGTACGCCTGCCTGTCTGTGTACACACACAAATCAAAGTATAAAAAACCCATCTGGTAAGTATGTGAGATTATTTTCAATCCATTAACTGAATCTGAAATACCTTTAAAAATAAATAATGTTTTTCTGTGAGGAAAATTACTAAGTGTGTAATTGTTGGAGGCATGCTACACAGTATACTTGGTGATACCTGAGTCAGGTTTATTAAGAATGTTATTTGTTAGGCAGTCTTTATAAACACAGTATGCTTTAGCTGCTGACCTACTAATTGCTAGGTCATGTATCTAGTTGGTTGGTCAGGGTGATTTTCTTTCAGGTGATCTGTACAAAATAGCTGTTTGTGAGATCTAACAAAAAACCTCATGAAATGACCTTAAATCAGAAAAGACTGTATATCACCATGCCATGTGGGGACTTTGAGGTACTGCTTTCAAAAATAGGGCTAAATAATTAATTGACTGATACTACTACTGCAATTACTACTACTGATAATGATAATGATAATCAGCTTTAATGATAAACCTGTTACGCTGTTTACCGTGTGTTAGTCACAGTCCCATCACTTATGGAGATATTTTTTTTGCTATGATTTGACAAGGATTAGGATATAAATACAAATGAGAACCTTTTATTCTTGTATTTCATAAAAACTGCCTCTTACTGAAGTTTGAAGTATTGCCTGACAACAGTCTCTGCACGTAATGCTAACAGAGCAAAAACTTTTAAAACTGAGGTAACAATTTCATCTATGAAGTGTGTATTTAGTTAATTAAAAATTAAGATCCCCACCACTGCTGATACAAAAATGAAGTACAGTGTAAGCAGAATTCTCTCTAAATCATTGTATATATGTGATACAAACATGGCAATTAAATACAGGGATAAATGACTACTGGCACTGTTGATTGCATAGCCAGGTGCTAGCAAGCAGAAAATCCACAGACAAATTTGCATTTTTTTTCCACCTGGCTCCAAATTAAAAGGACTGTGAAAAAGTGTGACTGTGAGCAAATCACCATCAGTGGCACAACCCCTGAGAACTTCTCATTGTATTGTTATGCGTCAATTTCCCCATAGCACTCTTTTGATATTAAATTTTAGGAGGAGTAACTGTGCATATTGAGGCATATTTAGTCTGGTGTAGTACGGACAAGACACTCTGTAGTTTTTCAAACATAAAAGAAGCTATGCCCCAGTATAGGCATGCAAGTCTCAGCTTGGCACAAAGAAGCACAGTGTCCAAGAACCATGGTAACCTTGCCTATTTCTCACTCATTCACAAATCCACATCTTAGATCACATTCTATGGCTTTTTCTTGGGGTTTGGTGCAAAGTCTCTCCTTTTGACACTGCTAGTGTAGCCAGAGAACCCAACAATGAAAAAATTGAATTTGGTCTAGGGTTGAAAAGTCAATTGATTCTTTAAACAGAAAGCCAGGGAAAGGAAGAGGGCCACACACTCAAGCAGTTTTGAGCAGTATAGCTCAAGCAGTTGCAATAAACTTTTCATTCAAATTATTTAGGTATGCTGAAATTTATTGTAATATGATGACTTTCCACTAAATATAGACATTATTCAAACTTTTATTTAGATTCTACTTTTTTCTGATCTGATTGTATCAATATATCAGGGATACAGCAAAAGCACCACATGGATATCAGAAGGAAAACACACCATTTTTTTGTGGGATCTCAAATTGGCAACAGAGAATATATTAGTACAAATGAAAATATAAATAGAAAATTAGCATAGTTCATGATTTTGTAGCTCATATGATGTAAAATTAATTTATAAAGCCGTTTCAGGAGTGAATGTCAAGCCAAGTACAGTTCTAAAAGCTTCCACCTAATCCCTAACAGGGAAGCCAGAGTAGTTGGCATTTTACAACAGTCACTACATGGTATAATTGGCAGCAGTTCTACAAGCAGCACATATTAGACTAATTACCATTAAACTATATTAGTTTCTGTTGATTTCCTGGCTAAAAGTTCAGAAGATCTTACCTTTTTCCAAGTGAAGTGCTTGCCAGGTTTTACAGAATTCTCAGGACTTCATAAGTAATATAACACCTTGCGTGATGTAATTTCAATACAGCAATTGTTTATCACAGAAATGATCCTCAGCCTGGCTCTGATCTAAGAAACTTTTGTGAATGCCACTTTGCCCTTGCCCACCTGTTTTATGTTTCTCCTCCTCCCCTTATCTACCTTTTCCACACAACAAGACAATCCAAAGTGTGGGCCATTTAAGTGTCACCAGGTCTGCAAGGCTCGAAAAGCTCTGCCAGTTAACATAAAACAAAATCACTGTTGGTTCCATGGAATCACATTTCTCCACCACAAAGAAAAATGAGAGGAGTGGAAAAGCAGCTTTAGAGTGGGGGTTTGAATGAGGACACTTTGTGAATGTGAATGGAAAAACTACATTCTTTGTTATTTTAACAGGCTGTGTCTGTTCTCCTTGAAAGAAATTGTATAAGAGAAGATTGGATTAAGTAGTTTTTATTTTATTTCAATGCACTTGTGCACTTTTACAAAGATCAACTTACTTAGCCATGTAATAAACTCTTGTTTTACAATAGTAGTAGTGCATATTATACCAGTGCAGGTATCTGTAAAGCAGGGAATCAGAGCAGGGAAACAAAACATTTGTTTCTTTGGTGAATGAAGCATATATCATTACCTTCAGTCAGTATGTCAGATATAACTTGAACCTTTGCAAGCCAGTCAGGACAATGCACAGGTGCCAGTTAATCAGCTTTGAGCAATTGTACCTATTCAGATCACTACCTAATTCTTTGCAATTAAGCAGTCGATAAGTTGGTGTTTATCATAAAAATCCTGAAATTTTTTAGAGCAAAACCCATTTTTGATCTATCTAATGCATAACAAAATCCATCATTTGGTGATCAAACACCTCTTCATTAAAGACATTTGCAATTTTGCACAAGTGCAATCTGCAGAAAAAAAATACAAACACTTTAAAATATGAAAATCATCTATATTGTTACAAAATTTTGATAAATTACGTCTTGTAAAGAACTCCTTTAATTTTTCACCAAACTCTAAAAAGTTTACTAAGGCTTTTCCCATTTTAAAATTTCCACTGTGTTCCTTGTATTTCTGGATCCGTCTGAACTGCTTCTAGTAATTCAAAGTTATCATTTCAAGTTGCAAATGAATTTAACCAATGTGATCTATTGGCTGTAGAGTTAAATGAACTAAGGTGACCAAGAAACAGCAAAGATGTGAATACTATAAGGAGCTTAGAGAAATATGAAGTCATTAGAAGGTAAGAAAATAATTCTGGATAAAACATATATGTCTAAAGAAAAAGAAAAAGAAATAAGGTTTAATTAGTCTTATTGGTGTCCTGTTTTAGAAAGATGGTGTTTTGAAATTTTCTATTATATATCCTTTGTTATGGAGTTTTGGTTGGTTGGTTGGTTGGTTGGTTTTTTTGCTAATAAAACTCTTTCCTTTGGAATCAGAAATATTTACAGAATTTTAACTTTTTCAAATAAATACTAAGAAGTGTCTAACACTGTTTAATAATTATCTTTGACAGAACAGAAAACTTAAATTGAGTTTCACTGAAAATATTCTGAACCATCCACAAGAATGTTATCGTGCAACAAGTTGTTCATATAAACATCATACAAGAACAGATGAATAAAGGAAGAATGAGAAATTCCAGGAAGATATTTAAAGGACTGTTGTGATAGGTAAAATAATGTTATTGTGAGCAGGAAAAGGAAAGAAAAAGAGTGAAAACTTGCACATAACAGGAAAAAACATTAAAGGAATTTAATTTGGTCTTCCAAAAATGTGAGTTCTTCTATGGAAGATGAACATGAACATTGATTGGAAGTACTTTACATGAATCCTGTAAAAAAATAATTTATAAGGTCACATAACATTAATCATGACAAATCTACAGAGAAATTATTAGATGTTATTAGAAGAGGGATTCTCACTGCTAAGGTGTTCTAGAAATATAAGGTATCACATACTCTTATGAAAAATATATTAGTGAAAAATTTCCAGCATAATAATGGGTATTTTGCAAAATTCACATACTATGGCAAGTCTATATTCTGGGTTCTGTGGATCAAGATGGATAAAATGCATGTTCATGGTAAAGCACCTGACTTTATGTTTACCTCCAGGAAGATGCAGCACAGGAAAAGTATCAATATTCATTTCTCCACTTCTCTGGGCATCTACTATAGTTCAGTCACTTCATTCTTAATCTGAAATGTTTTGTCAAGAGTACCAATGTGCACAGGGTTGGTCAGAGAAGCCATTTATGGATTTCATAGAAATCAGTTTGGTTGCTAACAAATAAACCTTGCTGCAGCAGGTTAATTCCAGGATAATTCATTCACTGTATTTGAACTTTGAAAATTTCCAAAGATTTCCAATATATTAAAATATTTGAAATTATTAGGAAAAAACATTTGTTGTTGCATACAATTAAAATTATATGCAATATATATGAGAATATTTTAATGGTATGTTACTTTCATGAGTAGAAAAATCTGCCACAAAAATCATGACAAACTATTTTGAAAGTCATTAGCAGATTAGAAAATGTTAATGTATTTGATGCCAAAGAGGAGAAAGTATAATTAAGTATTTGTCTAAGGCTATAGCTAGGTTTTTATTTCTTAAAAAAATATTTTACATAGTGATGTCACAATAAAGAGACCATTCACAGATAATTTATAGAAGCAGTGATTGAAGACGACTTCTTTTTCCTATTAATTGCTAAAATTTCTTATCTTTTAGTTGTGTTTCCCTTTCTGTGTGTTCTTGCAAAACATATTTTAGAATAATTTGCATATTCCTGTTAAGATATTACTTGCCACATCAAGAGCCCAGGGTACTGGTAGGACATTTTGCTACCCCTGTTCTTACAATGTATCATTTGTGTCGCTTTCATACTCTTTTATTTTTGGTCTCACTTTCTGGCTTGTGGTACAGGCAATAGTTTTTAAGGGTATGTGTGAACAGTGCTATCCTGAGCCCTTATTAATTTCAAGGTGGAATATTTCTCCACTTTTATGTTTCAAAATTATGTTAGATGTATTCTCATATATGAGCACACCAAAGAGAAACATGTCTTACCACTGCTGAAAGATAAACAGATTGAATGAATGTGCATGAAATCATCTGATGGTAGAGGGAAAAAAGGTATTTTAAGGAGAAATAAAAAGAAACTTTTATTTTCTGTAGAAGTTAGTCTCAAAACTTGCATTTTAAAAAATTTTCCTAAAACTTTTCACAAAACATTTATTTAACTTCCCCTAGCCACAATGGCAAGTGTTGCCATTCTTTTACAATAGGTGGTTATGGCACAGTGTAAATAAAGCAAATAAAATCAGCATAAATTAGCTGAAGAGTTCTCCATTCAAAAAAACTTCATATGCAACTCTGAAGCCATTTCTAATGATACTCTACTTAGAGATGATAATATCTATTTATTTCTTGATTCTTCCAGTTAGAACCATGTGCATAGCCATAAGAGCACTCCCACCCTCCATCTCCTAATTTCTTCTAGCAGTCCTCTGTAATTTAAGCACTTTTTAAAAAAAATAATTTTATCATGAAGGACTGCAACCAACTGCAGCTGTTCCATCATCTTGCAGCCTGTTTGGGTGACACTCAGCATCTGTGGAGCCTGGACAGACACTATTAGGAACATGAAGCTGCGAAGTGAAAGGGCTTGTTTTTTGTCCCATGTCTGCTGGGTTTTGTGCCATTGATGGTGGAGAGTCTCTCAAATGGGTGATTGCAGCAGTTCAGAGTATTCAGCTCTGCTTTGCCTGTAGTCTTCCACGAGCTTTCTCAGACCCTAGTGTTTACTTGTTTGAACCTGGATTGTTTACTGATTTGGCACATATGCAGTAGAAGTTGCTCTTGAATACGTGGTTCAGGATTAGCCCTAATATTAAGAATCTGCATAATGAACTGTCACAAAGAAATGCTGGCTTTGTCAACCTTGCACAGCTGTACTTTGCATCAGCCAAACAATAAAACAGTCCCCGTTGCCTGGTATTTATGTGCTGAGTGATGTCTGCCTGCCAATTATAGTGAGTGATGTGGCCATAAGTGGCTGCTGCAACTGGTGTTTAACGGAGCAGCCTCATAAAAGAAAAAAACCACCATGCTTCATATATGTATGGATAACATTTTTCCCCTGAATCAAAATGGTGTAGAAGGGCATATGATTCTTTTTTTAAGGTACGACTTCCAGTTTTTAAGGTACTTGCTTCCAGTTTTTAGCGTGTTCTCCCAAATCTCTAACCTTGTTGATTTTAAGGAAAATAAGGATAAAAAGTTCAAAAGTAAATTATCTCTTGCTGATTTATGGATCAGATTGTTCATAAATCCAGAGAAGATTTGACTTTTCAGTTTTAGAAATCTACCCGTATTTATGGTATAGGAGTGAAGATGATATGCAAGAAAAGTGCAAGAGCACTTTCACTTTGTACTCTGTTTTCCCCAGAAGCCTTCTGGCACTTGATGTAAAAGACCTTTCTTATTGGTAAATAGAAGTACAAAGTCTGTAATTCTGTGCTGCACATAGTGTGACACAGTTTACTGAGTGACTTTAATGACTGAATATAAAAATATTTTCCAAATTGTCATTTCACAGGGTAGAAAAAAGACTGCAACTTCAAGTACTGTTTCTTTCTCTAATTTCATTTCACTAAAACTCAGAAATAAGCTCTGTACTCTGCTGTTTTCCAGACTATAAAAGGAAGTCTTTCTCAAAAAATGTTTCAAAAACTGACATTAAAGATGACAAAAAAAATACACTTTCTTTCAGTTACTTCTAGTTTTCTGTTATCACTTCAGTCTCTCTTTTGTACAGGTGCTTCATTGTGCACAGCTGTTTTTCAGGCCCTGGCAAGAACAGTTGCAGAAAATAAAAATATTTTCCATCTTTACTTTTACAGCAAGTGCTTTCACTTCTTTGTATTTCTTCCATGTACATGAAAGTACACAGGTCCACACTGCCTTCATCACAGGAATCTGGCACGGGCAACTGCTGTCAACTAGCAGCCAAGCATTTTGTGTAGACTACTACTACTGGTAGCAGTTTTCATTGGCAGTGAATTTGTCTTCAGTCCAAAGTCTGCCACTTTCTTCCTTATATTGTGTCCATTAACCCCATCCTCAGAGCCCCAGCTCTTCTCAATTAAGCATATATAACAATATAGAAAACGAAACTCCTTTCATCTGCAGCAGCTCAGCTCTGCCTAAGACTGCTTCACTTTTATTATTACTTCAAATAAAAAGTAGCCCCAGGCTGTAAGAGTTTTCTGTTGTTGAAGCTGTTGGAAAGAGATTTGAGCACCACTTGTCCAGATCACATCAGAATACCAAGATCTGCACAAAAATAGGTGAGGGAAAAACTGACAAATCTTCTGGAATAAAATAAGTCTTCAAACCATCTTGATTCACTTTTAAGAATGAGAAGAAATAATCTGTTATTAGACTTCTTTCCATGCAATATCAAACTTGATACCTGGGCCCATGTCTTGAAGTGTTACCTCTACACTGGGAAATCAAGCTGTGTAGATGTTTAGCACAGCTTTTGCAATACAGGAAACTTCTTTAAATTCTAAATGTATATCTCTTCTTCCTCTTTAAAGTACAATGATTACTGCCTCTCTTTCCAAGTGCCCTCTGCAGCTGAAATTCTGTTTATGTAATATAGGGAGCATTGGTACAACTTATTCCTGCACACTGGGATAAACTTAATGAGATAGATGCTCATCTTACCTGTAATTATTTTGGAAGGGATTTTTTTTGTCACTGAGGTTGCATGACAATTCATAACAAGTGTATCTAAATATCTTGAGATTCAGGAACCTTGTAAAGAACATTCAGAAATGTTCAGTTGTAAACATGAATGGTGATTGGCAATTAGTTTCTCTATGATAGTGAAGGATAACAAAACCCAGAAATCTAATCTTATGTGTGAGCGTGTTTACCCTTGATCCTAAAACCTGAGAGATTTATATTGCTAAATTTTCTGAAGCCAGGACTTCATGCTAAAGCAGTTCCTCACGGACTTCAGGATGGGATGCAAACTGTTCTCAGATATGCATTTTTATTTTTTCCTGCACAAAAGAAATAAACATTACGTGTCACTTCTAACTCACCGCAGAAGAAACTTCTTCAACAGATGCACTTTGACCCTATATCACACCTCCTAGTTGTTTGCTGCCCCTACTTTTATAGTCACTGATTTTCCTAGCAACTTCTTCAGACGAAGGGCGGAGGGACCTTTAAACATCACATCTCTAGAGGCATCAGCTCTTGACATCAATTATGCCTACAGTACCAAAAGAAGCCAAACTGGAGAAGTAAAAATCTGATTGACAACTCTTTCTGAATAATCCGTTTAATTGTTTAAACTCACCTAGGCTTGGAATTTCAGCTTCTAGTTTCCATTTCCCATAGGGGTTTGCTTTTCTATTGTTTGTGACACTGAGGCACTGAGGGGTTATGAGAAAGGATGAGTCAATTTATACCCCATCTCAGTTTTCCTTCCCTCTCAACTGGCTTGTCCAATATAATAATGTATTAGGCAACTTTATGTGGGATTACAGATGTCATTAACTCTTATGATTCCATGGCAAATCTTTGCAAATCACAGAGAATCACATACATAAATTGATAATATAATTTTGATAATATGACGCATAAACCTGCTCTCGGTAATTTAGTATATACTAGCATCTACAGCACAAATGAGTGATCTGACAGAGATGATATACACATACATGCAGTCCTATTTTCAAGGTCACTCATTTCAAGTCACCTATTTCCAAGTTAGAGTTTGTGAGGTATTACCACCTATTATTTCCCACATTAATGTGGGAAATTTCACCTCTAGATCTTCCTTCTCCTTAATGATGAAATACAGCCCCAGGATTTTGTTACGTGGAATTCATTAATCCAGTTTCAAAAATTAAGATTACTTTAAAATACATTTACACAGTAATTAATCCCTTAATGTAAACATAATGATTTCACAGGATTTACTCACTGATTACAATTTCTTCCTATCAAAAATCCACATATATTTTAAATCCAGAGATACCTCAAACACATGTGTATCCAAACCTAAAAACAATGGAATTGTGCAATATTTATCAAGAAATGTTTAGAAATTAAAGGCTAACACAACTGTTTTGTGTTTACAGAATCCAAATAATGCTAAACTCAGATTCTAAATTTACATACTCCAGACTGAAAAAAAATGTCATGAAAGGTTTTCCTTATTGCTCAGCTAAGCAAAAGGTTAAGAAAGTAATTATTTATCTATCCTCAAACCAGAAATGTTAGTTAGGAATGAATACTCTAAAATTAAATATTTTGTCTTTCCCAGTTTAAAAATACTGGTAATTAGCACTGGTGTTTTACAACACAACTGACCCAAGAAAGCTGAAATAGGGTTCCTATTTCAAATTTCACTGACATGGCTAAGAAGTTAACAACATTTCTTGAAATGCAGAAAGTCCAGCTGAAGAGAAACTTGACATCTAAGTTTTTCTCTTACATGCAAGGAAGAAAAATGTGAATTTTTACACATTAGGGAAAGTTTCTAATAGTGTTATTTGGCAATACCAACAGATTTTAATCTAGATAAAATGTCAGATGTAAAAAAAATGGTGAGAGATCTTATTAAATTTGTTGCAACATTTGAAAAAGCTAAATTTCCCATTGTGGTGTTACTTAAAGTTCTTGGACATACTGTATTTCTGTTTGTGCTGGGTCACATCCTTGGGGGTGGCTCTATCTCCCGTACTAATTTCATATGGCCAGACTCACTTGAAATTATGGAGTAGAAGGATGTGTTCTGTGATATTTTTTCTACCACTGTGTGGGTAAAGAAAAATATAAGTTTTACTACCTATTAATTAGTTGAAGGTTCTGTGCTTTAGTGGAAGACAAGAAATTATAGAAGATGGGGCACAAGTTGAAAAAAATCACATTTTAAAGGGTATAGGATTATAATTCAGGTTTTTAGGAATTCGCTCACATAATTTGGTGTGATACAATTGATGTGGTTGAATCTTTTGCCTTAATGTCTTATTCAGCTTAGATGATGGTATCTAAAATCAATTTTAAGTAGCAGACAATATTTTTTGTACAGGAAACATTAAAAACACATCACAAAAGACTATTTCCTATATACTACATTTGACTGCATCATTAACCTGAGGAAGTAATTCAAAATCAAGTAATATCATAAGGGTGGCTTTTTCTTCCTGCCCCAGACAGATGCTCCACTTAAAATAATTTCTTAGGAGGAGTTATGTTTTATAACCAGGGAATAATTAAAATTTTCTTTAGATAGAGAGGACCAAGAAAATGAGTCTGTGTCCCCGTTGCTAGGTAGATACTGTGGGTATGGGAAAATATCTGGGTCATGGTCCAATAATTTCCACAATCTTGGTGAAACTGAATAATATAATAAGATAAAGTAAAATAAATTAAAACAATGTAAAGTACCTAGAAAAAATTTAAACACCATGAAGTCTAAAACAAAAACTTCTTTCCCTATATTCCCAATAGCTGTCCTGCTGACTTAGGACAACTCAGGATGGATTTGGGGCAGGAAGGGATGTCAGGAGAGCTCTAAAACAGCATCTTTCTTAAAAGAGGGTTGATTAATAAATCAAACCAGATTACTCAGGCTTTTGTCCCATTCAAAGTAGTGTTTTCGATCTGATCATCCAGTCAGTATTTTGATCACCTGGTTGTCACCAAGATGCCATCTTGGATAGAAAATGGGGAGAGAGATGAGAAAATAAGGAAGTAATATGTCTCTCATTGTCTTGATAAGTTCTCTAATCACAAAATGTTTGGATTTGGATTTGGAGAAAATGGCGAGAACTGATAGCGTTATTTCTTTCTTCTGTTATATTTCCAAGTCATACTAGCATAAATTGTCCAAAGCAGCTCTGTAAATCTTTAATCTCTTGGCCAGGTTTTGAGGAAGGAGCCTGTAACCCCTCTGCCTAGGCCATGCTCCACGATCCAGGCCAGGATCTGCCCTGTTTGTTTTTATCAAGTCTGGGGGATCTGTGGGTGAGCACAGCGACAAAGATGTTAGTGTCTGAGAAGCTAATGCCAAAATGCTTGTCAGTGACAGCCTGGAGTGCCTTTGGATTTATCTGTTCTCACAGTGGCTCATTTCAGATTGCAAAATTTTATTCACAAAACATTCTGCCTATGGCACCAAACTGTGAGGAGAGGGCTTGCTCTTTGCTCACTGAATACCATTTTAGAATTTGAATAGGCTACAGGTGAAAGAAGAAAGTAATCAGAGGCTGTCTACAGAACTGAGATTTTCAGTCCATTCTAGTGGCTGTGTTTTAATGGAAGATTTGTAGCTAAATTCTTATCAAGATGTTTAACTTTGGGCATTGATATTTAAAATAAATCTTCCAGGCCCAGAGCTGTAACCAAACTGAGCTGTATACAATATTATCTCTTTGCTGAAGTGTTTCAGCATAAAAAAGCATGGGTACATTTCTGCAGGAGGAATGAAGCTATAGTTTTGTCTTCTTGCAAAGAGAGGAAGATTCATAATGGGAAAGTTACATCTAAGGAATTTCTATTATTCAGCTGTCCATTTACAGCCATTTAATATTAATTTTCCATGTGAAAATCTCAAAATTTTGATTAAATGGGCTCTGGTTCATACAGACTATGCATACATGTTTGTCTTGTTTTGGTGGGGTTTTTTTGTTTTTTTTTTTTTTTTTAAGAAGCTGTTAAAAATTTCAGCAAAGAAAGTGTGCTATGGCTTTAAAGCCCAAAAGACTCATTAAAAAAGGCTCTTCCATCTTACATATAATGTAACATTAATATATATTACATTGGCTTATGTGGCTTATGCATACAGAAGAGTTCATAAATGAGGTAATTTGCATACTAAGCCTCCTAAAATGTCAATGTTGTATTCCTTCAATGAAGAAGCAAAAAAACCCTCTAGATAATAGTTATATTTTTTATTATAAACATAAGAGTCTCAGGAAAAATGTTGTAATTCCATGAAGGACTTCAGACTTGCTGCAAATTCATAAGACTGTGTGCAAATCATATATAATTTTGACATCTTAGTTATCTATTACTTGTTTTTCAAAAGTCTTTGCTTGCTATAATTCAGAGAAGCTAAACTTTATAAATGAATATATTTTAATACTGCTGTGAAGACAGTCATTGGCAAGCTGTTTTTGTAATAATGTGTTCTATTTCAAGTTTTTTGATCTCAATTATTTTTTCAATTTTTGAGATCTTTCTATTTCATTAAGGATTTTAAAAAGTTCAATAACTGCTTTGTTTCAAGAGAATAAAACTTGAACAGTTTATGTTCTTTCATAAAGAAAAATGATGGAAAATATTTTGAGAAACTGATAAATTTTATTGCTAAAATGAAAAATGCCTGGTTTTAACAAATTTTGTTCAGTAAAATATTGCTTATTTTTAATGTTAAGATCTTCTAGCATGAACCAGCCATCTCTAGAATTCTTCTAGTAGAATTAGGTCTCTTTGATATCTAATTCAAAGAAAGTGTTGAAAACACTCCATTCCTAAAATTTCAAAATGGAAATTTTCATCCCAGGGTTTAGTAGGTGCTTTCTAATTCCTAATTTCTCTTATTTTCTCAGGATGTATTAGTGAAACCTGCTGATTTTTGCGCAGCATTTGTATTTGTATGGCACTGTATTTTCAAAGGAAGGGCTTTCCAGGCAATGTTGCTCTGATGGCTCTGCACACTGGGTACAAACCTTTTCCCTGGGCTGAACCATCTGTAATTCTTTTTGGGGTGAAAGTCAAGGGTATTTAGCAGCCTTGGCTTTTTCAGGCTTGCCTTCTGTCAGTAGAACAGAGTACTACTTGAAAGGTCAGGCCTGGTTAAGGAGCAGTCTTTATGAAATCACAGACTTTTTTTTTTGTCAGTAGTGTATTGATGAGTGATAAAGAAGAGACATGTCTCCAAATCTAGGAAAATTTTGATTTACTGTCAAATCCATGATAGACAAAAAGACCAAGTCTAAAATACAAGCTAATCTAATAGATTAAAAGAAATGTTTGGTTATGGATGGAAGTGGAATTTAATTCAAGTTAAAATGGGGAAAGTTTAAGGTCTTACCTTTCCAAATATTTTGTTTTATATATATAAAGGAATTGTGAAAAATAATGCATTGTACACTGATGACACTTGCTAGGAAAGAGTTTGAAAGACAAGATTCTTTTCAGATAGCCCTTTTCAAAATTGATAGACTGAAAGGATTTTGAGCTACTTTAAGTGATGAATTAAATAAATTATGAAGAGCAGGTGAGACTGAAGGGTAGTATTCCTTTGCAAGCTATGCTTACATACATATGTGATTTAGAAACCTTGAAAAATGTTATTAAAACCCTTTGGAAATAAGTTTAAGAGCAATTAAAAATACAAATTGCAATTTGAGATATATAAAATACTTTATTTTGGCAGATATTTAGTAACACCTGCTGTACTTAGAGCAGTTTCCATTAAAACTCTCTGTTTTCTCACCACATTCCTAAAGGTGCAACCTTTGGGGTTGAATACTTGATCCTGTCTAAGAGAACCTTTTTCAATATCAACCATTTTTTAAATAATTACAAACTTTTCCTCCTCTTTCCTAAATGCCTAGACCAGGATAAAACAGGAACAATTTAGAGAAAGATTAGAATTGTTTTCATTAAATATGGC
The DNA here is from genome assembly GCF_030490865.1 of Poecile atricapillus. Taxonomy (NCBI): domain Eukaryota; kingdom Metazoa; phylum Chordata; class Aves; order Passeriformes; family Paridae; genus Poecile; species Poecile atricapillus. The sequence goes on along the minus strand of NC_081289.1, from coordinate 130,238,566 downwards.
CCTACCAAAAAAAGGGGGAAATTGCATTAATTAATTAATTTTCATTCTTCTTTAGTGTTCTGCAGTGTGTTATCATTCATCATTCTGCTGTTTTATTTTTTGAATTGTATTCTGTACTCCTTTTAATATATAACCTTAAGTTGCAGCTACTACAGATGGATAGGAAGATGATTTAGCATTATGGTTAACCAACCAGTTTTTAGTGTAATAATTGTGCTAAGAATCCATCAAAGGAGTTTTTTTAAAGTAGCATCAAAGTCATCATGTAGCATCATTAAATAGGTCAACTTGGGGTTTTTGCTCTGATTGTGTTGAAAAATCAATTCTTCTCAGTTTTAGTGTATTTGACTTTCCAACTGCAGTATCTTGCATTTTCGTAATCTTGTATATTTTTTACACTGCTCCACTCAGCTGAGATTTTCTGAATCATAATATTGTCCGGTAAAACTGCCTCTCTCTCTGTTCTGTTATTACATCTTTTTAAATTGTTAATGAAAGTAATGTCTGCTTTCAGCCATTTGGCCATACAGACCTCAACGTGGCCTCGCTCAGACCATTATTTTGACAGGTTCCTTCTCGGTTCTTTGAAATCAAATCTGGCATCCTAGAAGATAGCAATTAATAACGCTGGGATAATGCTGGTTAGTTGTTTACAAATTCTAGAGTAAACTTCATTTGACCTTAATAACTGATAATGCCTAGAAGAAACAGGGTTTTTTTTCACTTTTTTTTACTTTTTTTCTCCCCTTTTTTCCTTTTTATACTGTTTCTTCATGTAAAGTGCACTCAGGCCACACTAGGCATTAAATATGTAACTTACTTAAGACATATCTATTTAATCTTATGTTTATTATTAGATATACAGCAGGAGACAAAGTATCTTATCTAAATGCATTCTCAGCAAAATATTATGTGAGATATAAATGCATTTAGATTTCCTTCATAACCTTCTTTGACCATTGTGTTTCTACAATATTTTCTTTCTGCAATTTTTGTTCTTTTTCACTTGCAAACCCTTTTGCTTCTCTATTATTCTGGTTTGATAAGCATTTTCTGCTTACTATGCTCTAATAATTACTCTGGATCTAGGTTTTATTCCCAATGTTTTTGACTACTCCATTTAGATTCTGTTAATATAACCATGGTGATTTTTAAAAATTCTGATTCTTATTTTTCTTATATTTGAAAAAATTTCCCCGCAGTTAATTTTTAATATAGATCCTTTCAGTAAGATGCCATGTTATTTTACAGCCTGATTTCAATGAGATCTTGCTTATTGATTAACTGTATTTATTTAGGTTAATGATCTTATTCTGTTGCTTCTGTGGTTTTTCTTTACTTTGTGTTCTTATTTATTAACTTTATTCTTTACTTTCTTCCAAATTGCCTTCTGTCTTTAAACATTTATCGAATCCTGCATATTAGCTAGAACTGTATTTAAAGCGGCTCTTCATAAATCCTTGAAAAACTGTTGCTATATTCTTCCATTGCCTGTGTGAAGGCTCAGATACTGCAAATGTCATGAAATCTGACGTGAAGGGCTCCTTAGCACAAAAGCGACCTGGACATACCAGAAAGAGACCAGCAAAGGGCCAAAAAACAAAGTGATTGGAGAACCTTTCCTGCCAGGAAAGCCTGAGAGAGCTGGGACAGTTCACCCTGAAGAAGAAGCAGCTGAGGGCAGAGCTCATTAATGTATAAATGTACCTGAATGGAGGGTGCAAAAAGGATGGACCCAGGCCCAACAGTGGTGGCCACCATAAGGGTGAAAGGCAAAAAGCACACAGAGAAACATGGGAGATTCTCTCTGAAAAACAGGAAACACTCTTTTCCTGTGGGGATGACAAGAACAGGTTACCCAGGAAGGTTGTGGATTCTTCATCTGTGGAGACATTACAAGGCTATCTGGGTACGCACCTGGCCATCTGGCTCTGAGTGACTCTGCTTGTGCGGGGTAGCTAGACCAGATGACCTCTAGACATCGCACCCAACCTCAGTAATTTTCAGTTTAAAAAGCTCTATTTTAAAAGCAGAATTTGAAAACTGGAAGCATTTTTTTAAGATCATACATAGGCAATGAGGCTGAAGCAAAATGGTGAACACTTTTAAATTTACTGAGAATAAGTGTTGCACAGTAAATGGTCTCAAATTTCTTAAAGAAAAATTAGAAAGTTGTAATGAAACTAAGCACTGCATATAATGCATATTAGGATTATATACTAGGAGGTTAACCAAAGGTTTCAGAGATAGAAAATTCTGGCATTTCTTTTTTTCTCAGTAATTGGCAAAATTGCATTAGAATTTTTTTTCAACCTATATTTAATATGTGGCAGAATTTATATTGAAAGAGGATGTTAACAAGGGGATATCAAAACCTTTAGATGACAGGAGAAAAGGAAACAAAAGGACAACAAAGGTTAAGGCATAGAAAAGTCAGAAAGTGAAGCCTTTGGGAGTAATTTCTTTGCACAGTACCCATTAATGCATATAGTAAATTTCCAAGGTCAACAACAGAAGTTAGCATAACAATTTCATAAAGGAGCTGAACAAGAAGTTCCTGGTAGACAGTGCTGTCTTTTTTCTAGGAATGGCAAAGGACAGTTCTGGGCATTTTCTCATGTTTCATAGTCCTGTTCAAACCACATTCTTCTTTTGAACCCTCTGCTCTATAAATGGGTAGGTCCTTTCCAACTGTAATAAAAATCAATATGAGGCCCATTAAAAATGCAGAATGTAGAAGATTAATGAATTAATAGCTATAGTATTTTATATAGCAAGGAGAGCTGTCCTATATAGAGGCACAGCAATTTTGTGTGAGGCCAGGTTGTACTTCATATCTCATAGAGATGGAGACAAATTCCATCTCTTTCTTTTCTCTCATTACTGTGAGGCAGAAGGTTTTAGTATGGGTGTGCTGCCACTGCCTACAGGCCTCTAAAGGTAGGTGATTCTCTTCATTCTGGAATCAGGGCTTTCTCATTTTATTTTTTACTTGGTGTATTTTTATGGACTGTTGTACTGAATGTACTGAAATGGTGCACTGGAGCTAAGATATAGTTGCAGTTGGAGCAGCCTGGTGAAATTTGCATTCAAAGACAAACCCTTTCCCCACAAGTTTATAGTCTAAATACACAAGAAAAAGGATGAAGTGACTTGCTTGAAGTTATATATCAGATGAGGCACAAACTGAGAACAGGGTATGATGCACTGGAGATGTCAATATTTTTGTAGAGAATTTGTCACTTTTGGGCCAGAGAATAAACTCGCGGTTTATTTATGTACTACTAAAGAGTTCAGAGTTAGACCTTTGGTCATTTTTAAACACAATTTTCTCAAAGCACAATTGGTATTGGTCAAAAGTCTTTGCTGGACTGAGCTTTAAAATATCTCTGGCATGGAAAAAAAAAAGGTTGGAGGAGAAAAAATTTAAATCAGAAAGAACTTAGATGCCGTGAAGTAGGACATGAGCCACATTCAAAGTGAATATATTCTTCTCTGGATGTGTAGGTGTAACTCCCTCGTGTATATTAAAAATGATCACTTACAAAATGATTTTAGATATATTAATGGACTTACTTCCAATCTATTTCTGCTTGTCAGATGTGACACCTCACATCCTTAAAGTACAAGAATGGCAACACTCTCTTTGCTCTTGACAAGTGAACTAAAACGGAAATCAAAGTATTTCTATACAGACTTTTCAAAGGAATTTTCCATTTTAAATGAATCAGGAACAGGAACTTTCTGATATTCAGAAATATCTGCTGAGCTAGAGACTATTCATAATCATAGACAAACCCACAAAGTTTCTGATAAGGTAAAAATCAATAAGGTATGCTTTAATTGGTGTCTTTTTTTTTTTTTTTTTTTTTTTTTTTGGGATGGGGTGGGAAAAAGGGGGTAATGAAAAGTTTTTGTTTAGTTCTATTTTATTCAATTTTATGCAATTTATATAAAGCAAAAATCCTTTCCCATGTTATTCTAACCTTCCCTTTTTTGTCAGGTTAAAACACCATAATTAATTATCCTAGAACCCAAATTTATTCCTTTTTCTACTTTTCTTTCTAGTAAAACTGATTGAAAAGCAAGGTTGTAATTTGGTCATATAACAAGTATTGCAACAGGTGTTGCATTAGTGAGTGAAAGATCACTTCTTGCCTGACTCAAGCTAATTACAAAAACACAAAGAAAGTGCCTGGTGACCAGTTTTTCCTCATGCAGTGACCATAATGCTGTTGTGTAGCATCTCACTGAGCTACAGCTGTAAATAATTTTGTGTTGCTGTTGCACTTTTTTCAGTATTTTGTTTCACCAAACAAAATCTAGGTGTAACATCTAGTTGTAACATCTAGCTGATATTAGCCTTTGTTTATGAACACTCGAGTTCACTCTATGTATACATAAATGGTGTGAGATGTTATTTGAAACAAATGCATAACTTTCATGTCTCTATTGCATTTTATTGTGGTTGAGTAGAACATACTTTTATACTTTATCAGGAAAAGATTTATAATCTGTTAACAAAGCCGTATGGAACACTGTTTTGGCATGTGTTGAATATATATATTCTGCATGAATCTGCTTCAATTCAGATTTTCTTAACAATTACTATAGTGTTGAATATTAATTTAACCAGGCATAATTATAAAGTTAATAACACAAGGCATGCAATTGTTTTAAATGATTTAAAGCTGTGTAAGTAGAAGTCACCTGCTCTCAAATGTCCTAGATTTAGGCAAAACACAAGCACCCGGGATCCACACGTATCCCTATTTAGAAAACCTGTGCAAAATGATTTTTGTTTGTTTACTCTTTCTAGTCATGGCTAGTGAACCAAGCTTTAGTGGACTGATACCTGGCCTGGTATGCTGTAATACAGTCAATATTTGAATTTTGAACTACGGTACTGTGGGCAAGTATTATGGCAGGACTTTCCTAGTTCAGAAGAGTGAGAGGACTATGCATAGTAAAGAGGAAAACAGAATTCCTCCCTCTGACTAAATAGTAATGAATCACATCAGAGCATGGAATGTGATGTTAATATAATTACTTATTATTTTGTGAATTTTGAAAATAAATGAATCACGCTCATTTTGAAATAGTATACCATGATTGTGGCGGTCACACTGCTCACTTCAAGGGGTTAAAGGTTTCAACCAAGAAGGCCAAGGGGCTCCCCACTGTAACACTTCAGAAATTGAAAAATGACAATGAATGTAGGTTTTAGAATCAAGAATGAAATCTCTTTTTCTGAGAAAAAAGATCCACAGTGACAGAACCCTGTGTAAATTATGAAAAGTTTCAGCCTACACAGAAGTCCCAATTCCCAGTAGGTATTGATAAGCAGGTACACATTCACTCCATGGGTTCAATAATTTCAGTTAGGCTGTCTTAATATGACTCAGAATTTTAGCTGAAGATTTCTTCTATATGGAACTGTACTGAGACAGAAAATACAAATAATGGAAAATGTAAGAAAAATAAATTCATTAAATAATTGCAATTTATACCTTGAAGAAATTTTCAGTATTCCAGAAATCAATTGAATCACACATTCAGTTAGATACAGTTACCATGTACACAGTATATACTCATGGAGCTGGAGATAAAAGATGTAGTCATGAGTTTTGCTAGGATAAATAGGTAAATAAATCAAAGAATAGGTCAGGTTAAAAGGGACCACAGTGGGTAATCCGGTCAAAACTTCCTGCTCCAGCAGGGTCATCCTAGAGGACATTGTAGAGGATTGCATCAGAATGGTTCTTGTGTATCCCCAGAGAGAGAAATTCACTCAGTTAGAAGCTCAATGATTATTTCTTTCTTGGAGATTTGTGCAGGATTTCTAGGAAGAGGTTATTGCCTGTTCTGAAGAATGCACACAATTGCAAGAAATTTTCACTGTAAAACAAAATATGCTTAGCAAACATGCACAATTAGCATTTTTGACAATGACTTATTTTACATATTAGAGCACGTGCTTCTGTAGGAACATATTTGTCAATCAAGAAATAGACTAATTATTTTCCTACTGGTCTTCTAGAGAAAATAACTAGAGTCCAACCTTTTATGTTTTAAATTTAAATGCCCTAGAACTTTGAAGACTGTGTATATTGAAGTGATTTCTAATAGAAACTAACTGAAAAGATTCATGACTACAGTGTATAATTCAAGGACCTGTTTGGTGGAAGAACCAAAGCAAATCAATGATTTTCTGGTTTTGTTAAGTCCTGGTCAGGCTGCTCCACCTTTTAAAGATGTCATTAATTCAGAGTACATGCAAACAACCTGAACTGTCAACTTGACATAAAATAGAGAAAGGTATACTAGATAACTTTGGCAGAACTTAAATTTTCTTGCATTACTATTAACATTCATCCAAAGATTTAATTAACTATATTTTCTTACAGTCTAATTTTTAAAAACTTAAAGAGTTGAAATCAATCAATTTTTTTTTTTTTTCAAATACCATAGTTTCAGCTTAGAGAAGAAACAACCACCGACACATACAGGTATTTCTATATATTGGTTAGCTAAATAATACGCTACTATAATTTTTAATGGGCTAATGAATTAAGTAGACAAATAAACATTTGAAAGGAATTTTTGTCCACTAACAAATCTTGATCTCAAATCTTCATTCCTTCTTTGATAATATGATATAGAAATTACTCTGATGATCAGCTGGTCATCACCATTTACATTTCATGACAATGTATGCATCTAAGTAAACATGACTCTAACTTTATATGTTTTCTAATTATCCCTTGTCATAAGTAACAAAGCAATATCTGTGATCATGTATTCTCTGTAGTTAAGTATTATCTTTTCAATGATCAGCCAAGAATCAGGACAAATAAAATTCATCTGGATACAGAAGGTTCCAAATACCTTCAGACAGGATGTTTTGGCACTTTCTCAAATGCAGAAACAAGAATCAGAAAATAATAGTCAGTGGAGGAACCTTGTGAAAAGGCAGCCCCTTAAGATTCTAGATAATATTCTGGAAAACTGTTGGTAATTTAATACTATTTTTTTTAAATTAAATATAATCTCCAAATTCGGATTTGGTTGGTCTTAGCACATAACCAGGCATGGACTTCTGTTTGATAAAAATGTAGAAACAGAACATGCAGATATAATTTTGAAAGAAATGACCCTGGATTGGCTCTAGTTTAAATTCTCAGCTTACGTGTAGTTATATACTGCCTCCAAGCTGCAGCAGCTTTTTTACTGGTCTACAGGAGAATCAAGTGTCCAGAGGTCCACTGACCTCCTCCAATTTGTATTCTTTTTTCCTCCTTTAAAATGGTAAAATGTGGTCTGCAAGTCACTTTTCAAAGACAAGCATGTGTGAATCTGACAGTATAATTTTGCCCTTAATAAACAGAATTTATAGTGTAAGCTGTTACAGAAGCTGTGATAAACGAGATAATTGGACATTATTCCATATTGTAACACAGACGGCCAAAATTATACCATTTAAGACACTCAAGAGGATCTGTTTGACTTCTTAAAAATATACTTTTATAATAATGAAATCCAAAGCTTATACTTTTCTTAACTGACAAAGGTATTTTGAGAAACCCATCAATTATAATTCTAAGTGTGTCTCTGTAAGCCAGTTTATATTGACAAGAACACTGAAATAGAATTCAAAGCTTAACTTGACTTGTAATGGTGTTGAGAATTCTCAAATAAAACACATTACTTTCTTACTGACTTTTATGTCAAATGTATAGGAATCAATGTTCAATCATGTAATATTCAATATATTACATACATATTATTCTGTGATATACAGAGGAAAGTTATAAATTAAACATAAAATATTAATACAAACGTTTAAAGAGGCCTCTGAAATCTCATGTGTGTATGTAGTGCAAAAAAATGTACATTTTGAAATGAAACTACAAACCACTCTGTATTATAAGTCAAGATTAAGGAATACTCCCAGTTTTGCTATACTTCTACTTTCCTGGTATTTTAAAAGCCTGATGATCTAAGAGCACACACATTTACTTATCTTTCAAAGACATAATCACACTGTCATCCATTTCAGTACCACAAAAGATGGATAGCATAACATGGACTTAAAATGGGTTCATTAATTATCAAAAAGATAAGTGTTTCATCAGGTATATACAGCAGATAATATTTATCTTTTCTCATAGAGAAAAAAGATTAAAGTAATTCTTACACACATACTGGAAAAGAAAAAGGCTGTACCACTGAAAGTTTCATAAAGTGACACTAGATAATACACTCTGCCACTAAAGACAACCTTACACAAACACAGCCACAGATGCCTTCCATCACATTCAACTTTGGCAGTTAAATACCAGAATGAAACCATATATTCCAACTTTAACTATTTCATAAACTTCCTTTTGTTTCCTAGCAATTACACACACAGGCACTGCTTTTCAAAAGTTAGTGTTTGTGCTGCAGTATTTGATAACTACTTGATAGATATAGAGTAAATAATTTCACTAACTGTATAACAAAATGATACGTGAAAACAAATACCAGGACTGCAACAGTCTCTGAAAGGAAATATCAAGTCCATCTAGGCATAATTAGTGAAACTGCTATGTGAAGTAAAAAAATATTACTATAATTCTGTCAGAAAAGAAACTCTGAGAAAATAAAATAAAACTTGGGTATTCTGGCATATTTAGAAAAGATCTGGTATGAAACAATATCAATAAGAAGCAGAAAAACCCCTCATGAGAAATAACTGATTAAAAATGTACTGTCATGAGCTGGACAGCTCATATTAAATTTTCAGTTATATATTTAAAAAAAAAAAAAAATTAAAAAACCCCTTTTTTCTGAACAATCTCCCCAAAGCTGAGATGTTGTGGTACAATTACCAGTAAATGAGAAAAATCAATAAGAGAAATAATTTCTCAACTGTGATTTCCTAAAGACTATATATTATGTTTGTTAAGATATTATTTTACTGGTCTTACTTTACCCCTATTTTTATTGAAAATACGTTTGGGATAAATAGATCTTTGTCTAGATATATTTTAAAAAATACCCCAATCCCAAAATTCTTTGAATTGTATTGAATTTTTAACTTAACTCCATTTAACTGAGCACTCTTATTCTGCTACAGATAAATCTTTTAACACTTGTACGTGTCACAGACTTTTTAAAATTAATAATTTGAAGCAAAAATAGAAACATTACTCTCAGAAACATCACAAGCCAAAAATCTCAAAACAATCCCTCTCCTAACTGCAACACCATATCTGGAATGAGGAAAAAAAGACAGAACTAATTTTGTTCATGACTTTTATATTTGGCTCAGTCAAAACACAGTGAAATCAGTGGAGGCTCACATTAGCTTTACTGAATTCTGGATCATTTTCCTAATGTGAATCAGTTAACCAGTTTACTTTCAAGATTGCATATAATTTATAAAACATTACAAAACAGAACTGAAGCCTAATTTTCCTTAAGGTAAAATTGAAAATAAAAAAGACAGCTGATTTATGTACTACTTACAAATACATGCTGTTTTTCAATATTTATTGTTATCTGTCCCCGTATACTTATAGTTCTAACAATTGTAGAAATAAATTTAAATAAGAAAACACATTTAAAAATGTATTCACTTGGAAAAAATATTTTAAAAGAGCCCCAGTTTTGGTCGTTTGACAAAGATTCAGTGATTATGCCACCCTATAAATTTAGCAAAATACTTATTTAGAAGATCAGAACACAGCAACGAACAAAGTATCTAAGGGTACTCACTGAGGTGAAAATACAAAACATTAGAATACTGAAAGGAAAACTATTAAGTAATTGCATCAATTTTGTGTGTTTTTCTATCTAGCAGCATTTTAAAAATAGAATTACAGTTTGCTTTCCATCACCGTTATTGATTAATCCAAATGCCTTATGGACATCGATAAAGAGATCTATTGAATCTAAATGGAAAAAATGTCAGGAGCAGCACTGAAACTAACACAGGTCAGTGATTTTTAGCATCAGTGACTTCTTGAAAATGATGCCCTGACAGTTTGCTTTTCCACTGCTTTAAAAGAATATTTTAATGGCACATAAACTCTTATGATGTTCTAAACATCTTAAGGGATGGAAACACATTTTAGTTCAAACCCATACTTCCCAAAGTAATGAAAAATTATGTTTATTTCCACTTAAGACAACAAGGCCATCCTACCAAACCTTTCAAGGGATATGTAATAATAAATAGAAACCCTGAAAGGGGAGCAAGTTCATTTAAGTTTAAATGATAATGTCATTCATATTAAAGGATTAAATAATTGAACATATAAAGAACTAAAAATGCATCACTGTTTAACTCCTGAGAAACTAAAGAAATTCTCAGTGTTTAAATTAAAGTCTGTATGCTTTCCTTCAAATATACAAAGTGCACAGAATAAGGAGTGCAAAATATAAAAGCCTGATATTAACTAAATATTGGCTGCAAAATATTATTGAAATTTGAGCTGGTGAACAGTATACGAGTCTAACCAGGAAATGGAGAATATTATAGCTAATTATTTAAGAAATAATTTGGTACTTGTGCATTTATTTAAAGTAGGAATAGCTGCTTCTTTTTTTGTTGTTGTTTTGTTTTGATCTAAGTTTACAATCAAATTAGTTTCAGAAACTGAACTGAAGCTTTCAGATTGAAACATGATTATATTTAAAATTACATACCTTTTTTAAAATCACATACATGCACACTATATTTAAACAATATAGGGTTTTAAGACTGTGAATATTAATGAATTTGACAGTGCTATTTCGAGAAAATGCCAATGACATTCATACACACCAAATGCATCTCTGCAGTCCAAACAGAAAAAAAACAAACCCACATAAGAATGAGAACTGGATTCAGCAAGCATACAGTATGAAGAAGTGAACTCAGGGCTTGCAGAGTGAATGACAGCCTATTTTCTCCTGCTAACTCAAGATTAGAATTGGAACCTACCCTTATGCTAATGAACACCTAATTAGAGACACCTCCTATTCAATAAACTGCTCTCTTATCATCAGTTAGATTACCTGACAAGCCCTTTCACTCCAGTTCTGGCCCACCAAGAATCTTCATTCTTTTTCTTGTCTTCTTTTCTGCAAGAGAACTGATCCCGCTTAATCCCTGGAATAATGTATCTCCTCTTGTGGAAGAGCTGGTTTCCCTCTTCCCCTTTTTACATCAAGCTAATGGAGCCAGTAGGTATTCTATTGATCTTTCTCTATGTGGTTTCCTCAAGGATTTGACAGACTTCCTTACAGGTTAAACATCCAGGCTTTCTGAAGTGGCTATAAAGCTTTGGTTTTGATTTTTCAAACTTTTTTCTCAAACCCTTGCTCATCCATAATCTTTAAAAGCTCAGTTGATGCCATGCAGAGTACAGGCTTATTTCTTTGCTGAACTAATCTAGACACTGTCTAGTGTTGAGTACAGTTGTCTGATTCAAATCTTCTGTTACAAAGCAGATGACATCTAGCTAGATGTCATGAGAAGAGACTAACAATGACAATTCACTTATCCCTTAGAAAGAATCAATTCTCCCACAATGCATCTGTCAGAGAACTCTCACTCAGTAAAAGCAATTTTTCTAGCTGTCTGACACTGTAATTGCTCTTAAATTTTCAATGAACGTTTTACAAGAACTCCCCTGAACCATGATGAAAAACTTAACTTTTTCTAAAAATGAGAGGCTGACAGGATGAAAGAGGTCTTTCTCTTTAAAGCTTTGCTTGCTTCAGTAGGAATTCTTTCATATCATCAACAAGCTGTTGAATAGAGGATAGATTACTTTCCATTTATTTCATCAATCAGATTAAAGGCTCTCCTTCACAATGCCCTTTAAACAAGAGCTGTTTATGATGTCCTCCCAGGTTCTACTTTAATGTAGTATTAAATCACCCTGAGCAGAGAGGCAGGCAAAGCATATAAATATGATGAATATCTGACAACATTTAAGCATTGCATACATTCAGGTCATTTCCCTATTTCTTGTCACTCTGCAAAAAGTCTGAAATCCCTCCATCGTCCCAAGCAGGTTTTAATGACCATGTGTCATCTTGAATTTCCCATTGTCAAAAAGGGAAAAAAACCCAAAGTTCATATGTACATATAAATAGATATATAGATGATAGTTCTGTATCTGAAATCTGACAGACAGTCTGCATGACACCAGCACACAGAACTGCTCATTCACACACTTATTTAATTAAGATTTAGTCTGAGAGATGGATTCATTTGTAGTTGCAGCTCTTTTCTATTTTTAGCACACATAAATATTGCGCAGGAAAAAAAATTATGTGCTTCTTTCATTTTGTACATACTGAAACTCTTTTATTAGTATGAGAAATATGTACAAGCTGGAGGCAATTGTTCAAGAATAATCAATATGACTTTTGGTGTTATTATTGACTACACTATTAAAGGCACCATTCCTTATTATCTAGTTAATTCCTCAATTAAATAACACTAAGCTTATTAAAACATATCATTTTCCCTGGCTCACCATGGAATCTTGAAATACAGTAATGAATTCTGAAATCTTTACATGTCATGATATATTTTAATTAAGTATTTAGGCATTTTAAATGCCAGCTATTTGTGTTAGAAATGGGGAGTTCCAGTAAAATCAATAAACATAAACCATTGCATAACTTGCATATAATCAACACACAAGTAGCAAGACCACAGTGAGAATAAATTTATATGTTCATGAGAACTCTAGACTGCCTTTTGAGTGGCTTTTTTGTTTGGCTATCAATCATTTAACAATTCTGAAACTATTGTTAATGTGCATATGATATGTATTCATATTAACAATGTGCATGAATTAAACAAATATGATTGATTTATTATATTGAGAAGAATTTTGTACCTTAACCTTCTGAAATATTTCCTTGTTAAGTGTCCAGTGTACAGGATGATAGTAACTATTAGTGTATATGTTAATGTGTTAAATGTATGGTTATGTATTAGGAGGCTTTCTGGTGGTGTACTTTATATAAATTATGGGAGCAGGCATGTGTAACTGGAAATGTCCCTACCAAAAAAATAGTTTCCTTGATGGAAGGTACACATTTCTTAATAAAAGGGGATGACTGTCATTCCCTTTATGGGATGCTACTACAAAAATAAGAGTTTATAAATTATTCCTTTCTCCAATCACATTTTAATAATAATTGTAACAAAACCTGCCTTTAAAGTTTGGATTTCTTTCACAAACACAAGGTTTCTCAGTCTAATTGGCAGTGGTGCTTTCCTTTCAGCTTTAGTTCTTTACACACACAAACTCCTCCTGCATTTGTCCATTTAAACGTTTCCATATTCTTAGTTTCTGTGTTGCTTATTCTCCATGTGTGTTACATTACTGTTTTGTCTGCTTTTTCTCTTTTCACAGTAAAATTGGAAGAGCTAGCACATCTTTTGTGGTCCCATTGAAGTCAATAAAAATCTGTTTTTGAATAAGGACTCTCAAATTCCTGGACAAATTCTGTAAGTTGATTCACTATTGCTTTGCAGAGCTACTTTCACAAGCTACTGTAAAAATTAATCTGTTTATTCTAGTGCCAAATGGATAAGTAAGTTGGGTTCTTTAAAAAAAAACCCAAAACATTCTATGGTCTTACTAATTAAAGAGTTTTGTATTCTGAATCACCCTTAACAGCCATAACACACTGATCTCATATAATACTGTGACACTAATACTGTTAGATCAGTATTTCATTGGTGCAAATGTTGAGAAAAACAAAGTGTTATATGTTCTGAACTATCAAACGCACCTTGTGCATAAAAATTGCTAATTTTGACAAAATATCAGCTGGAGGTTTTAAAATAAAGAAATATTTCCTAGACTGAATAAAGCTTTAATTGCCATCAAACTAACAAGGTTGAATGGGGGATGCCAGGTGGAATTTTAATTTATCTAGGGTTTACTTGTCTAACATAAGAAAGAAGAAACGATCAAGAAGAAACTTAATCGCAATTTGATAGAAGTCTGTGGTACAAGACAACAATCTAGATAGTTCTCTTCTAGTTTTAACTAGTAAAGGAGGAATTCTTTGTTTCCTAAGAAGGAATGTTTCTTGCATTTTGCAAGATGAAGAGAATAATTTCTTCCTAGATCTGTTGATTAAAATTCAAAAAGAATTATCAAGAAGTATCTCTATTCTTTAAAAAATAAAAAGAAGAAAAAGAAAATATTGGTTCTTCCTTCTCTTATAATTTAGACAACTTTTAAAAAAATAGATCTTAAATATATTATATAAGAAAATATACATGCTGAATTCTGATAAACATGTTTGCTTTGATTTCTTAATATTTATTATAATGGCTTTAGATATCCTTAAAAACACTATACATTTTCTTGTGTTAAAGTTTAGAAGTAAGTCAATTTTATTTTTCCTAAAGACAGAGTTATAATCTGTATTACTTATTATCTTTCTCTAATTCATTTGGAGACAATAGGAAATATGGACAATAATTTTCTGGATGTAAATAATATTTCCAGCATAGATCGCAGAAGGAGAAAATCCTGGACAGAAATCATCTTTTCTGTCTCTAAGCCTATTCTCTTTCATAAAAGAAAAACAAACCCAGTAATTCTGGTCAACTTTCCAAAGAGTTCTCTACAAGAAGTGCTGTGGTTCTGAAAATCTTTTCACTCTCTGCTTATTTTAGAAAAAGCAAGTGCATTTATTTTCACTGGGACACTCCCTGCTAATAAACCTGTTTATGCTCTTCCTGAAATCAGCAGGGTGATTTCAATGAGAGCAAAGTTCAAGAAAAGGTCTATGGAGATACCCATCTTTAAAAACACAAAATTAACACCCTCTGTTATCATCAGTAGGAAAATTCACACACTTTGGGTTAGACACATATTGAACTAGGCCCTGAAAATTATACTTTTCATATAAAGGAGATACTAAGTAATCTCACAGTATGAACATGCAAGTAGGAGGAGATGATGACTGTTATTACAGATATTCTTTCAAAATATTTCAGATCCAGACATTTTACAGATAAGAAAAGTATGATCAAATGAAGCAATTTGTAATTGAAAAATGTTATCCTGGATTCGACGTAATTTCACTTCTGAGAGAAATGCTTACAAGAAACTTGAACTGCAAAAAAAAAAGTCTATTTAAAAATGTGGCAAGAAATACCCATAGGCTTAAAGGGCATGAAAGAATGACAGGTAGTATGTGATGAAAATGCTGAAGGTATCTGTATGCTGATTTTGAGAGGGTGCCATTGCCATGTGATTTCCCACCCACCCCAAACTCTCAAAGATCAGAAATTAACACTAAGTGTGAACAATGAAGATGCATCATGGAAGATTTAAGCCATGTGGAAATGTTGAGCTCTTAACCAAAGCAAGGTTTTCTTTGTGCTGGAGAAGTGCAATAAGTATCTGACCATTCAAATAGTTGTCCGAACTCCATACTTCTGCAGATTCCCTCATCATTTGAGTTTTATAACTTGGTTATTAACACTTTGTTGAAACAGAAGCAATGGACAGACTCATCTTGCTGAGAATGAAAACTATAGCAAGCCATACAAGGTTATATTCCACCTTGATTTTACATCTGGCCCATCAACTGGTTTTATGAAAGTTGAATAGTGCCTTTGTTTTCACCTTAATACTATGGTATACACAGAAAACTATTTCTTTAGATCCCTCATTAAATCAGTCAAAATAAAATGGAAACAGAAAGCTATTTGAGCTATTGAAACTCTATAATAGCAAATTTAAATTTAGTATCTTTAAAGCACAAGCAAACTAGTGATTTAGAGACACTAACAACAAAATTCTACCTAGGACACAGGGGCTAGGGAAAAGTCAGAAAGAGAAAATATTTTTAAATAAAGAAAAAATACATTATACTTTTCAATCATATTTGTATAGACACTCTTAGATTTGAGCATATAGAACCACTTATGCCATTTTCTAATTCAATTTCATTATTATATTTATTTTCTCAATAATTCTGCAATGATGCACTGAGATGCAGAAAAAAATTCCATTCACATCATATGCTTCACATCTCATTAGCTGAACTCATAAACAAATTTTCTCTATGTTTCCCAGCATACATTTAGTCTCATTGCCTGTCAATAAAAATAACAAAGCTAAGGAGAAAATATTAGCTGGGAACAAAAAAATTTACAACATTGTTCACGTAGAAGCTATTGCCAGCTCTTTTGTGATATACACTGTCTTGGAAGACTTATTTTCCTCTGTCAATATTCCTAAATTGGGCAAAATCAAACCCACTGTAATTATACAATTTATATTCAAAATGTCCTTATCATTTTCAAATTGGATATGACCAGATTCAAGCTGGGATGAAGTTGGTTTTCATCCTAGTAGCTGATACATTGCTGTACTTTGCATTCGGTGTGAGAATCATGTTGGTGGCACAGAGATGTTTGGGATGCTGCTCTGTAGTGCTCTCCCTAAATCCAGGACATTTCAGTGTCCTGTGCTCTGCAGTGATCAGGTGCCCAAGAGCCTGGGGGAGCATGGCCAGGAGAGCTGACCTGACCTGGCCAAAGGGATATTCCACACACAGACCAACATGGCCAGGCTATGAACTGGGGAAGCTGGCTGGGAGCGGCCAGGTGCTGCTGGGGAACAGGCTGGGCATCGGTCAGCAGGTGCTGAGCAACCACGTCACTGTGCATCACTCGCCTCTTGGGGACTCTTTATCCCTCTATAATTATTATAATTGTAATTATTATAATGATAAGTATTAACACCAATATTAATATTAATACCAATATTAATAGTAATATTAATATTGTTAACATTATATAATTATTGTAATCATAATCATAATCAATCATAATATTTTTTTCCCATTGGCAAAGTGCTCTTATCTCAACCCACAGGTTTTATGTTTTTCCTTTTACCCCATCCCAGTGGGGCAGGTGGGTGAGTGAGTAGCGAGGGAGCAGCTACATGGTACTTAATGGCTGGGGTTAAATCACAAGAGGATGAATCCAAAGTTTAAAAAGGCTTGGATTGGATTCTTTGAAAGTGTATTGATTCTGATAATGAACTTCTTTACTTTAGAATTTCAAAATATGGTTTCAAAACATTACTTTTGATGTATTTTCTGTGATTTCCATTACTGCACACTTTTTCTAGACTGGCAGTGGTAATTGTGAATCTCCAAGGGTGGGAAATAAATGTTTAAAGTGTTTAAAGTCTATGGCATGAATCCATGGATCTTTGAGGAAGCCAAGTTTGGTTAGACTATGCTTGTTAAAAGTTTATATTACAAGCTAAAGTATCTACCCAAAATGTACAATGAACACTTCGTTGTGTACAAAGTGTATACTATGACATTTCAAATATTATTTTGGTATATTATGAATTGCCATTAAAATTCATGCAAAGCATGTCACGGAAGGAATATCAAAAATATAAAAAAGTGAAAGTGAAAGGCATTATGCTAAAGATGAATGTTTAGGGTTGAGACAGTAAGATTTAGGAATTGAAATTGTGCCAGTGAATTACTCTGTCAAATCCCTAGTTTTTCCAGCCTTTTAAAGGGCTGAAGCATCTAAAATTATCTTTTTTAGATCTGTTGTCTATTTTCTGATTTCCAATTTCACCAGGCTGAACAGCTGCAAAATTTAGAACCTACAAAAGAGTCTATTGGGAAACTGACATTTGGAAAGATCCTTGGGGAAGGTATTTGTGAGCAGTTTAATCAACTGCTTGTGTTAGTCTTCACTCAGTTCTTGCTGCTTCTTCTCTACCTCTTATGAATAGAGAATGGGCACAAGGAAGAATTTAAAGTATTTGCATACTAGTAAGTTTAGGTCTGAGCTTTTTTTAGCATTTTCTGTGAAAATCAAATAGGAAATTAATTTATACAATTTGATTGCTACCTATTATTCAGACAAGCTTAGCCTCTAGTAGGTTAGAATAAAAAGGTTAAAAGTTCTTTAAAATAGGAGTTACATTTCCTATTTTAAGTAATTCCACACCAAGAGAAGTTTGGGTTTATCCATTTCAAGGCATGTTGGTAGATGTATGATAGATTTCCAACAAAAAAGCTGTAAAATTCTGAAATTTAACAAAATGAAATAAGAAAAACAAACACACGAGCAAAGAAGGACCCACCAAAAGACCAAAGCCAAAATCTTACATTGTTTTTAAAAAGTATATTCTGACTTAAAAGTTAATGAAATTTAACCTATTGTAATCACCAGGTTAAACTAATCAGCAAATCCCCTTTCCTGTAACAAAGAAAAAAAAAAATAAAATTAAAAGGTCAAGATTCCAGCAAAGTTACCAAATCCTGTTATTGTATCACTTTGACATGGTCCATTTTAAAAACTACCTGTAACAGTTTTCTGGGACAGATTGCTTTGCAGTAAGTAAACTCACAGGGGGAACAGACAGCAGCCATCACAGACACAATTTAAAAATATTTAATCAGATTTTTCTGAATGAGCACAAATGATCCTTTTAACATTACAACAGAGAAAAAAAGGAAGCAGATGAGCTTTCAGGGACACAAGTTCTTGAAGACTTGGCCTCTATTCTCAACTACGTTGTCTGATGCAGTTATAGGAAGAGGCTTTGTCTTTATTTGAGTAGATTTTCTTTTAATGGAAGTGTCATTACAGCTATAACTTGTTTAATATTACATATATTTCTTTTATTTATACTTCAGTAAGAAGTTGTTGTTTCCCAGCTTCTAAACTGAAGGAAGGACTGAAAAGTTCATGAAAACAAGGTGTTTAATGTTGAAAGTGATGTGGTG
The DNA here is from genome assembly GCF_030490865.1 of Poecile atricapillus. Taxonomy (NCBI): domain Eukaryota; kingdom Metazoa; phylum Chordata; class Aves; order Passeriformes; family Paridae; genus Poecile; species Poecile atricapillus. Next base: position 130,219,774 of record NC_081289.1, on the reverse strand, counting down.
GAAAAAATAGACAAGCAGTTAGGTGAAGTTTAGAGACTGGAAAAACTGAAAAATTAAAAGGTAAGATCAAGTTTAAACAAGTAGAAGACACAGCTATATTAAATTTATTATTTAAATATGTAAATAAAATAATCTTGAATTTAATGTTTTAGAACAGATGGGAAAGAACATAATACATATAATCCAACTTATTGACCAAGAAGGTATAATGCCTATTTACAAGGGTTGAAATATGCAGAAGTGTTTTCTCCAAAAAGACCAAGGTAAAGTATATTTGATTTTTTTGTAGTGACAACATAAAAAAGGCGTACCCTAAAAGTGTGAAAAAATGCTCAGAAAGTATTTGAAAGACTGGATGGGTTAGAAGAAGAGACAAAAGATGAAGAGGTGTTTTCGTCTAGGGTCTTGAGAATTAGGGAGAGTAAGAGAAAGATTGCTGGCGAAGATGAGGAATTCGGGAGCATCAGGGCAGGCAGTTAAAGAAAAGTGGATGTTGATAGACAAAATTGTCTGATCTGATATGTTTTGGTTTTAGATTGAACATTAGCTCAAACAGTTCAGAGTAACAGAATTGTGTGCTGTGTTTCAGGCCTTGTGCAGTGCAGTGTCCAATACAAGATGACACAGACAGTTACCACAGAGAATTTCCCACTTTTGAAGTTTCTTTTTGAAGTTAACTTTTGAAGTTTATTTTCAGTTACCTTGAATGTTCTCATCTTCTCCCATCATACATTACTAGCGGTGGGTTTTAGTTTTTATCAAAATGCCTACATTTTCTACTGGTTGCAAGGAAATGCTATTCAGCCTGTGGTGATCAGAGAGATGGATGTGTCTTCTGAGGGCTGTGATGACCAAAGACATTATCAAGAAGTTTTTCACTACTGCAGGGAGTGGATGTGTTCCTGCATGAGATAAACCCATACTCAATATAAACATGCAGTGGGAGGACTCATGAAGGCATAAATGAGCAAACTAAGAGGAAAAGGTAGATACAGTCATATTGCTCAGTGATGCATCAGTCATCACATATTGCTGAGTGGTAAAGATGCAGCAGACTCTGAAGAAATATGAGTGAGAAAGAGTTTCTGGAAATGAAGATGTGGAATATTTTTATGAAGTGAATGCATAAAGGGAATTTGGAAAAAAATATCCTGAAGGAATTAAACTGGTGCTCTTATGAATGGATGTCCTGCTATGAGGAATAACCATGGTGAAATTTAGAAGGGAGAAAATGAAATGGGTGCCCTAAGTGTGAGACCTCTTAATTTTCAGTTTAAATGTGGATTACTAGAAGATTAAAAGTTAGAAACTTCATTAGACTAAGAATTATGAGTAAGGAGCATAAATCAAAAACTGGTCAAGAGGAGAGATGGAGATGATAATGGTTTGTTTTTCATTAATGTGTTTGAATGTTCTCACCCATTGAAAGAAATTCACCAAGAAACGTTTCAAGTGTCAGAACAGTAACAGAGGCATCGAACTCAGATAATGTGTATCAGAAAGAGGCAGATAATTGAGTGAAGAGCGAATTTGACATAGGTGTTTAAGTGTTTTATCATCTTTGATACCAAAATTGGCAACTTAAAGTGAAAAGAGAGTTACTGGAGATGCCTCAGTGTAACTGAAGAGCGGTGTTTTTAGCACAGTGTCTTAGTTTCAGTTCATATTGTGTTTCAAGCACTGGACATTTTGGGAACATTTTTTTTACTATTTGTAAACAAATGTTTTTTGTCTTGTAGTGCTGCAAGATGAAATGGATTTTACACATAAAGAAAAATATATGTGCTTACTTCAGAAATACAATTTAAGATAATGTAAGGCTGGTGAATTATTTTAATCAGCGACCTACTTGTTTCAAAGTAGTACATTTCAAGTAGCTGTGGAGATACTGAGAATCTGTTCCTTCTCTTTTCCAACTGTTGTTAGGGACAGAACAGTTTCAGTGGTTTGCATCAGACCTTTCCCATATGGAAGAGAGAGTAATATTATGATATGACTGAGAATTTCATTGTACTGTCTCACTAACAAAATGCCTAGCCAGTACCTTTCAGTAGCAAGTTTAATATGTTGTAAGAAAGTAATGGCATTTCCAAGCAGCCTGCAACTGCAATTTCCTGGTGCCCATGTGACCATAGCCAGAGCTTGTCCTTGAGCTTCTATTTCAACACTGACCATTCCAGAATCCTGAAGTATTATCAGCTCCCAGACAAAAGTAAATGCTAGATTTATCCTAAGGTAAGGAAGATGTGGAAATATTTGTCTAGCCTTTTATTTTAATGATTACTCAATGACAGTCTTTTGAATTTTTGAAGGAGCTGGAAGGTATTTTGGATCTTCAATCCACTGCATGAATGTTCTATATAATAATTTAAATGATTATAGAAATATAATTATAGAATATAAGTATAGAATTATAGAATTATAGAAAGACATAATTTAAATGTCTAGTTTAAAGTATAGATGGATAATAGTAACAGAAAAGTGAGATTGGCTTATAGGGTAAAAAAAAGCTCCTGAAATTCAGAAATATTTAAAAAAGACGCTGTATTTAGAATTCAGAGGAGAGATTTCTCATTCTATATGAATGCCAATCTGTGTTTGTAATCTACTATTTAATGAACAAATAAATAACACCTTTGAGATCTTGAGTTTCTTCAAATGTACTGAATCCATAGGATACCAAATGTAGCTTTAAGTATTCAGGGACATGATTTTGTAAAGTCAGCTGAAGGTGCTCAAGTGATAGAAAAAGGCCAAGCAGAGGTGAATGTGAGCAGAATCATTTACAGTGCTGAAACAAAGATCTAAAAAAGATCAGAAAAAAACAGCACTATGCCATGAGGAAATAAATTCAACAATTGAAAAAAATTGATATCCTGAGAACTGCTGATGCCCATATACAAAGACAGGCAATTTTTTTTTTTTTATTTTTTTTATTTGCAAATGTATGTTTACTTCCCCTTTTATTTTTTTCCCTTTTCTTTCTTGGAAATACATTTTTGTAGATCACTTGAGTGGCTACCTGACAAAATTTTGGCTGTCTCCTTTATGATCACCTGCACTATGTATTACATAGGTATTATTTTGTGTCATAAAAAAAAAGCTAAACTAAAAATTGACTACTGAAGAAAGATATGGATTCTCCTCAGTTCCCTATCCATAGGTTTTCTTCCTTCATACTGGCCTTAGCTACCAGGAAACTGAGGAATAATGGATTTTGGTGTTGACCCAAGAGAAAAATATTCTTTCTTTTTTTAAAAAAAATAAATTGATATTAGATCAGGCAGCTGAATCAGCTCACCCAGTACCCAAAGAAGCTGCAGATCCCACAGAACGGGAGGAAAGGGACTTTCCCACTGTGATAGCATTTTGCCAGGTTAATGTAAAAAATACTTCTTTCAGGACAAACTGTTTCAGGATGAAACCTGTTAAAGGGGAGAAAGGTAGAAAAGGTCATATAGAATAAGATCTATAAGCAGGTAGTTTGGCACTATTAATTTAGGCTAAAACTCAGAGAAATCTTTTGGTGTAAGTAGCATTTTGCTGATCTTAGTTGTACATTTAGGTATTTTTAGGTTGAAACAAAGCAATGAGAATTTATGGTAAAGACACTTCTTCATATACCTGTGGGTGGATTCATATATTTTCATTTAGTATAGCACAATTAGCAGTCTCATTTATTACCTACCAAGATGTGAAACCACAAGGTGAGGTCAAAGTATCATCAAGGGTATCTTCATCACTTCAATATCATTGCCTTAAAAAGCACTGACCAGGAGAAGTAGATGACCTCATTTCAAAATTATTACAGTGCAGAGAACTCAGTTTCAACATTATAATTCATTTTCCTACAGAATATTTCAAATTTATGATCAGTTTCCTGACATATAATAGCTAATCGTTAAGGATAGCCACTTTAACATAACATGAATACGCATTTCTCCATAGGTAATACAACAGCTCCTGCATTAGCATTATTGACTAAGGTGCATTTAAATTCTTCACTAATACTTAATGGAAGGTTAATGCATAAGTCAGAAGATTAAATGGCTTTTACTTAAAACAAGTATATTGATTAAAATAACTTAGTGTGGTTTTTAAAGACGATTATATAAAAGTAGTCACACTTTTTAATATTTTATTAAATATTATGAGCAAAATGTGGCTTCACTGACCAAAATTACTGGAAGTTATTGTACTAATTGTGCCTTGAGCTAATTATTGCTCATAGTTAACAAATGAATATTTTATACTGAAAGGTAATAAATCATGCCTGCTAAATTCAACACTCAAAGTTAGCTTCATTCCATCAGACTAGGAATTGCCCTGCTACTGTGAGCACAATCCTTCATGTGCCACCTCCTCTTTCTTATGCATGGCACTACTTAACAACAGGGTAACCTTCCAAATACAGATTACCCATTCATTTCCAATAAAGCGTGCTTCTATTTTCTTTTCAAGGGCTAATATTGCTGTTGAAATGTACATGTTAAATTTTACACACTTGGTATTTCAAATTCCGACATGTAGCCATGCAGCTGGGGCTGGGAAAATTGTCTTGTGGAAGGTTTAGTTTTAAATTTGAGATTCTGCACATCTTTCAGAAACACAGCTGAAGAGTCATGGCTTTTGTTTGAACTGGATTTTTAAAGGAACCTTAGGTAACAGTAATAAGGGTATATAGTGTAAAAAAAGGCACTAATAATTGAATTCCTTAAATATCCATTTGCTCACAGAGGAAAAGAATGAAAATTTGCTATACTGTTTCATGGCTTTGGTAGAAAACATTTTTTATTCCTCTTCCTTTTAAAATTTCACTCATGCTTCTTTAAGTGCAGTACATGCTTACTAAAACTCAATTGAAATAAATAATTTGTGTAGCAGAAAATAGCTAAGATGATAACTTTTCATGTTAGGAAAGGGATGACCACAGAGAGATAAGATAATCCAAAAATTTTTGAGTGACCTGGAAGACAGTAAGCAAGCGGCTACTCTGCACCTCCCCAGGCAAGGATCATATGCAACTAAGACAGTATGTTCAAATAAAGGAAGTATTTCTGATGAAATATAATTGAGCTATAATACAGCTTGCAACAGAAGGCTGAAGGTGTTATAAGCTTACATGGATTTGATAACTGATTGGATGTATCTAAGGAAGTGAAGTCCACTATGGGATAAATCCAAAACTCTGCTTCTGGATCAGAAAGTTCCAAGCAGAAGAAGCTTTGAATTTCTGGAGAAATTCCCTTTTATTTCATAAAATCAATCCAAAAATTCCTATGAGTGAGCAGTATTAAACAGAAGACTGAAGCAAGATAATTAGGAACAACTACTATCATATCTTTGCCTAATTTCCAGAGAAAAATCTGGAAAAAAAAAAAAGTTCAAAAACTGACTTTGTCTTTTCCAGTTTTGTTGTGGACTTTTGTCTCTGTCCATTTTATCTAGAGAAAAAAACAGTTTGGTAATTCCAAAACACCTTCACACTCCTTTCAATCTCACATTATTTCAGAGCTTGGCTGGACACTCAGGTGGGATATTGTGGCAGTTATTTCCAATTCCTCCTCTGAAGTCTCTGTGGGTTTGAGCAGGTACTGTGTGCACTACAGCAAGATGTCCTGTGTTTAATTGTTATCCCATCCTTAACTCTTTAAATCTTGAACCAGAAAAATACAATGTTGCCATACTTAAAAAACATCTAAAGAATATTGCTATAAAAAGGACTGAAAGTACAAATAATGTCTGATTGAGTGATGGTGAACTGATTCAGTTTAAATTAAATTATAGTAGGTTTGCAATGAGAACTTGGGTTTCAAAAGGGCAAACCTTAATAAATTAAGGGAACTCATTACCAAAGTTGCTGACTACACTGACCTCTGAGATCTGAATGTGGAGGGGGTAAACATTTTAAAGAAATCTATCAAATCAGTGGTACTGCCATAAGATTACAGGATAGGAAATGTCAAGAGTTGGTATAAAGGAGCAGAGGTGAAAGAGAAGGGTAAGAAGAGATTAGTCTGATCTCAGTAGTATGCTAGGCTTTAGCTTTTAAAGAGCTGAATAAAATAATTGAGATAGAATAGAAAATGCAACAGAGGTTTGATTAAAGCAGAACTAATCTGATATCCTTTTCTGATAACTTTTTTTTTTTACAGAAGGAAATGCAAACTTGATTTACTAAAGTATTTGATATGGGGCCACATAGGAAATTACTACTTCATCTAGAGAATGCAGGGATTAAGAAAATCATTGTCAAATGGACGAAGAACTGTAAAGGACAAAAAAAAGATTGTTAACAAGGAACTATTGGGTTCTATGAAGGCTATTTGGATATATCCTGTGACTGATCTGTCTATTCCTGTTAATGTAATTTGAAAAGCAAAAAAATCTAGAGAGTAGAACAAGTAAAACTTACAGACAAGCAAAACTGAGTTATCAAAGAAGAAGCCATGTGTAGCTATCAACTGGCCATAACTGATTAAATCTTGAGAGACTAAAATACTGGAAAATGTAAATCACTTGGTTTTGCGATGAGTAACAAGATCTCCTACACTTAAAGGTAGCATCAGCTGAAAGAGGAAGATTTTGATCTTTCTTAGACTGTAAGAATAAGGAAGGAAGGAATTAGACTGCTTCCCAAGGAGACTGAAGATTAAATATTTTTACTTCTTTGCACCAAGTAGCAATTTACTACTCAAAGGAAAAGAGAGTTTCTTTCAAAAGATTCAATAGTATTTTCTTCTAAAAAGCCAGATGATGGCTTAAGAAAATATATGAAACCTTCCTTTCAAAGTTTAGATGATAAAAAAGAAAAAGCAGAGCCATTTATAATAGGTCTTTAAAACACTGTGAAGAAACAATATCTGTTATGAGAGGCAAGTTGACTCAGTGACCCAGAAAGCCATTCCAGTCCTGTGTTGACATACTAGAAGGAGGAACATAAGCAGTCTAGGAGAGTAAAATGTCTATATTAACACAGATAAAAACTAAAATAACTTTTAATATATGATCCTTTAGGTCAAAAATACCTTCATCAATGTCTTAATTTCTATTTTATTTTTTAGAATTAAACCAACACTGGCTAGGCTAATAAAATAAGTATTAAGCAAACATTTTAAAGAAAGATTAAGGTTCTATTTTTTCTTAAAATAAGAATGTGAATATACTTTTTAGCAGTTTTATTGTTAAAGGGCAAAAGAGTAAAGCAATGTGAATTAGTAGTAACTACCTGTAAAAACAGATTGAATTGCTTGGGCCCATTACAGGGTGTCTGTCAAAACCAGGAAGGAACAAATTAAGAGGGAATTTGGTTCCCCAGTGAATGGAACATCTTCCTATCTACTCCAAATGTAACTTTCTTCTCAGCTAAAGCAAATGTGAGAAAGAAACGGAGACAGCTTTTTGTTTTGTTTTGTCACTGCTTTCCCATGACAAAGCAAAGACATGGGCCCGGCCCTGACTGGCACAGGCTGCCTGAGAAAAAACTGCACCTGCCCTTGTGTTGGTGCACCCCAGTGCACGCAGAGATGGGCTCAGAGCCAGGCTGCACGCTGCCCCTGCCCAGCCCAGCCAGCATCCCCGGGAGCAGCCAAAGCACTGCGGCTGCCAGGCTGACTGAGCTGCCCTGAATCCCTCCGGGACCACTTGAGAATGACCTGAGCTGCTGAACTGTCTTTGGCTGTAGTTATAGCTGTTATAAACAATAATCATTATTTTCATAATGACAACATTCTCATTTGAAAGATTCCTAAAGTGTTCAATTTCCTTTAGCTTCCTACGGATTTTACTAAAGGTGAAATTTTACAGATCTGTAGATGTGTTATTTAAATTCTGAGATTCAGACTTGAATCTGACTAATAGTAATTTATAGATAAGCAAACCATTTTACCTAATATAATTCTTGTGAAAATTGAGTCTTTCATAAGATCAGTTGCTGTAATTTCAGAAAATTAAATTATTTTATTTTCCAACTTTTAGGGGAGCAAAACATATGTTTTAGACTAAATGCCTGCATCCCACCTGAAAGGAGGTTTTTAGTACTGGTAAATGGGTATGAGAAGCACTCACTGCTTAGTGCTGCAGTCTTCAAAGAATTTGCCTCGATTTTAAAGGACTTAGAGGAAAGTGTCTTCACCAGAATATTAAGCTGCTATCTGGGTAAATTAGTACAACTTATAACTTAAGAATCAGTCTCAAAGTATAGTGAATACATTTAAAATTATATTATTTGGATTTTTATATCAAATATGTTTTATAAATTTAAAAGGATGAACGTTATGAGTTTAATATAATTTTATGAAATTTAACATATACAAAGTCAGTAGGAAGAGTTCTGAAGACCCTTTTCCAGCATCAAAAGCTCCACAACACTTTTAAAATTGAATTTGCAAGAGAACTTTTTGTGCTGAATTGTCAAGATCCAGCTATTTCCTCAAGGAAAAATTGCTGTGAAACTCCAATTCTTCCTTGCTTCAGTGCATGCAGATAATGGTCTCCTTTGCCTTTAAATAGATAATGTTTGAAGTCTCAGTATTTACATCTGGAAGCAAATCTCAGGAGAAGGCAATGCTGCTCTTAAATAAAGGACCACTCTGTTTGTGGAGCCTTTTTAAAACTCTAGCAAGAGGACTTCCAAGGTCATGTGGCTCTGAGAAGCTGACAGCTGTCCAGTTCATTGGGACAAGGTAAATTCAGCTTTTTCCTCATTTGTGCAGAATGAACCATCATAAACCTAAGGATACACATACTTCCTTGAGGAGAGAGGCACTTGCCCTAAAGTCAGTACAGAGCAGAGCTGCTATGTCCACTGCTTGTGGTGTCCAGTGAGACAAATGTCCCATGTCTTTGTGGGACATGACAATGAAAATTAAAATATCATATGCTGATGTAGTTGCTATTAAGCTCATGAGAAGAGAATAACAAGTTAAACTTGTCATTTCATAGAAGTGAGCATGGAAAGGGAGCTGGTTTTGAATTAGAAAAATACTACATAAGCGATTCCTAAAACACATTCCTCTTAATAGCTCAGGTACCTAGTTAGGGAAGGAGGCATGCACTTTCATTTCCCTGGTATAGTTAACATCTGACCTTCAGCATCATGGCTATAGCTTGTTAATATATTTATTTACTCACACAGTGATGATCCACAATTAATTCCTCAGACTAGTTAGAAGGGTAGGAGAGGACAACTGAAGCCCTTCGTTTCTTCCTGAGGCAGTCACAAGGTAGCAGAAAAACAGTTATGAAACAAAAGTGACAAAAAATAGCAAGAAAAAAAAGAGTAGAACTGTAAGCACACTTGTCCAAAAGAAGACACTTAAATTCTGTTAAGATTATTTCATTACCTGAAAAATTAAAATCTGTAAGAATGAAGACTGGATAAAGTCCAATGTTTCATTTGCATGTTTGGTGCTGCTTTCAACCCTAAACTGCTAACTGCAAAGGCTCTGCTGTTTTGTTATGGGAAACTATAGGATTGCAGGGGTGGCAGGAATAAGACTGGGAAACTTCCTGTAAAGATGGGAGTTAACCCTGAACTAAACACCCTCTTGAGCCTTTCTGTTACATTTACAGAAACAAACACGTCTTAAATATAAATTGTTTTAACTGCACTCTCAGCATATTGACCGGGTCAGATTAATCAGGACATACACCACTTTCTATTTTTAGTTCTAGTTAATTCAAACAAGAAATAAATGTGCAAACTGTGATCATTCTGTGCATGCCTGAAGCAGAAGTGAAAGCATTGCAAGAAACACTGAAAGGGGTTGTAATATTTATGAGGTAAGTTTCTAAGGGGTACAGATGAACTGCAATTTTTTTTGCCTTATTAAAAGGCAGAAAGGAGAGAACTTTTCCATATTCTGGTTTTAGACACATCTTTTCATTCCAAGAGTGAGAGATTGACCCTATTTGTATGCCGGCTGCACAAAGCCTCTCTGTCACACCCCTCCTCAGCTGGACAGAAGAAAAAGGTTGTAATGAAAGGCTCATGGGTTGAGATAAGGGCATGGAGAGATCCCTCACCAGTTAAAGTCGTGGGAAAACTAGACATGATTTGGGGAAATTAACTGAATGTATTGCCAAGCAAGTTAGAGTAGAATAGTGAGAAACAAAACCTGAATATTAAAAAACCTTCCTCCCACCCCTTCTTTCTTCCTGGACTCAACTCTCTTCAAGATTTTCTCCCTCACAATGTGCAGGGGACAGGGAATGTGAATTATGATCATCACAAGTTGTCTCTGCTACTCCTTCCTTCTCAGGAAAGGGCTCCCCCTGCTCCAGCATGCAGTCCCTAGCACAGGAGGCAGTCATCCATGAACTTCTCAAATGTGAGTCCTTGCCATGGGCTACATTTCTGCATCCCAGCATGGGTCGGTCACAGGGTCACAGATCTCTCCAGAAAACCTCTTCCAGAGTGGGCTTCTCTCTCCAGGTCTTCACAGGGTCCACAGGTCCCATCAGACCTCCTCCAGTGTGACCTGTCCACAGTGTCATGCCGCCTTCATGAATGTCCACCTCTCTTCCATGGGTCTCCTCTGTGAGCTGCAGGTGGATCTCTGCTCCACATGACCTCCATGGGCTGCAGGGACACAGCTGCCTCACCGTGATCCCACAGGTTGGAACACCTCATGTCCCTCCTTCACTGGCTGTGAATATGTGTCCTACATATTCTCTCTCCTTTATCCTAGCTGCACTTGTACAGCAGGCTTTTTTTTCTCCCTGAGGAACTGCCACCACCACCACCATGCTCAGCCTTGGGCAAGACCTTCTCAGAACTGGCTGGCACTTGCCCTGGCCAGCATGGAGACAACTCCTGGCATCTTCTCCCAGAAACCCTCCCAGGTCCTCCTTGCCACCAAGCTCTTGCTATACAAATGCAATACACCTAGATATGTGAATCCACTAATTCTGTCTATATAAAAAAAGATGTTTTTTGTAAGAATGTACACCTGTTGCAGCTAGATTTCAGCTAGAAAGAAATATGAAGCTGTTAAGCAAACTAAAAAAAAAAATTGCTTAATTGGTAAAAGGTTGTTTACATAGACCTCCGGTAAATATCTGAGAGAAAAAGTAATTTTTACTTTATTTCAGAAAAAGTAGTACTCAAACATAAAGATATCAGTAAAATAAGTAGTGAAAGACTTAAAATGCAGGAAAATTAAATTCAGTTTGTAATTTTAAAAATTTCATGGAAATAAATAAATAAAGATCCTCAGCTTTAAAACACTTAATTTTTGGTAAAATCCCTTGTACAGATAATATAAACACAATCATAATGACTATGTTGGTGATCATCTTAAGTCTAATGACCAGGAGAAATTTTAAATGTCAGCTTCCCCTCAGGTAAACCCTGTTGCACTAAGATGGTGAGTCCTATGTACTTAGTATAGAGTACAAAGGAAGCCTGATCATGCTTGAATGAGGGTGTTACATTGACTTGAATAGGAGCAAGATTGCTCCATCAGTCTAGATTTTCTTTCTTCTCCTTCTTCTTTTGTTTCAGATTGGTAACTCTGACTTGAGCTGTCAGTCAAAAACCTTACTAGTTGAGATTCAATGGCACATTCATATTTCCAATGACATTATGGATTTATATTATACATATATTTACGTTTTGCTAAGAGTTTAACGGCAATAGACCTTTAGAACACGAGTGCTGAACAAACCTGATTGCTTCCTTGTATTAGGAATCCAACTTTGACTTAGATTTTTACATAGAGAATGAATGTTTCCTAAATGTACATAAATTCAGCTTTTACCTTTACTGTATTTTGTAAAAGACTTACGAAGATTTTGATTATATATGGCAAATTCAGAGAAAAATTACCTATGGGTTTGGCTTGCTGCATTAATTTTTCTTGCCTTTGATAATTAACTCTAATCAGCTACCCATACATTAGTACATTAGAAAGTACATTATTTTTCAGGTGCTTTTCATCATTTTTTCAGGCAAGAAAAATAAGAGCTTGCCTTAAGCAAAAGCTCAGCTCTGAAGGATTTAATTGAACAGTCTCAGTCAGATATCTTTATTTTGGATTCAATTTAATCCTGACTTAAAAAGCATGTTTCTGATCTTGAACTGCACAGAATTATGTAAAAACCTTCAAGGTGGGATGGATTCTTTGCTTTCCTTAAATATCACATCTTGAAAATTTCATTGTACTTTAAAAAATATTCGTTTGTCAGTCTAATATTCTCCTTTTATGTGAACTGTGCTCCCAGTGAGGTGAACTAATTTCTGTATAACCAGTAACAACTAAACCCAGTTAGCATGTGTTCTGTACTAGCAGGTTTTCTGTTAAATCAGATGTCATTAAGTCAGGCTGAGTCAAGGTGTAGCTCTACATTTATTTCCCTCAAGAGGTTTTACACAGGAGGCAATGCACCAGTTTTCAGTATAACTGGTAAATACCTTTGTTTAAGACTTTCTAGGCAATAAAATGTAACATAAGTACTAAATAATTATTTAAATTTTTGACTCTTGCAATATTCCAGAACTCTACAAATCCAACCCTATCAGGCTACAGGATGACCTTCTGAGTTATCAGACAACACAGGGCTGAAAATGTGCTTTTTTTCAGCTTTAGTATCCCAAGTATCATGCCTAACAGTTAATTAGTCTATTAAGTCTAACAGGTTTTTTTGTCTTTAAAATCTATGGTTGTGAAAACTGCTTTCAACAAAAACTATATTTACTGAAGTAATATAGAAGAATAAAATATAGAATATGGAAGTATAGAAGTAATATAGAATATATACAAAATGGTATTTCACATGATATTTCTTGTGCAACATACAGGGTATTTATTTACTGTGATTTTTAAAATATACATTGGATGCAATTGGCATTTTCAGTCCTGCCTTTTAAATGCAGTGGTCTTTAAAGCTGTTCTCTTAAGCAGTATCAGTGTGTCCAAAACCTTACAGGAAATGTAATTTTAGCCTTGCATTCATTGACATCTCTCACCTTTCTTTTGTTCACTTTAGTCTTCTGATTCACCTGTGCTCTCATTTTGAAATTCTCACTGTGGCATTTTCTGTGATCACTAACTCTTTCCCACCATCCTTCTCCTTTTATTCTCATTTTTGTTCTCATTCAGTCTTTCAGAGCTGTCATATTATACTCTAAATTACAATTTATAATTATGATATTTTTAAAAGCTTCTACCTATAATTCCTTCTTGTCTTTTTCTTCCCCTTTTGATATTCTACAGCTCTTAAAATTACTTCTCAATTTATTTGTTTTTTTGTTTTTTGAATGTTTACTCAAATAGACATTTCTTTATTTTCTTTCAAGTGTGTTATTTTGTTCTCACTCAAGATAATCAGGAATCTAATTAAGACACTTATTGTTTTTATACATTGTTTTCATTGTTTTGGGCAGCAATTTGAATGAAATTATATGCACCTTAAATTCATTATGATAGTGAGTATAAGTGATTTTATTCCTTAAGTGATTTTGTTCTTTGCACTGTTAAGCTTTGCAAAAGGTGCTGTGGTTTTGTACATTATAACATGTTTCATATAAATTTCTTGTTTTGGTACGATCCTTTAAATAGTCTGTCTTTTCTCTCTTATCTGACAGGAACTATGTGCTATTTCTGCATCTTCAAATCTGCACTCTTTCCTGAAATTCAGAAAGAAGGATGGAGAAATTTGAATATAATTTTATTTCCATAAATTCATAAATATTCATAAATGTGAAGTCTATATTAAAATCAAACTATGATTATTAGAATTTTGTTGTGAGAAATAGGGAAATTGGAAGATCTAGGTTCTGTAGAAAGCTGAGGAAGCCACTACGTCAGGTCAGCACTTCTTGTATATCCATTTAGTTAGATTATTATAGCATTGTACATATTCTCCTATTCTCTCCCATTGTCCATCCATGCAGTTGTGTACTGAGGAAATTTTTAGCTATTAATAGTATTGTTACCACTCAGTTTGTCTAGATATTCATTCATCAAGTATAACACTTCCTAAAGGTCCTCCTTTACATTTTTTGTGGAAATAGCTCTCTCGTGTGCTTCTGTTACTCCATTCTCTCATTCCTATGCTTTAAGAAAACATCCTGAATTTCTGCAGGATGATGGAGAAAGGAGCAGCATACCAGATAGATGAGTGTCACACTCCAATGGCTGTACTGCATCCCCACAAATATTCACACCATGAAGGTGAGATAGTTTTGTAACTGACTCATGGTGTACTACCCAGCTATATCCATATCAATAAATAAAGCAAATCCATTCTTCAGCCTCAGTCTGAATGGTATGGCTATGGCAGAGATCAGATACGCACATGGAAAATAGTAATTACCTTTAATTTGTTCATGTATTAATAGATGTTACAAAACACTGAAATGTTGGGAGACTAAGACAACAAATTGCAATGCAACTGAGTTGCATGGGGGTGTGCAAAGACTTTTCCCAGGAAATATTACAGATGAGAAGATTCTGGAAATAAACATATGAAGGGAAGCAGAAACTGAAAACACCCTCCACTGAGATTGCCTCCTCCCTTTTGTTGTGACAGTTTTTAATGAATGTATAAACTGGCTATATGTTTTGCAATTTCCATCCCAGACTGGTTGGGACTTCAGAGTATGTTGTTAAGAAGACAAAGCCTGGTATTAGAGCTATTCAGGAGTACCAGCTTTTCTCTAAAACACGGTTCTCTCACTGGATTGAGAAGAAATTAGCAAGAGAGACGTACAAATTCTGACTCAATATAATTACTAGATCATTCTTGCTGTGCCACAGTTTACTGGGAGGAGCTGAGATACAACTTGGTAGCTATATCCATTCCCTTATATAATCAGTATAAATCTCTATATTTGTAAACAGCAACTTTTTCTAACTATAATTCCAAGCAATTATTATGAAAATAAATTTATAATTTCTTAGCTGTTCCTGCATGTTTTATCCTTAAAGGGAGATCCAAGATGTGTTAACCCCAATAATTTTGGTGAACACCCCTCTGGAAGATAATTCAGACTGGAAAATGAGTGCTTCATCCCACATGAGGAGAATCACCAAAAGCAGATACTGTTTGCTACCTCTTTTCAGCTGTGATCCCAACAGAGTCCAGAGTTGTCTACCTGGATTTCCCCCCAGGAGAACACTGCCCTTTTTGATGCCACAGATCTACTAATGTTTTTTGGGTGGCTGGGTGTGCACAGAGGGGGAACTTTGCTCTTACAGCCAGAAATAGCATTCTCCTCGAAAATTCCTGCTCTGCATCACTCATGTCTTCCTTTTTGTCCTCAGGGGCCTGTAGTGGTTTGACCTTGGCTGGATGCCAGGTGCTCACCAAACCACTTTATCACTCCCTTTTCCAGTGGGACAGGAAGGGGAGATTAAGATGGAAAGCAACTTGTAGGTTGAGGTAAGACAGTTTATTAAAGAAAAAAAACCAAAACAAACCAACAAAAAACCAAAACAAAACAAAAACAAAACATAAAAACCCCACAAACACACACACACAAAAATGAAAAAAATAAAAAGCAAAAGCTTGCACAAGCATAATAAATTAATTTGTACTTCCCATCAGTGAGTGATATTCAGATGCTTCCCAGGGAGCAGGAACTCAGCATGACGAGTGGATGCTCTGGAAGGCAAAACTTTTTGGATAACAAAAGCCCCCACACCCTGTTCCTCCTCTCTCCCTTAGCTTTTATATCTGAGCTAACATCACACAGTATGGAATATCCCTTTGGTCAGGTGGCCTGGTTGTGACCTCTCACAGGCCCTTGCCCACTCCCAGCCCCTTGGTATAGGTGAGATGGGAAATCAGATGGACAGTGCTGCTCAGCAGGAGCCAAAACACTGATGGAGTTATCAACACCCTTCCTGTTACCAATGCAAGGCCTTGGGCTGTGGTCACCAGAGTGTCCCTCCCACAGACCACATTCATTACCTCTTACCACCTCTGGTGAAGCCTGTTGTCCTTTTGTAGCACTTTTATAGCATTGCCACCACTGTCACTTGTAACGGGAGAGACTGCTGCTACCACTGCTGGCCCATGGCCCATGGCATTCGCTGTAGACCAAGCCCAGCAAAAAATCATTCACAAACAGTATTTTTCAGTGACAGAAACAGCTAGACAAGCAGGGTAGGACATACCACAACACCTGACCCCCACTTCACATTGGAGCATGTCCCTTCCACTAGCTGCATTTCTGGAACTGCTATGGACACCTATGAACCAGCTGCCCCTTTAGCGGCTTTGCTTACGTTTGCACACTCTGCTTGAAATGCCCCTGACTGTGGTATTCCTTAACTATCAGATAAATAGGAAGCATGAAATCAGTCTGCTCTATCTTCTGTGAAGTCTCCCACTTTGCAAAGGATCTTCTACTCTGCCTTGTAGACTTCCCATGACAGCTCATTTGCCTTGAATCACTAGGTGTGCTGTGCAGTGCTTTATTTCATGCCTCAGTCCCAAAAAGTGGCCCAAGGAAGGAAACAAAGGATACTCAGCAGTCCTCATGAAGCTTGAGCAGGTCATGAGGTTTTTCACTGGTGAAACTAGCCTAAGAAAAACTCAGTGAGTCAGGAGATTTTAAGTGAAATGTGAAGACTGAGAAATGCTGAACAGGAGAGATTATAAAAGCAAATGAGATTACAGGGAAGAAGCAGAATTAAGACAAAAAAGAAAAAGTGGAGGAGGGATTGCTTGGAGCAGGTAAAACAGAAGGTACAATGAAGAAGGAAATTGACAGAGAGAAAAGAAAAATCTGTGCCCACTACAGATTGCTCTTTCAGATCTTGAAATGAACATTCTTCACTCTAATCTGTATTCAGTTTCCAAGAAATAGAAATCTCTCTGAGAACATAATTCTTTGGTCCTTAGCTTAGCATCTGTACAATGGAAGTAATAGCCTTTCACCTGACAAATTAAGCCACTGAAGTTTGTGAGGCACTTAAACTGATGAGTGTTGAAAAAAGTCTGAGTTAGGTCTGTCTACAATGCAGAGGATGAACTGCGAACCGGAAAAAGCACAAGATATCACAAACAACACTGAGACAAGAGATAAGAATTTATATATTTTGCACCAATAGGCAACTGATTTAGGGAAGAAAGAAAAGCGCAATCTGAGCTTACAAGTTGAAAATTGTGTCCTGATGCACAAACCCTGACCAAGGGAGGACAATGTAAATCTTGTTTTTTGAATGGCTAATAACATCCTGTTAACAAGATAGTTTTTGAGCATAATAAAAATCTGTCATCAAAGAACCAGTGTATTTGTCCGCGAGTTACTGCTCTCTAATACTCTGCATAAGTTAATCAATATCTAAATCCATTTCTTATCCCCTTAACAGCAAAATAGCTATTGCAGCTATATAAATTAACATCTTCCCCCATTTCCCTTCACCTTGTTATGCCACTCTGAATTTCCACATTTTCCCATTTTTTTCAGCCTCTTGTACTCTCTAGGCTTTTCCTGCCTCTAATGGCATGTCAGAGTGAAACAGTACAGTCATCATAATGTAACTTGGGTTTACTAGTTTCTACCAGCAATTTCAGCTTCTGTTTCAATCCTAGCATCATTTGCTTAAGCATGAAAATCTGCTTGTGGAGTAACTACAGCATTCCTGTTCTGGATTCCTAAATCTAAATGTCTCTGGGATGCTTGATTCTTTTATTGTCTACTTTAATCCTGGTTGATGCTTCTTGACTAGTTGGAACCTGTTTGTGTCAAGCACTCCACGGCATCTCTCCCTGTGACATTCTTCAGAAATTCCATGTGGGTTGTTATCTTTGTTGTTGTTGTTGTTGTTGTTTTGGGGTTTTGCTTTGGTTTTTCTTTTCCTTTTAAAAGAAAGGGGGTTTGCACTATTGATTATTCTTATTCATCTTGCTATACTTAAAAAAAACCAGAGACATTTAAGGAAAAATTCATTAGTTTTTCTTTCTAGCTGAAAATATACAACTTAAATGGTGCTCTTCATCTTAATGGTGCACTTAATGGTGCCTTGATATGGAAAAAAAATACTGAAATTCATGCTATAATAATGCCCTTTTTTTACCCTATTAAAAGCTTTGGTTCTTCTTTAGACAACATATTTTTAATTTACACCGAACTTTTCAGTCTCTATCCCTTTTTAATTGTTGTGCCTGTGTAATGTGACTAGGGCACACACAATATGATACAACCAGTAATGACATTACACTGCTGGGGGTTGGGTTCCTGTTTATGGTTAAATCCTGATATTAATTGATGAAAATAGTTCAGGAAACAGAAGCTCATGAATTTTTATCAGCTCAGCTTGCACAGACCTCATACACTTTGTTTAAAACATACGTTCAACATACTGAAAAGTGATAGTAAACCCAGGTTTTAAACCTAATTCTGAAATCCATACTGTGCATGAATAATTACTGTTTAACAACATTATAGATGCTAAGATAAATGAAAACCAATCCTTCATTGCAAACAGCAAAAGAGACCTAAGAGATAGCACAAAGACATACCATATGAGAATACACCCACTGAACATCCACTTAATTTGCAAGAGTTCAAAGGACATTCAATCCCAACAGAATGACATCAAAAAGGATTGTAAAAATATCTTGTCAAGCAGCATTGTTGTGCTGTCTAACTTTTTAATCGTAGCCTAATGTTAATGCTATTAGAGTTTCTATAAAGACACGCAGGGGTCAAGGATGCCAGAGGGAAAAAAAAAAAAAAGAAAAGGGGAAAAGAAGAAAAGGTTACACATGCTAATTACATTTTCTGGAGCTTAGCATGATGGTGTGACCTATATTCATGCATTTTGGCCTGATGATACTATTTTAAACTATTCTTTCAATATTAACTGCTATAAGAGTGGGATATGAAACCCGTTATTGAAGATCAGGTACCCTTTCACCACGGAAAGATGATTCCCCCCATTTCTTCATACTGGAAAACCTTTTATTTTCAGTTTATCCAAATTTATGCTTCAGTTCTTTCATACACGAGATGATGAAATAAGCTGCATATTTGCAGAGGTGCATATACACAGTGGATCTTCAGTAAAATTTATTTCATACTCATTTAGATCTGCAACTGAGTGTCCTGAGGAGCACAGGGTTGTATTCAAGTCTTTAGGTAACAATCATAGATATAAAATCAATTGCCTTATTGTCAATTAAAAATTAATGTCTACATGCATTTTGCACTTACTTTTGCATATCTTCACATTGTTTCAGCTAAGGATGCCATGGGCAACACAACTTAGTGCAAAAATTTCATGTCTTTCATGGTGCCAGTAGGTGAGGAAATTTGCTGTTGTTCTTGGGCATTTTTTGCATTATTATTCATATTTGTACAAGCTTGTACTATATTGCAACTTTGCTGTTAAATATTGCCTCTGTCCTGTAGTTAGCATGGTCTATTTAAATTTCAGTTGGAGAAAAAGACACCTTCTTTTTGTATTATGTGATCAAAATTTTGAAGCTCTGTAATTTTCTTGCTGCTCACAGAAACAAAGCATCCAGGCTCACTGAGAAAGCCTTTTCTATAAGCTATAAATATTTGCTGTTTGTAAAACCTCAATGAAGGATTTAGTTATTAAAAAACTAAAGGAAGAAAATTACTAATAATGATTGGTTTGAGCTAATGAGATGTTTTTATGCAAATGTATGAACCTTAAATATGACCTGGAAACAAAAGACTGCTTAACAGTTACTATTAGGCTATACATTAGGAGATCAATTAAAGAGAATTTCTTTCTAATGATCAAGCTGTACAAGAGTTGCTATGGAAACCTGGAAAAGGAGAGATTCAGAATGTAAAATAGCAATAGAAACAAAACCAATATTTGTAAACAAGTCTTGTAGAATGTGTATAATTAGTTAAATAATAAAAGACTGTTTCTTTTCCACTCCAAAATATATTTGAAAGAAGGTCACATTTCCACATGAAGGTGCCAGTTTGGTTGATATTTGGATGTCATAAAGAAAGGTGATGCCAAGAAAACCTTTCTGTGATCAATAACAATTCACTAAATTACAAAATGGGATAGAAAAACAGAATGACTTTAAAGGTCTCAAGGAATTGTACAGCCATGTCATTACAAATTTCTGGCAAGTTAAAAAACCTATCTATGGAAAAGAAAGTGCAAATACAGGTGGTCAAAAGCAAGATGAATTCCTTCTTCCATACTTTAAAATAACGTGGTACTTGTATCAGAAGAAGCTTAAAATATTCAGATTGTCTTGTATGAAGAGTGCCAGCCATCTCATATGTTTTCATTTTGTTTTTTTCACCTGTATCTTCTGCAGTTGGTGAATATCTATAAAATACATATGAGTGTAGTGTTAAATATAATTTTGTGTAAAAAATCCCCCAATATTCTGTAATTAAGTAGGATTTTTTAGCACAGGCTGCAGAAGGAAAAAATACAAGAAGTGGAGTTTTCCAGTATGTAGAACATGTATTGCCAATATGAACATGGAGAAATGTTCAAAGAAGGGTAATTGGAATTTCTCTAAGTATCTAGGGGCCTTCTTACAATAAACAACAGATATAATGGACTAGGTGCACTCTCTCTCCCCTTCGTTCTCCCATTTTCAAATTGTGCATGGATGCAAAGGTTTAGCTTCTTTGCAAAGGAAAAGCACCAGGAAGTGTTAGGGACTGGTGGACAGGGATCCGGAGTCTGTTCTCTGGGCAGTGCCAAGGACAGGGGGACCCTGAGTCCAGAGAACAGCCTAGAAAGCAGCTCCAACATCACAACTCAGGCCTGTTATGCTGTGGAGTGATCTCCTTCCTGGGATCTGTCAGTATAGCTCAGCTGCTGATCTCTGTATTTGTCAGCTCTTCACAGAGCCACACAATCCAAGCGTGTGAACAGAGTCCTAAAATTACGCGTTCATTTAAGTTGTTTTTCAGACCATTCCTGACAGTCTTGAAGGCAATAAAGGTCAACCTGCTCTGAGGAACATATTCATGTGTATGAGTAAATTTGACAATAAATTTGAAGGACTCTTTCACTGTGGAACTTGAAAAAGCTGTATTAAACAAGTAACATAAAAGTGGCACATGAAAACTTTCATGAAAAATTAAGTAAAATGTTATCATCAGTACTACAGAGATGGATGGGAGGGTTTCTGATCATTTTGTTTATGGTTCAGGTTTAAAGAACCTAATGGAATATGTTATTACTAGGTTATAATTCTGCTACAGTCATGTATCATGTGACTAATGATCTAGCTATACATATATTTAATTTCTAGGTAAACTTACTAATGCAAATACTTTAAAAAATCCCATTCTATGATTTTTCCTGTGCCTCATGTAATCTTCTACATCAAATGGTAATTTTTTTTGCTTTATAAATATTATGTGAGGTTTGTTTAACCAGCTTTTTGAAACAGGCCTTCTAGGATAAAATCCCCTTAAAATGTTTGCTTCATACACTCAAGATCTTATTTCTTGTTGCAGATGACTTATAGTCCATAAATACTCGTGTTTTTGAAAGTGTGACTGTAGAGATGTAATTCTGAATAGAAGGCAGACACCCTTCAGGGATAAAACAGAAAACAGAAAGAGAAAAAAGGAATATTTAGCCAACCTGAAACAATAAATATTTATCAGGAAGAAAAGACTATTATTTCTGAAAGGAAATCTTTCAGACTTCCACTTCACGGGAAGGTCATTTTGGTTAGCTTCAATGAGATAATCAAGAAATCCAATTAGCTCTATATAGAAGTTACAAATTTGTTCTCATGAAAGAACACGTAGCCTACAGCACAAGCAAACAAAACACTATTAGATTGAACCATTAAAAAGAAGAGTTGTATCCTGCTAATAAGAGAGGACTTAGAAGAATTCAGTTAGAGAGTAACTAAAGAGAAAATAAATTACAACCACTTGTCAGATCAATCCAGGTAGCTGACAATAAGTCATGGTTCACTAAAAAATAAATTAAAAAAATTATATTTTATTGATTGATTTGTAAAATGAGCTACTGAGCTCTTAGATTCATATATTTAAACTGCAGAAATCAGTGAAATTTTATGTGAACCCAGTAATCCTTCACAATGGAAGTACAGACTCCAACTCTCTCCTAAGGGATTTCTTCAGCCAGAAGGAGGCAGTAAATTTGTCTTGGAGAGTGACCTAAGGCCAGCTAACTTTTGGGATCAATGGAAGAATCAAGTTCCAAAGTCAAAGACTCAGAGAAAATGCCCCCTGGAATCTGAGTTTTCAGTCAGATCAGAAATGAATTCAGATGTACTCATTTGCTAAGCAAACTTAATGGGATATTTGCACCTACAGTCCTACAGATATTCCAGATTCAGAAACTAGCACAGTCCAACACCCATACCCATATGTTACATTCAAAAGCAGCTGTCAGGATGTTACAAGCAGTTACTGTGTTATGTCTACAGTTTCAAACCTCACTATAAATCACTATATATGGCAAATTAACTTCAAAGTAAACTGTTGTTTCTTTTAAACATAAAAATAAACAAACTTCAAATTTCCTTATTTTATGTTCAGTTTATTGCTTGATTAAAATGCACATTAAGATCCCAGTGTTCAATTCTGGTAAGCATTGCTAAGTATTCAGGGAAGAAAACAAATATGACAAGATAATAGATTTGAATAAACAAACTAGTTTTTGGGCTAACATTAACTGCGAAACCGTATTTTTTAGGGATGAATTTGCTCCATATTCTGCTAGCTGTACTTGGTCTCTTGCTTTTAAAATGAGAATTTCTTTCTCCTTTTTCTTTTAAATCATCTGACCACTACTATATGGAAATAACCACTTTTGCTAATTACTTCACTGAGAAAAAAAAAAAAAAATATAGAGAAAATCAAGATGAATGAGGCACTGTGCTTCGCACAAATCAGACAGACAAGCTGTCAGCGCTGCCTAACCCATCCTTAGAACAATTCCCTTTCCCCAAGGAAGTTGTCAGGAAAATGGAGGTCCTTGTCATTTCTCTGCTTGCAATTTGGGACTTTCCTTTCACACCTAGTTTATTTCTAGAATCTTTTGACATTATTCTTGCAATTAAGTGACAAAATAATTTTTTTTTCTTATTTCATCTTTAAGCTGGCATATATACCTCTCTAGTGCTATACATATGGGGTAGGGCATGGCTAATAAATGTGTTTCTTGCGATTTTGTTCAGTCTCTGAAGTGCATTTGTCCCACAGACATGTCAAGCAGGTATCTCTGCGTCAGCCTCAAGTGACTGGGCAAATTACCAGTGCTTGAAGACCCCTGGGAGACTCATCAGTGCTGGAGTGCCCTTGAGAGCACACCGGATCGTGCAGGGTGTCAGTGAGGGAGCTTGTTCCCTGTGAGCCTGTCGAGCAGACCCGCTTCTCCAATGTTTTACACTCAGGCAGCTTTGTGCTGGTGGATACTAGAGGTGGAGAAGTTTGTGAAATGTATTAGGATCTCAGACTCACTGGGACCATTCGATTCTGAAGAGGAGTGTTATTAATTTGTGATGTACCAGATAATGTGTTTACTGATCACAAGCACAAATATCAAAAGCTAGCAAGAGTTATAGGAGAACTTAGTTTTAAAGTGAAAGATATTTTTCCCATATAACTAAACTGAACAGTAGGTACACTGCAGATTACATAGAGCTAAGTCTGGCACAACCTTATCAAGAACATTTGCAAGAGCATTCCGATTTAACAATATAACCTTTGTTTTTACAATAATTCAAGACTAACAGGAACTGTATGCCATGCTTATCCAAGATAAAAGAGAAATATGGACACCTGGACAATTTATGTAAGTAGTAAAACCTTAGAAGCGACAAAGAAGCTGTCCACATTTGGAAAGAGGAAACACAAAGACAGAATTTAAAAAAAAAAACCCCAACAATACAGGCAAAAACCCCAGAACTATATGGAATGTAAGACTCAGTTTTACTTAAGAGTTGTCTATATGGAGACATCTGGAAAGTATAAGTCTGAATTAATAAAATAAGCAAAATCACATTAAAATATATTAGCTGAACTGAGATAATATGTGAGCATGCACCTAAGGTGGTAGTAGTTCAGTTAGGTTACTTCACCCCCAAAGGGAAGTAAACTAAATCAAACTGAAGCCATGACAGGTTCAGTCACCATATGTCAGCAGTCTGTAGATACACATGGCAAATATAAGGTCATCTCAGGGCTTAGGTAGGAACCACAGGCTAAATTAACCACATAAAAAGTTACTGTGGATCATCAATAAATTATGTGTGTGTGTCTATGGCATATAATTCTCAACAAAAGTGTTCACATAGATTCCGTGTTTTTTAACTAATGCAGCTGTGACTTTTGTGAATTTTTTTGCAGGTATGTCTATTAAAAGGAACTAGGCAAAGCAAGACGTCTACATTCACTTCACTAAAAGCCATTAAACTATTCAGAATTTACAAATGGATGAAAAATAGAATAATATTATTTGTTTTCTTAGGGAGTGTGCGCTAGCTCAGACTCCTCAGGACACTAATTTATTTAAGATTGAAAACACCTTCCTCTGTTTCCTCCAAACCACACCATTTCCTGGCACTTAAATTTCCTTTTAATATATAGAGGTAACACCCAAATGAAAGACTTCCATGAAGTTACCTGGAAAACACTGTTTGTCCAGAAAATCTATTCCTTTCTGCACACCATGTCTCAAAGAGGCTTCACAGAGAAGCAGAACAGCCTCTTTTGTACACAAGGTCCTGTTTTGTGCTGGGTGTGCAGAAGGTGACACACACTTGATCTCTTTCCACCCTGGAAACAGACTCCTGTGTGTCAAGGGTGTGAAGGGTGCAAAGCCTCACTTCTGGCTCAGTGACAAAATGCCAGGGCTAAAGACTTCACCTCTTTCCCCTCCTGTGCCCCCTCTCTGCCTTTTACTCTGAGCTGCCCAGGGCCTCACTGGCCCTCAACTGGAGTCTATATATGGTGCACATGGTTTTTTTAAAACAGGTTTTTAATGCTGTAAAAATGCTTAATAGATATGATATGATATGATATGATATATGCTATGACAGATAGGATAGGAGATAGTGGATGTTTTACATACTTCATGACAGTACTACAAACTGAAAGAGAAAATGGAGGGTCTGACATATAAGTAGAAGTATTTTTAATCCATCCTATTTGTTAGCAGAAATTTGGAACTGCAAGCTGAGGACATCTACTTGCTGGTTTCAGGTAGACCAATTTTGGAACAGCAAATAGTGACTTCTAAATCATCAGAATTTTAATTATTTTTCTTCCTTTTCTAAAGCAACTGTTCACACCTCTGAGCTGTCTGCAGACTCAGAAAGATAACAGCCTGTTATCTGGTTAAAGTGAGAAAGATTTAATTATCAATAATAGGGCCCAACTCAGTTGAAAGCACATGCTCTTCTACACCACTTTGCTGCAAGCAGTTGATTCAGGAGCTGAAACGTTTCTTTAATTTGTGCCAGCTGCTAACTGTCACCTGGAGCCATTGCCATTATTGCAATCAGACATCTCGGGGACACATCGGCCACGATTCAGCTCCCCAGCCAAGCTCTTTTCCTTTGGTGATAGTAATTGTGGGTGTAACAAGGTTCATTATTATCTTCCCGTGCAACAAGGGCTCTCATCCCAAGCCAGAATTACTGCACTTTGTGGACTGCTGTTCAAAAGCCTCAGATCAAGGACAACAAATGAACATATGGTGTATCAGAATATATATATATATATTTTAAACACAGAAGAACATCCCATAAAATAAAAACACCTATTTAAAAAGCATCCATGCATTTCCAAACAGACATATATCTTTCTAATCTCAGATGGCAATAACATTTTGTAAGCTACTGGATATTCTTGTAAATATGGAAAAAAAAAAAAAAATAGGTGCTCAATTTTAAGCAAGAAAGGCAACCATTCCAGAACTAAACAATTCAGTATGAGAAGGTTGCTGTATTGGCATGGCCAGAAGGAAAGGCTCTCTATAGAGACTAATAGATCCTGTAGAATGTGGGATTCATGGTCACAACTCCTTTAGCACCTCTGGAAAACCTATAATAGAAAGAAGGCAGACCATGTATCTATATTATTTTTAATTTGTAGGAATCATTGCTTCAATAATTCTACAAATTTCATTACAGAATCATAAATGAAACCATTGAAATCCAGTGGAAGTGGAAAGCATGGGGTGTAACTGGTGTTCACTGCCAGCCTGCTGCCCACTGCATGTCACGAAGGACCCCCAGTATCACTGTGCATCCAACATCTATCTTCTCTGAATCTTTATCAAGATTAAACTGTCAGTGGCTGCAGAGATGTGGACATGGGTAATTGTAGAAGATTTAATGTATGTGGTGTCTTTAATTGAAAGTCATCAAGGATTTCACAGATATAAAGTGCTGCTCCAGAGTCCCTACACCTCCACAGCTCCCTGGAGTATTCAGGAGTAAGCAATAGTGGTCTGACAGCTCCCCTGACAGCCTTTGCCATCATCCTTCCTCTGGGAATGTGAACTTGGAGGAAATTTTTCTTCAGTGTCAGATGATGAGGTGGGTACCAGGAGAAAATATTGCTTTGTCTTTCTCATCTCATAAGCAATATGAGGAAAGGCCAAAATCCAGCCTCATTTAATTCAGACTTAATGTTTTGTAAAACAGGTAAATAGCTCAGTGAACAGATTAGAAAATTGAGACAGAGATAAGCACATATGATGTCAATGGCCAACTTCAGTCAAATATACTAAACAATATGGTTTCAAATTCAATATTGCGCTCAGATTTTATCAGAAACAAGGGCTTATCTGCTGCCTCAGACTTGAGTGAAGTACTTATTTAGCTCACCTTTTGATTAAAGTGGAAAATGACAGGGAACCAGAATACATTTCAGGCAACTTGACTGTGTATTTGTTTTTACTTAACTGTTGTACTGGAGACTATTTTCTACTCAAAGCCACTCATTCATGCTAAATCTGGTAATAACAGAGATATTTTCTTTGCCAATCACCACAGTTTCTTACAAAATTTCTATGAGAGAAACTTATTTACAGCACCACTGGCAGCACTATAAAGCTAAAACATTCTTATCTAAATCATGTAAATCATAGTGTCTGCTCAACCTTCTGTATCCATGCACCTATTCCAGACAGGCCAGCACCTCCCAGGCATACAGACAGGTTTCAACCCCATTCTCACAATACTGACAGCCCTCTTACCATGCCAGATTTCTACCAAATGTGTGACCAAACATACTGGAACAGTATATCTCAGTATAATAGACCGGATGTCTTGTAGAAGTCATGATCCAGGCCTCTAATTACTGTAGAATATTTAAATTATTTTTAAGAAATTCTTCACAAGCTTTCAACTTCTTAGATTACTTAAACTGCAGACTATAAAGGAAAATTATGTTAAAAGGGACCGGAATTCTCATTTACTGTATTAATTTTGACCTGTTTATATTAATGCATATAGTATAAGTAAGAGCAAAATATTTATTTTCAAATTAGGAAGAGTTTTGCTAAAGAAATGTCCTGCCTGATCTTAAACAAAGTTTTCAAAACTGGTGCAAATATGCTTTGATTTACTTGCATGATTTTCTTTTTCTTTATTTTGTGCAGTTGGTGTGGGGTTTATGGCAGAAGTATAATTCATATCTTAAGGAACTATTTCCGAAATACCTCAATTTAAATCAGAAGACCCAGAAAAAGTGTATCTGTACTACGTGATGTATAATCCCAGCAAGAGACCTGAAATACACATAATATTGAGCAACTAAACTATGGCATTAATCCAAAATTTTTCTATATTAAAAAAAAAAATATTTTAAAAAAAATCATGTTCTGCACTGAAACTGTTTCAACTAGATCAAATTACAGAAAAAGGTACTTGGAAAAAAAGATTAAACAGTTACTTTATTGTTGCCTGTTCAAGGTAATTCAAGAGCTGATAAAAATTTCTTTATTTGTTCATATGTTCCTTATCTTTTATGTGTACTTGGTCTATTCTGTAGCTTTATCAACAATATCAGAAAATGTAAAATATGCTTGATCTTTCCTTCAGAGAACATCCATATGATCATAGTCTCACTTTCAAAGAAGGAACTTTGTGTTACTTACGTGGTCTGAATTGTGAACTGTGACTTATTTAAGAAAGATGTTGCTTCATCCATAAGCTCCAGTGCATTCCAGCAGATTCAGATGCCCCACCAAATCACTTTGTGAAATGTTCAGATGCCAGGGGGTTTCTAGTGCACAGCCTGCTTACGGATACATTCATCTGTGGCATGCCTTGGGACTCCTCAAAATAGAAGAAAATTTAGAAAACCGAACTGAAAGCTGGGAAATCAAGTTTACTAAGAAATATTTCCAAGTGCTGAAACTTGGTCATTACTATTTAAGCTGTTAAATCTATGCCCCAGTTTGGGATTTCCCGTGTTAGTATTTTAGTGTGGATGGGGAGTAAAATTTTGAAGTAACTTTTCCATTCCCATTGACTTTGCCCTCTTTTGCATCACAGAGCTGTCTCAGGGCATGCATGAGTGGATAAAAGCAAAACCCCCAGGAGCAAACCTCGTGCTTTCTCACCCCTGACTGGCACTCATATTCATGGGACCAGTCCAGAAAGAGCCTGCACCATTGTGTAGCTGTGCAGGGAGTGAGGACATGGGACACTGAACATGACCAATTGCACTCCATGGTTCAATTAATACACTACCTAACACCCTAGTAGAGACAGAGACCTTTTGGCACAGGAAAACTGTCCTTTTTCCAAACAATTTCCACTTGGGAAAGTGGGTACTTTGGGTCAGGAGTTAGGTTATGCACTGTTCCTGCTAGGTTGGTTACAATATATTTTGGATCAGACTTATCCTTCTTCCCTGTGCAAAATGCCTGCAAGGAACAGAAAGGTACCAAGAATTTTTAAGGTACTGAAACTGATGTGGCTTCAGGACAATATGTGGGAAAAGGGAAAAGTTGCACCATAGCAGAGGGTAAACTGAGTTGTCCATGACTTGAAAATAGCACAGAGTAACGTCCTTCAAAAACTTATATTTTAGAAAAAGGTAGAGAAAAGTAAGTCAAACAAGATGCCACAATCTGGGAGAAAATAGTAAATCAAATTTTACCCTTCCCAAGATGACACATTATAAAACCCAGACTAAACAAAACCAAAAAAGCCATACAAAACCAGTTAAAAATCTCAGTAAAGAGTTAAAATAGAGGATCAGGAGAAGACACCATGACACCTGTGGGCAGACAGTCGCATTTCCAAGGAATGAGCACAGGCAAAACAGACAGAGGCATGAGTGAGGCATGCAGATGTCACAGTTTTTTAATGGTAAACAATTAACTTTTGCTCACGTTCTTGAAGAAAGCACAAAAATCTCCATTGCTCAAAACTACATCCAGCTTGGAACTCATACCCAGTAAATTGCAAATTTCAGTCTTGAAGGGTAGCTGGGTAGAATGTAAACTGGTGTATGAAACAACAGGGAGATTGATGAAAAAAAATTAAATAAATAATAAGTTTTCTTAGCATTTTTTTTAACTTTCCTTTGGTATATCTTCATCACTTAGATACTGAATGCTATTTTTTTTCCTTTTTTTACCTTTCACTGTGAGGTTACATTTATTGATGATACATTAGGCTTGTGGTGTTTTGTTTTTATTTCTTTCCTCAAGTGGTAGTTCCTCTCTATAATTGTCTGCAATTCTATGTTGAGCTTTCTTCATTTCCCCTCTCTAGTTTATGTTGGTCCCTGAATTCTCTGTATTGTAGGTATTATGACAAGACACTTCCAGCTTCAGGATTACAATGTTTTTTATCCATGTGTGTCATGACTGAGAATTCAATAACATCTAATAAAAACTACAACAGCCTAAGCTGAGTATTAAGAAATATAACTGCTTTGTTTTTCAGTAACATCTAACCCTTAAGTATCAGAGTACAGAAAAATAACAAAGGAAGAATGACACAATAAGGCATAAAGTATGTGTCTCAATAGTATTCTCACAGTAAATGGTTTACTTTTAAGATAAACAGGCCAAAAGATTCAGCCACAAAACTCTGCAAAGAAGAAAAAGTTTCAAAATAGCAGTGTTAATTGAGGAGAAGCCTTATATTTTGACACAGCAAATGGTTGGGATGGAGGAGACACAGGTCAGAAGCCAAACATAAATTATGAGAGGGGCCATAAACATGAACCAGATTTCACAAATAGAAAGGGGAAAAGGTTTGAAGAGCCTTTAATGTTAACAATAAAATTTTGAAGTTGATTCTCAGCTTTAGAAGTAGTCAGTGCAGTTGCCTAAGTAAAGGGTAATATGAGAGTAGCAAAAACAGCAATAAATTAAAAAAGAGGCACAATTTTGAACAGATTGCAAGCAGAAGGCCAAAGGATTAGAAATATTACAAGTTCATTATTGTTAGAAATAACTCCAGTCTGATAAAGAAGCTTGGCCGAAAAATTCTAAAGTATAAAAGTAGACTATAAATAGGATAGTTATTATTCAGCCCACAGTTGCACAGAGCACACCTGTGCCTTTTTCATCACTGAGATTGAGATATTTTGACAATGACTTTTAACTAAATGTTCTTACTGCACATTGTCAGCGATCAGCCAATTGGAAAAGCCTCATTTTTCATCAATGGAAAGATCAGGAGTCTTTGGAAATTAAGATATTGGGAAAACCTGACACTTTGTGTATATTTGGCTCAAATGTCCAGATTTCAAGAACTTTTTGGCATCATTTATGACATATATATTTTTAAACTGTTATTTTTTCCAGCTGCAGAGAGATAAATTACTTAAAAATCCAAAGAAGATTGAAGAGATTATCTATGCAATATCCCCTAAGATAAAAACATTTTTCAGTGGTATACTCAGATGATGACAACCCCACAACCTTCACTGTCTAGGCCCATACCTACTCCCATCCCCATTATTAGTATTTCAGTGCTTCTCTTCACATCCCATATTATATCTTGACAAAATATAAACCTATGGCTTTTTGTGCTATATGCTATAGACTTAGCAAACAGATTACCTCTCTTTTCACAGTTACCTTTGCATACTTAAAGACAGTTATTGTTCTTGACTTTTGTCTTTTGTTCTCTAGATTTAGCAGCCCCAATTCTTAAGCATTCAAGAAGATATTTTTTACTTCAATGGAACCAGGTAGGGATACTCCCCCACTTTAGAATAAACTTTATTCATTTGTTGGAACAAAGCCCCATTGATCACACTGCAATCAAGGGGGAAAAAACAATTAGGTAAAATCATGGTGAGACTACTTACACCTAAAGTTTCAAGTTGAGAAGTTATGAACACAGGATGGCTTCCCTAAAACAGATAAATGTACAGGTAGCACCATTCCCAAATGGGGCCACAAATGAATAGCAAAGGACAGCCCAAAGAACCGTGTACACTGGAAATGAGAACTTTGGGAGTCCACTCTTCAGGGTGTGAGCACCTAGGGCTGGGAAGGAAAGGTTCTATCAGTGGCTTAGCCTCTGCCCACCTCTTTCACAGGGATGGCAAAGTGAGGATTGCAACACACTATTCTTCACCGCTTTGTAAGTCATCACTTTGTGGGATTCATGACTTTGTAAGTCATCGATCTCTTTATTGTTTCCACTTTCACTTAACCATGTCGACTCTAATCATAATTTAGACTGAGAAAAGGGTGATCTTGACAAACAACCTGAACATGTGAAAGAAAAGCTATATCCCTTCCAGAAACTCATTCCCCGTTCTTGCCCTTGGTTTAGGAGGTCAGAATACTGGACTCATTTTTGACCTCTGCAAGAAATTGTCAGCAAATTGGTCGGCTCTGTCCAGCAACAAGCATTTTTACAGCAAGGTTAAAGACTGCCAGATCAAAAAGAAAACCAAAAAACCACCTGATTTTAACAGGGTAGCAAAAGAGGTGCAAAAATGGTAACGTGTGCTAATTGAATTTTATGCATTGATGTCTTTAATGCAGCATGAAACACAAAGTGGAAAGTTTTTATTTTACTATTTTTTTCTTTCTTTTTTTAGTCTTTCCTTTTCTTTTGAGTGCAGAGAAATATGCAGTGGAATTGAGTGAAAATATAATTTCAAGAGCATAAAGTTTAAGTTCACTGTATTCCAGAACATTTCTGACCCTAATTGTAACAGACTTCCTACAATAGGTTTTCCACATTATCTCCTGTATGCAATGAATATACTTGTCAAACAAACGCTGATCCCATGTCCTAAATGGAACCATCTTTCTTAAGCACATTGTAGCTTTTATTTTTTACAATAAACATTTTTCCTAAACAATAGCACTTATGTGAAATACAGTGTTTGTAAGGGCCTTGGGAGCTGCATCTTGGGAACAGAGACACAGGTACAGCAATATCTTCTGTCAATCCTGAATGCATTGTTAGTGCTATAATAATAATATCTTCTCCACCCCACATAATACTTACACAGAGACTAAAGCTGGGAAGCTTTCTGTACTATAGCTCAAGCTTAGAGTGATTTATATCATTTAGCATTCAAACACTTGAAAATTGTAGTTTATCTTGGTAATTCTGACACTCTAGTGGCAATAGCAGGTGTCACTTGATTACAGTATCTCCTGCTTATAATAGTGCCACGGTAATTAAAGCATGTCAGAACTAAAAACCAAGAGTAGTTAAGACACATTTTATGACAGAGACATTAACAACAAAATTTTTAAAGTGTGATCTGCTATGGTGTTAAAAATGGAAAATTGTGTTCCTACTCATAATGATTTAGTAGTACTAAATTACAGAAATTGTTGAAAATCCTAAATATGATGGCAGTTGCTACTGGTATTGAGCATTACACACTCACAGAAGTGCTATGACAAATACATTTAAATATCTTTAATGCTGCAAAACCTGGAAAGGCAATTAGTGGCAATAAAATTTGTATTGAATTTGGATAAATTTTAGACAATTAGCCTTCTTCTAAATGCAATTTCTGGCCAAGAAATCCATAGGGACACATGACTTATCCACATTTATTACTCATTAGAGCAGAGTAATTCCTGTCATGGCTGAACATCAAGGAATTAATCATCATAAATTCAGATCAGCTAATGGACTGAGTAGTCCTTTTCTCCCAAGAACAAATCCCTAGGTAAAAGATATGAAATATAAATTGACCACAGCAAAGAGAAGTGATTTGCAATAATATGCATAGTAGATATATACAGTTATTATGCTTAATATGTATATGCATGCATGTAGAGTATATTGATAATGTATTAGGAGAGTAGATTTACTCATGGACCCTCTCTTACATTTCAGATAGGACAGATAAAGTTTGTGCATGCCCTCTTATCAGTAAATTGGACTCCAAATATTTCAAGACAAATATGCCCTATGAACAGAATTTTGTCACTCTTCTCTCAGGCTAAGAATCTCTCCTCTCTTAAGTAACAGTACAGTGAGTTTGGTCCATATATTTTTTTATATCTTTCAGCTTTTGCTCCCCCAGTGTAACAAAATTAGGTTTTTCAATGTAATATAAGCAAAGTATGAAATATTTTTATGATTAGAAAGACAGAGTTCAACTGAGCAAAAGGTTCAGCAGTTTGAGGACAGCAGACTCTGCTTGACTGCTTCAAAAATTTCTACTGAGAATTAATTTTTCGATATAGGTCAATATGGCCTGTCTTGAGACCAAATCACATTCAAGCTGAACACAAACCTGAGCATTTTCAAGTGAAGACAATTTGAAAAAAAATACAGTTGCTTAATTACTTATTACCTTTCACCCATCTTCACATTCTTCTGTATTAACTTTTAGTGGAAAAAAAAGATAAAAATTAATATCTGAGACAGCTTGCTTTGATGTCTTTCTGCTGAAATCCTTCGAAATTCTGTTTCCATCTTCCAGAGACTATATTGATGAATTTAACAAAAGTTTAAAGTAGGATTCATTATGTAACCTGAAAACCTATATACTCTGAACTTACTTTAACCTTACCTTTTTATAATTAGAAAATTCCATCTAGTTTAAGATTCTTCTTTTAGTTTGTCTTCTACCCACTTTTCTTTCTATGGATCTTTCTATGGACATTTTTTTAAAAAAAATGAATTTGCTGCATTCAATTTCTTATGTATTTCAAGGAAATAAATGCAATTTTCTCTATACAAATAAGACAAATTCTTGATATTTTCCTAGACACGGGATTTATGTTTGAACAAAACTGATTGTGCCTTCTCAGTTTGCTCTGGTTTGTGCTCTGGATCTTATGCAGAGTGTGCAGACTGGATGATATTTAGGTTGAAAGCAACCCCAAATATATGTTCTTGAGAACATCTAGAGTAATGTAAAAATAGCAGACTTTCAGCCCATGAGACCAGACGTGACACAGCTCAAACAAAATTGCACTGAAGGCCATCAGGTCCTCCCTATCAGTCTTGCTGGTCTCAATTTCAATCCTTAGTGCACTTCTTACCTTTTTAAAATACACACATTTCTATCTGTTTTTCTCTTTAACTTCAGTGCAATCAGCTTTTGAAAATGTGTATGTCTTCAGGTTTCCTGTGACAATGCAAATAATTCCACCTCCATCACACCACTATTCATCATGCTATATTTCTCTTATGATTGCTCAATAGAGCCCTATATTGATAATGCCCTGCAAAATTACTGTCAGAAAATACCATTAACAATCTGGATTTGCCCATAACATTAGAGCATGTATTTAATAAGACTGGTCTCAAAATTGGTCCACAGGTTATTCATGGCATTACGTTTTTCCAAGCTAGTAATTCCCCTCACAGCATAATCCATTATCACCTCCCACTTAGCTCTTCTTATCCACTTTAGAAGTTCTTGTACTAGCCCCATATTATCAAATTCAATTGGTAATTTCCCTTGTGGCACCCTATCAAATGTTTTAGTGAAATCTAGACTGACTACACAGAACACATTTCCTCTGTCAACTGCCATTTAAAACCCAGGATAGTGGGGTTAATCTGACATGATCTACCTTTGACAAAGATGTTTTGCATTTCATCCTGTTTTCTATTTATCTCCCTACATTTATTCTTAGTTTTATATATCTACATAACTTTGGAAGCTTTGTATATTAGTGGTGTTGGTCTATTAAGCTAATTATTACTTTAGAACTTATAAAGTTTTAACAGTTTTTTAGTAAACATGGTGTTACTTCTCTATATTAAATCATCTTGAAGTTAATACTCAACACCGACTTACTGAATATGCAATGTTAGATCTTTCAGAATTCTGATATAAAGACTGATGAAGCTGAAGGTAAAGTAAAAGACAAAGAAATTAGACAGGAAACAGTTTCTTAACCCAGACCAAATCTTATTACCTTCACTGAAAATTTATTTCACATATGTGTTAAATCCGAGAAATAATCTAAGACATTTTACCTCTTAATCACAATCTCATGTATGTCCCTTGCTCTCTGGAAGCCCCAGGAACCTTACTAGAAACATCACTCCAGAACTTCATTGCCAAAATAGACATCCAAGTCCAAGTTACAAACTACAATACAAGGCTTAAATAATACCACAGACACATAAATTTAGATATTATATTAATTTAAAAATATTTTCTATTAATAAACTAGCATTTTTTTAATGACTGGTTGAAATATCTAATTTGTCTTCCTGCCTTGTATAAAACAGAGAATCATCATTTAATGAGCATTATGCCATATAAGGGGCCTTAAGTGGAAGGAAAATAGGTAAAGTCAAAGTTGATACCTTGGCTTCAGGTGATTATGAATTTGCCTCAACTCTCTGTAAGCTGTTACAGTGGCTAAATATATTAAAAATATAGATCTTATATTTAGTTTGCATTTTAATAGTTTCCGGTTTCAACAGCTAAAGATCCTTAGTGCGCATTCACTTATCCTTTTCTGTTGCTTTGCAAAAATCAGGTACTTTGAGGATACCTTGAAACATTGTTAAAGTGAATTGAGTTATACTGATGCTAAAAATGGTAAAATTAGTAAATTTGATCAAAGTTTTATAATAATATATAATGATAAATTAATGTAAAATAGAAATTGAATAATATATATGATGATAAATGGTATTATATATTTACAGCAATTAAAAGTAGCTGCTTTAAATC
Source organism: Poecile atricapillus (assembly GCF_030490865.1). Taxonomy (NCBI): domain Eukaryota; kingdom Metazoa; phylum Chordata; class Aves; order Passeriformes; family Paridae; genus Poecile; species Poecile atricapillus. Next base: position 130,183,704 of record NC_081289.1, on the reverse strand, counting down.
AAGTTGCACTGTGTATAAAATACATCATATTTGCAAAACTAAGCAAAATCTATTACTAATAGCAGTAGCAATTACAGCAATAAATGTTTCTTCAATGACAGTAAGGTTTCTTTGTAACATCCTTATTTTCGTGACCTGTATTTCCAGGTCAAGAAGTTGTTAAAACATCCAGGGAAGGACTTCTGTGCCTGAGCAGGCCTTTAGTGAAATTGGGGAAGTTGAGACTCTTGCAAAATTTCACGTCCACTGCTGCAGGTTTTTAAGTGCTTCAGATGCCTACTTGCCTGAATTCCACTTTCCTGAAAGACAGGCCAATGTACCAGCTACGGGTATTCTTAGTGTAGATCCAAATAACTGTTTAGCATTACTATAGCTGATTTTCTGATCTCTCTGGAGAGCTTCAGCTGGGTAGATGTATCCTTTTACATGAAAATTATGCTAAAGAAGACCTGGATACTGGATCCCAGTCAGGACAGAAATTCCTTGTGGTTGTTAGGGACAGATCACCAATCAAAATGATGAAAAAAAGAAATCTAATTTGTTTGGCCATTTCTATGACTACAGACTGAAAGGTTTGTTTAATTTTCTTTTTTCTTTGTTTTTTTTTTTTTTGTTTTGTTTGTTTGTTTTTGGTTTTTTTTTTTGCTTTGGATATTTAAATTCTACTCTCTAGAGCTCCAAACTTTCCCTCAACATAATTTTAAAACCAAATCCACAGAGGGAGTGAGGGCTTTGGCTCTCCCTGTTTTTGGCATGATCAAATCACCCAGAAGCTGTCAGACTCCAAGGCAAAATTTTACTTCATCCATCGTCTGATGCTGGGCCTGGCTGTAAGCCTCAGTGCAGCCTATGTGATCACATAGCACTTTGAGTCCATCAGGCCTAAGCTTTTCAGTTAACATTTTACAAAGGGTCACAGTGAAAAGAGATTTACTATATAGCACACTTTTTTGATTTGGAACAGAAAACAATGAGTGTATGTGACTGCCTAAGCTGTCTGAGATCTTAACACAGCTTATTTTTATTAAAGGATATCTGAAGTTTAAAGTGTGACTGGGAGTACTGTGTTGAAAACAGGTTAAGAACAGCTTGATATGTATTAATTAAAAATGAAGTCTGGGTTTAAAATGAAGAGCAGTTGCATCTGGGGGAGTAAGCTGGGAAGAATTCACTGGAGTGAGTTATACCATTCACTTTTATTTAACCTTTAAAGTATGCCTTTATTTGTAGAATAAAGTAATAGCTTCTCCCTGCCATGATTGGTTAGAAATCACCGTCTGTAGTGGAAGAATTTTTAGGAGGGTCAATTTTGTTTAAGTCTGGTTGCTCTTCTAAATCATTTTGTTAAATCACACATGATTAGATAATGGACATTCTGAAAACAGAATTTATTTTAAGTAATCTGTATACTTTATGTTGAAGGCCAGTTACTTATTCAGTTATTAATCAGTAGCCAATCAAAATTAAGTTATCTAAAGATAATGTATAATTTTAATGTATCTATAAAATATTTATCAAGTCAGAAATGTTTAAATAATTAAATAATAACAATTCTGCTATTTCTTTAGTGATAAAGCAACATTGCTTACAACAGCAGAAACCAAGATAAAGATAGGCAACCTCCTACAGGCAATTTATTAAGAATTTGCAATAATACCATAGAAGATCACTCAAAAATTTGATATCTGTGGCATATAGTCTTAGAAAACGAGAGATTCCAAAGATTAAATCTCTTTTCTACACTGATAGTGAGGATTGCTAGTAACACACATGAGGAGTAGTTTAAAGGTTCTATTTAATTATATACCAAATGAAGAAAAAAAAAAAAAAAGGGAGGGGGAGTGGGAATTGATATACTCAAGCACAAGAAATATCCAAAAAATATATACTTAGTTTAATTTTTCACTTAGTGGATCCAGTTCACGTATTGCAATAAGCATATTTAGAAAGAAAGCTTGCATCAAAACTGAATCTAATGCTTGGATGAACACACAGTAAAAGGTAGAAGGAATAAAACTAGGATCCCTTTTCTGAAGACTAGTAAATCAATTGCATTGACATTAAAGAACAACAAAAAGGGCAAATGAAGTTTAATCACCATTTCAAGCATGGAACTAGATGATTTAATGTCTTTCTTTCTTTCTCCCTAATCTTCCCCCCCCCCCCCAACCTCTCCCTCTTTAATTAGTGTCTCTCAAAAGTTTTAGTATTTCTGGAGCTAGCAAGGAATTCAGACTGGTAAGACTGGTATAGCACACTCATTAGAGCTGCACTCCTAACAGCACGCTGCTATTTTCATACAGAGGACAAGAAGAGATGAAGAGAGGAACTCTAACTGAGCAAATGCTCTACCCACAGGCACTGTAAAGTAGTTGCTGTAGGTGGGTTGGCCACATTATCTGTGGAGGCAGAAGACCATGGCCTGCCTTCACTGTGGATGATTCAATTTGAAACAGGGTGCTTGTTTGCTGAAAGTACATCTTGTAAAGATAAATGCGTTGATTTACCTGTCAAAGAATGTAGGTATGTTGTGGGAAAATAGGGTGTTTTGTCCTTGGTATGGAATTTGTGCTGCTACATGCTAAAGAAACAAAACAAAAAGGACAAAAATACATCTAATTGGATTAATTTTATCTATCTGCTTACTGAAAATGCTGGGACACATGAGGAGATATTCAAGGCTCAAAACTATTGTTGACTAAAACAAATGCTACTGCCCAAGAAACAGAAATAAGTACAAACAAACAAACAAACAGACAGTATCTACAGTCATTTCTGTAACAGAGGCTAAAAATTTTGAAGTCCTTGCCATTATCTTCTGCATCTAGGACAAGGTTAGCTTCAGCCATACTGGTTTCAGTGTGCATAGAGTGCTTGCTAAGTATCTGCCCTCAAAAAAGGACCGAATAATATAAATGCAAGCAGGCTTCTTCTTGTTGAATTAAAAGGCAAGCAAATGCAAGCTCATTGGAAGAACAAATTAGATCACAGGCTCTGAAAATAGTGTATATAAAAGGGGGAATCTTACTAAAATTTACAAAAATCTGAAAGGAGGCTGCAAAGGAGATAGGCTCTTTTCAGTGTTATTCAGTTGAAGGACAAGAGGCAACAAGCACGGACACAGGAGGTTTCCTCTGGACATCATGAACCTTTTTCTGCTGTGAGGGTAACCAAGTGCTGGAGCAGGTTACTCAGACAGGTTGTGAAATCTCCAGCCATAAAGGTCTTCAAAAGCTGTATGGACACAATCCTGAGAAGGATGCGGAGGTTGTATCAGATGGTCTTGAGAGGTCCCTTCCAAACTCAGCAGTTCTGGGATTCTGTGAATATTGTGTCAAACCTCACTCTCTCCTGAAATGAAGTGTCCTAGAGACTCATATAAGCAGTCCCCATAGCCATTGTTCCTTTGCTAAAAATAAGGTATCAGGGTGGCACAAGCTCTCAACTGTTCCACTCCTAACACACATCATCTTGTATCTGTGTCCCAAGTAAGAAAGCACCAAAATATCAATTTCTGCCAACATTGTCTTTAATAAGGGAACTCACTGCTAGAGTGCTTCAATAACAGTTATAAACTGAATCTATCTCATCTGAACCACCTACATAGAGCCAAAACCGTGAAGTGAAACACTGGGGACTGGATGTCTAATTGAAGAGAGATCCCACTGAAATAATCCATATCAACTCATAGAACAGCAATATTAGGATAGCAAATGTAATTTCATTAGTAAAAAAAGGATGAACTTTGTGCTTCTACTGCAAATTTTAGATTCATACATAAATTCATGCATATTTGTCACTTTATCACAGTCAAGTAGAATATATAATCATAACTTGGGGTGAAGAGCAATAGGTTTGGCAGGAATTCTCTTTTATTCCCTGCTATAAATTTGAAAAGATCACAGGCAAAGTTTTGGGGGCAGGGAAGAGGAAAAAGTTTTAACTTTAATTAGAGCCAGATTACCCACTGCTGTACAGTTTACTGCAATAGTATTTAACCTGGATAACCCTTGTTAAGGCTTACATCTGGTTTCCTAAGGAGGTCCAGGTAAAGGGGAAACATTGTACTGCAACTTAGTGTTTTGAACACAGGCTTAGAAATCAATTTATTTTAAATTTTAAATTTTATTTAAGGAGAAAGTATATCCCACTAATAAATTCTAAAATAACTATATAGTACAGTAGCAGATAAAGAAATCACACATAAAAGTGAAATATAAGCACAGATACACACAGATACTCTCCATATAGCATTTCCTATTTTAGTGATTTAATGCATGGTCCCAAACACACTGAAACCAGAAGCCTCCAACAGCATGGTTATCCTGGATTTTTATGATGTATCACTATACTTTATTTTTCTGAGAAGAAGGAATAATCTATGTATTCCAAAGTCCTCTGGCCTTTTTAAAGGTCTCCTTATAGTCCTATATCTATATAGTCCTGCTATTCTAGTTGTACAGAACATACACAGAAGTTTTCTATCCTACATGGACTCAAAATTTAACTCGTTGTTTCTATTTTTTATACACTAGCATGAAAAAAATAAGGAATATCTTGTTTCCATAACCAAGGTTGCACCTTGAGATGATCCACACTTGTCTTCAACATGGTTCTCCCATTACAGCTCCAGCTATACTGTGCTCCCATTTATATAAACCATTTTAAATCTAGAAAGTGACTCTACAAATTTGCCGCTACTGTTGAGCCACTTGTATTGGTGAAGGGATTAGTTCCAGAAAAAAGCAAACTCCAAATGTATCTTTTCACAAAAGTTATATCCTGTACTGGCATTGCAGATATTAATGATTAGGCTAATAAAAATGAGACAACAACACCCAGGGTGGCAAATGCTCAATATGCAAAAAGTAATCCGTCAAAGACAATGTACTTGGTGGATTTTTGGTGTTTTTTTGTTTTGTTTTGTTTTATTTTATGCAGAACATGTGAATACTACTTTTCAAGAAATTATTTTCTTATGCCAGTCTTTTAAAATAAGTAATCTATATTGCGTAGCTGTTGGGTGTGTTTGAGTGTTATGAGCTTGCCAGGTAGGGAGTGGAGTGCCCTGTATAGAATAAACTTTATCTTACTTAACACATAAAGATGAAGCATAATCAGTCATTTGCCTGTGGTGACTCATGATAATTACTGTATTAAACTTTGATAACAGCATTTTTTCCTCCCCTCTGTCTCATCTCATCTTTCCCTGCACTACCCCCAGGCTTCAGCAGTCTTTACCAGCCTTCTGGTAATATTCTGTTTTGTACAGTGCCAGTAATGCTGTCTATCATCTCAGGTCTCTGCTTCCTGGAATCATTAATACTGTGCTTTGGAAATTATTTGAGGCAGAAGGCTCCACAATTGTACTTACTGGTTCAGCCTGGTTCCCTGAAATTAGGTTTAGTGCATTTTCAAAAGAAGAATTTTGCAGATAGGAGCCCAAATGGATTTTCAACTAGGCTTCAACCTTTTTGAAACCTATGGATGTTGAATAGTCTTTTACTAGTTGCCATGCCAACTGACACCAGAGAAACACTCTGCTGTGTGTTCATCCCCTAGAAAGCTTCACCAGATATCTTCAACAAATTGCCATGAAAAGACTTGGGTCTGTCAGTCTTGTTAGGAGATAAAAATCAGACTGAAATGTCCCTGCCTCTGCTTCTGATAAAACCAGCCCATAAAATATGTAAACCTGCAGTACTCTCACAGAAAACCAGCAAAATCTCTCACCCCCAACCTAACTCCCCCTCACTTCATGTAGCAAGATTTTTAAAATATTTATGTTCTTACTTCTACATGAAGCACAAGGCCATTATGCTTTGCAGCTGACATTGTCTGGCAGTGCAAAGTTAGAAGCATCTGGTTGGCAGCAAAGAAAGAGAACAAGTTGATAAATTATTGATTTACATAAATCAACACCCGTTAAATATTGGTCTTTTGAAGAAAAAAACCTCCTCTCCAGTGCCAACTAGAAAAGAGTAAAGATCATAAACACCTTATCAGGTGCTTTGAGATTTTCTGTCCTTACCTCAGACACCAAATACATCTTTGCAATATACTGTCATTCTCCAATGGGGCAGTACAGAATCACAAAAATATTTGTCTTTTTTTTCCTAGTAATGTAGTTCTTCAGCTTTATTTTTTTTTCCTTAATTTTTTTATGCTTTCCTTAATTTTTTTATCAACATGTCTTTTCAAGAAATAACACTGTATTCAAACACTTCAAATAACACAGCAAATGAGGTTTAAGAATTAATAATGTTTCAAAGATATGTGCACCTCAGGATGACTTCAAGAAGAAATCATGAAGAAACAGCACAAGCCATAGGTACACAGCACCTTGAGAGAACTGTTCTTTGCTTTTAATGCATATATATATGTGTATATGTATACATACACACATATACATGAACATTTTGGGCACTGCAGAATGCAACTGCAGGAGAAAATATGCAGGAAATCATGATTTATGTTAATAATCTGAAATTATTTTCTAGAAGAAAATAAATCACAAAATACCTCATTCTGTTGTTTCAATGCTTGTCAAATTGTCTTCATAGGAGACCAAAGAGTATCTTAATTAGGAGCTATATCATCATTTAATAGATATAAATACATCGTTCATATGTATTGTAACTTCTACACTGAAAAGAAAAGCTGTTTATTACATGTAGTTCAATTAACTTTTAAAAGTAAAGGAATATCAGTTTTCTATATAATATATTTGCTTTTCCCCAAGTGGGTATTTTTTTTCATACTAGTCTGTTATGCATGAAACTTCTCCTCACACTAATTATTTAGTATTATTTGCATATACTCAATACAAACATCAGTCATCCAACAACCCTCAGTTCACCACCCAACTATATTGTTCCACAAAGATGATGCCTATAAATGCCAACGCAGCCCAAAGCACTAAAGTATATTCTCATGTGCAAAACTTTCCTTTTGAAAATGCACCAAATTTTCAAGCTGATCAGGGAACAAGGCTGAACCAGAAAAATACAGTTGTGGAGCTTTCTGTCTCATCTGGGTGTTCACAGAAGAGTGTTGGTGTGAAAGCTCTGTTTTGGCTGTTATCAAAATGTGAAAGCTGCAATGTGAAACAGCTCCTTCTTCAATCCCTTCATCACTGCTTCTTCTGAGAGGAGAAAGGTCTGTTGCTATTGTCTTTCCAACACAGACAAATTCCAGTTGAAAAAAAAAAAAAAGATGTTAGGAGCTCTGCTATCCAGGCTTCTACCAATGGTTCTGCCTGGGAGCCACCCCTGAGAGGATTCAACCATGAGTCTCAGGGCATTCCCAAGCCTGGTGCTCAAAACTCCTGAGGGTGCAGTGCACACTGACTCTCTGGGAAACCTGCTTCACTCTGGGATGTCTCTATGATGAAAAGAGTTTCATTTTGTCTCAAATCTGAACTTACAATGTTTTAATGTACACACGGTGTTCCTCATGATACCAAGTTGTCAACAGTCTGCACCTGTCTACCCAACATGCAGGTCATAGGCAGAAGGTGCCCTCAAAGCCTTCCCTTCTCCAGGCCGTGGCAGCCCTGTCCCTCAGGATCACCTCATTGTGCAAGAGCTCTGGTCCATGAGCATCCAAGTGAGTCTCTGCTGGTCTCGCAACAGTCTGGTAAAGTCACTCCTGAACTGCAGACCCTAAATCAGAGGAGGCAGTATCTAGGTGTGGTCCAAAATGTCCCAAGTCAAGATGGGTTCTAACATCCCTGCACCTCCTGGCTGTGCTCCTACTGCCTGCTGACAACGTACAGCCTGCCCTATTTCTTTGACCCCTGACTGTCCAGGGCTGGGCTTGGCATTTCTCCATTCATGCCACACATCCCATTCCTCCAGCATGACCCAGCTCCTCTGAATGGCAGCCCTGCTCTCCAGAGCATCAGCTGGTCCCCTTAATTTGGTGCCACCTGCCAGCCTAAGGAAAAGTTGCTTTACCTCCTTTTGGCTGTGGCAATTGTTATTAAGTGGGATAGATCTCAGGACAGAGACATGATTCTCCACTTGTTAACAGTTTCCACATAAAGTATTACTTGTTAAGCACTACTCTCTTCATTTGTTCAGGAAAAAAATAGTAAAATTTAGTCACAGTGCAAAACCTGTCTCCTTCCTAAATGAGAAATCAAACTCAAAACCTCTACCCACAGAGGTATACTGCAGGAAGTAGAAACAGTTTAGAAGCAGAATAATTGTCACTTTAATACTGATAATACTTCACTGTTTTACATGAAATGTATTCAAATACACCCAATACATCTTGGGCAGAAACTTCATAACAATGCATCCACACATTCTTATGAGAAGAAATTAAAGCACATGACTTTAATAAACTGAGGTCTCTATTTCTAAAAAAGTGCTCTCAATTTATAGTTTTTTCTTCACTGTTGAAGAACTAGAAGGTGTTTAGAAAGGAATGCCTTCCAAAATTGTTTTTTAAAGCTCACAGCTCTGGAAATTGCATTGAAATATATTATGATACTATGTAGTGCACCACATATAAATTATCTAGGTATGAATAAATAAGTAAAAATTTCCTAAATTTTTTTACTGTACTAAAACATATATGTGCTCTAATGTATTTTCTGTGTGAAGTGATTTAGTTGTCTTATAATATTTATATTAGTCTACCAAACAATATTTTTCTACTGGCAGCCATAGTGAAGACTACTAATACTTTAAATTCTTTGTGACATCTGCTCCTCACAGCTAATTTTTTTTGTTTGTTTGCTTGTTTGGGTTTTTTTGTTTTGTTTTTTTTTGTAGTTGTTCACAATAGAGATCTGTGCCAGACTTTAGGAACACTCATGACATTCCTGCAGTGGTCTATGGTACTGTATTGCCAAACAAAAAAAAAATCACTAATATAATTACAAACAGAAAATTAAAGACCCTGGGTCTTGAGAAGAGACAAGAAATTTGGGCAAGGTGATTTTTAAAGAATGTAAAGGAGGCAAGAACAAGAGTAATTTCTTCTGAGAAATAACAAAAAGAGCCATTGGGAAGACATACTAATATGAACAAGAAAGATGCAAGAAATACTTGATAAGCTGTTGTCTCAGAGTGGTTTTTCTGTTTCTACAACTCAAAATGTGGAAGCAGAGTAGCAGAAACAAATAGTGCAGATGACCAAAACTTCAAGTCCTCATGGAAGACGCCATTATGTTTACATCTCACAAAAACTTAGGTTTAACCCCTTCAGAGTAACAGAGTTCTTCGGGGTGAGAAGGGTTCTTTGATGAATGCTTCTTTACAGGAGAAGAGCAGCCTTTACTTGCCTCTACTTGATCTTTCAAGAGTGTGAAACAGTTGCTGCTATTCAAACAGATGTGTTCATGATGCCTCATGTGTTCAATTTTCAACCAGCTATCCCTGTAGCAAACTGTTGTCCTGCAAGCTGTGAAGAACTCTGATTTCTTGAGCACTTCATTAACTTTCTATCTTCATGTCTTGTCAGATGTGATCATGCCACAAATGCCCTCGAATAGTTTGAGAGACAATCCGTTGCAGCTGGGGAAGGATCAGCTGAATGACAGGCTGACAACTTCATACACACAGAAGTGTGGAAGGGACTCCTAAAGTCAGACTTTAAAGGAATAAACACCATCCCACTCTCAGAAATGAAAAGTGAAGAGCCCTTTAACATGATAATCAACTAATGGTGGGATTATTCAAGAAAAATCTCTTTTAAAATCATGGCAGGAGCATCATCCTCTACATCAGACCCTGGAAGACAGTGCATGACTTGTGATGAAATCTAGAAATAAGGCAAGGAAAGGTTTTCTTATAGAGTATTGTCTTATATACTGACTGATATAGTTGAAGAAGAGCTATGTTTTTCCACTTGTCAGTTTTGATGTGTACTTCAAGGACTAAATTAAACTGCATTGCAATTCTACTGGCAGTTAGATTTTTGATAAAACTCTACCATTATAATTAGCATATGGAAACATCTGTAGAAAGTTGTGGCACAAAGGTCGAGTTCTTTGGGATAAAGAGTATTTAAAACTATGCCATGTGTATTTGGTCTTAACCACAAACATTATCGGTTTCTGCTGTTTCTTTCTTTGGTATCCAGAGATATCCACACAGAGAAAACACTGAATTCTCTCTGTTAAAGCATTTTATATGAAGAAAGGATTAACCAGATTACTTTCAAGAGCAATGGCCTCCTGCTAAAGATCCAGTGCATGGAGATTGTTCCAGTGTTTTGCAGGACCACAAAAAGGCCCAGGACTGGCCAGGAGGACAAGCCTGCTCAACAGTTAGACAGCTTCACAACAGACTGCACAAGCAAAGTGTGAGGGGACTGAGGTTTCTGGGAGATAGGGACAAGAAGCTTCTCTTGAACAATGAACCCTCACATCTTTTCCCTGAGATTTATCAGATGTATCAGACTACTGCTAAGGCTCCTTTTTCTTCAGAAATAAGGTGTCATGAAGGAGACCTATATGACATTTATTCTTTAAGCAACAGTATTGCTCTTTGCTGGTTAATCATTTAATCTAGCATTCTGAGACAAATTCATTGGAAACATGCATGCAAAAGTGTAAGACTTGGTTTATCATTATAATGAACACATTATATGAGCAAGAATTTTGCTACTTTACTACTTTAAACATAAGAACATCAATATTCTTCAGTTTTAAGAAGTTACAGTGTCAAACCTGTGAATGAGACCATACCACTTCTGCTGACCTCCAGACTTTTCTGATGGGCACTCTGAACTCAGACATGGTACTTGCATTACCCAGAGAAGAAAGCTTCTTGTTCTGGGATCTGAGCATATATTTGGCATCTAATAGTACTTGTTGGCTTTTTTTCTCTGAGCTAGGTGAACACTTAACATGGATTAGACCACTCCCTGAAGGTATTTCAACTCCATATGCATTTGAGGAAAATTGCTCAATTTATGAAGTAACAGGTATTAGGGAGGTAGTATTGCACCCTACTAGCCCTTCTTCCCCACAAAGAAAGAAGAAATTTGCATTAAAACTAGGCAATATTATTTTCCTTCTAGAAAATTATATGGCATAAGAAAGAAGTACAAAAAAAACCCAAACCATATTTTAGTTTCTATCAAGGATGGTTGTAATGAGGGAATCTTTGGCAGTGTCATGGATACAGGGTTTTTGCTTGTTTGTGTTTTACAAGATCTAGTTGTTTATCCTTCGCATGGCTGCTAAGTGAAATTTGCATTTTTCTAATCACACTGAAGGTGTTATAAACCATGAAAATAGCATGTACTTTCAGCCCACCTAAGTGAGTAACTTTTGCCCAGGTTTACCTAGGAAAAATGTAAGAGTCTACATGCACATTATATTTTGCTTAAGCATCTTCCAAACATAAGTGGCTTATGGATATGTTCAGGTGATATAACCCATCCACAGCTTTGTCTTCCATTGCTCATCACTACATTCCTATTAAACTACACACTACTTTTAGTAACCATAACATCCGTAAGCAAGGAGTTCCAGTACTGCACTGTAAAATCAGGAGTTTGGCATGGGTGGTATTGTCTTGGTGAGCAAGTTTGACACTGTAACTTCTTAAAACTTAAGAAACTGAGAACCTGAAAAAAAACCTGATAATTTGGTCTGAGTTCATATTTCATTAAACTAATTAAAGAACCTTTGCATCTTATCATAAAGACTGCTTGTAAACCCTATACTGAGTTTTCATTTGTCTCATAATCCTGTGGGCCAAAATCCATATTAAATTTCATTTTCCAAATTATTTTTCATTTGTTGACCAGTTTATACCACTGACACAGGTTTCTAAAAAAAAAAACAACATGCATTTTTCCAGTGGATACAGAAAGAAACAGTCAGCATAAGTGGGCTGTTGTACAGATCCTTATCTAAAATTTTAAAGAACTGAAATTCTACCTTTGACAGGTGAAATCCACATGATGAGTGCCAAAGTGTTCATCTTAAAGAGAAGAGGCAGTGATAAAAGATTACAGATGTGACAGGCATCACTGTTTTTAAGTTTACTCCTCCCATCCACCCTCAGAGTGGCTTTCTCTAACCAATGGATCAATGAACTTACCTACACAAAATTCTCTTGGCAAACCAAATACATTTTTAAAAATTTTCTTAGTAGGGTAGACTTAAGGGACACATGTCGTGTCTTCCAAAAGGCCTCACAGGCTAGTAGCCCATAAAGCTATACCCAGTACACTTGACTGTAACACAAATAATTCCATGCAGGATGTCCATGGTGCGGGGGAAGATCATTTCAAACTTCCAGTTAAATATGCACTAGAAAAGAGCTATACACTTTAAACAGGTGATGTTCAGGATCATATTGATGTTTCTGCCTCTACTGTTGTCAAGCACATAACCTACCTATACTTTTGTGAGTTGTGATTCTCTTTCACAGCTGAAGAAAAACTCTGTCCTACAGCAATGGTTTCTTTCTGAGCAACCCCTACATCATCTGTAAGTATAAATCTTATAGCTGAATGAAAAAAAGGTAAAATTCCAGCAGAGAACAGTTAGAATATTGGTTCTTCCTGTCAAATAGAAAATTTGTGAGACCATTTTTGGTTTTAATAGGATGAGCACAAAAATATGTCATCAAGGTACTTTTATAGTTAAAGACATGATAATATTTCATTTTTATCCTAGTAACAATAACCAGTAGTTTCCCTGTACTCTGACTGCAATTTGAGGGTTATCTAAGTTTACTTTAATTTAATGGTAATTTTATGTGGGCTTACAGTCCAATTTTTCTTACTAGTACAGGGGTAAATAGTAATTTAAAAACTACAAAGTAGGAACTGCCTTTTATGTTTAAATGGGTTAAGATAAAATAATATATGCAACTTAGGTTTTTAATAATTTTCAGAACTGATATGAGAGAGGAATGAAATTGGAATTCTTACATCACAGTCAGCAAATATTGCCTTTCAAAACAACAAAAACTAGCAAGGCTTTGAAATATTTTTTCCCTCTAATTGTTTCAGATGATTCATCTAGTTAAGTTCTTTTCTGCACTATTCTTTTAGGCTACCAGGGTAAAATTCTACAAGTTTCACTGTGAAACATTAACACCCCAGAAAATACAGAAATTTTGAAAGAGATTTATCTGATATTACATATAACTATTTTGGCAAACGGTCAAAAAAAGGTTTTTTTCAAGTGTCATAATTTTTTCTGAGTGCTTTGTTGAAATAATGTTAATTTTAAAAATAGCCAGTAAAAATGGCTGACTGAGAGTTGGCCACACTAAAGTAGTAATCTGAAAAGCTTTATTCTGTGCCATTGGTGGACAGTAAACCCCTTCTCTGACTGATTCAGGACTGGAGCAAGTACTGAATTTCACATATTCAGCAGAAAGTTAGCATGACTGAAGAAACAGCTTTAGTCTGTTCAACAAACTTGAAGGTATATTTAGTGACTAGAATTCTATAATTCTTCCTCTGTATTACCTGTACTACCTGTACTACTCTGTACTACCTCATGCAAACTATTCTTGTATCCTCTCTGCAATGCAGCTTCAGTCTAGACACTACTTCAGAAAAAAAAGTCCCCCCATCTTTAAAAAAAAAATAAAAAAATTATTTTTTTAAATACAATATCATATAGGTAAAGCAGATTCAATGGCCAAAACTGGGGTTATAAACAGACTACTTTATTGTCTAGGCATACTAAAATGCCCATGTATAAGAAAATAGTGCCTCATTCTTCAAGGAAAATCCAGAATATTCTCCAGTGGTAATCTAGAAGAAAGCAACTAAATCTCCAGTAGGAGTATAGATTAGTTATCTAACAATAGTGTTTATTTAAAAGAAAAAAGGGAATATCAAATGCAACAAGTCATATTTAGCTGTCAAAGGCACATTTCCTTGAATCACATCCCAATACCTTTATTTTAAACCTCACAATAAGGGAATTGGAGACATCCACGATGGCATTCAGTCTCCCTCTGTCCATTTGGATGAGAAACATGTTGTCACCGAAGTTTTTTGAGCAACTGGAACAACCATATCTACCCTTTGTTAAGACCACGTGTCCCCATTAAGAAACTTAGTGCCTTTCTGCAGAACACAGTTACAAGTGCTTTAAAGGGAGGCTGAAAGAACAGTTAAAGAGACCTTAGTGAGCAACAGCTTTTCCTATTGCCTTTACTGCAGTGCTTCATTCCAGTTTAAAAAAGCCCCACAAACCCCCCCCCCCAAAACAACTCCACAGTATTCAACAAACTACATATAATACATAACAACGAGGAAAATTTTATTTTAGAGAGAAAACATTGCATTTTCTTTTACTTTCTTTGCCTGATCATACTTTCTGTGAAGAAGGTTACAAGCAGAAAAGACTACCTGAAGAACAGGAGTGAAGGCAACAAAAAATTGTGAGTAGTTCCAGCTGCGGACTGTTAGTCTAACAGATCATTGGGGATGTCCGAAAGAATATAACATGAAAATATTTCCTGAAGGCACACTGTCAAGAGCAAATGAAGGGAGGCAATAAGACAATGTGAAAAATTAAACCACAAGAGTGCTAAATTAGAAAAGCATAAACACACCTACATGTCACACTTCAAGTAGGCAAAGATAAATGTAAGATAATATAAGATAAAATAAAATGCATAAATGAAAAGCTTTACATGGAATGTTGCAAAATGTTTGATGCAGATCCATGAAAAAAATTATCAAGCACCTTTTCCTGTCCCCAGAATCCCATTCAAGCCATAGCTCAAAGATTTAGTATTTGCTTGTTCAATCAATCAGAGTGACTGTTTTCCTGAGAGGAGAGAGTAAACCAGGGTGTTGTCACGCCCCAGTCTGCACAACAAACAGAAGCTCACTGAGCTCTTACCACTTACAGTCAGGATGAGTCATGGTAGCTCAGAGCAGCACAGAGGGTCAGTGCCCCTGTGGACTGCACCACTGCACACCACAGAAAACTGTGAGGAAAGAGGAGGGATGTGGTGAGCCCCTCCCTCCCAAACCTTCCCTTTTGGCCCCTTGCTAATGGCAGAGAAGTAGCTGGTGTGACTTGAACATATTTGCCTGATTATACATACCTCTCATCCCACTGCTCACATCACCTTTGTTCCCCTCTCTTTAGAGTCAGGATGTATTGTTCCTGCTTCACAAATGTGCACAAAGACACTTAACCTCAGCCAAGCAGAGATAGACACTCCAGAGAGACCAACTGCAGGAGCTGGGCAGAAAAACGAAGATTTTTTGCACAGCACTACTTCTGTAAATGAAAGTTTGTTAGATCAAAATGCCACATTTCCAAAGGAGTTTTAGCTTCTGGGTCTTCATGTGTGTAACAAAGTGCTGAAGCTCCAACTAACATCCAGCTCTTTGAACTGCTTGAATTAATTTCCAAAACTGATGGAAGGATACTGTCCAGAATCCTCAAGTGGAAAATGTCTAATGAGAGGAGTATGCACAAATCAATGTATTTGAGAGAGTGATCTGGCTACTGTAAGGCTGAAATGATAGCTGACTGATCCTGTATTTTTTGGCGGTGTCCATCAGGCAGTAAAGCCTGTTAATGTGATTAATGCAGTGAGGGAGGTTTCCTAGACCATGTTTGTGCAGCTTCATTCACAGTCTGTCTAGTCTGATATTTTAGTCCAGCTCAAGACATCATAAAATGTCTTTAACAAAAGTAGTTTAATAGTATTTTTGTACTGTTCAATGCTATCTTACTAAAATATGGCATTATGAATGTCAATCTCCAGATCTGTGAATGTAGTGTTTGTATGTTGTGGTGGTAGTCAATTTGTCCAAAATACTTTGTGGGGTCCGGATGCAAGTTTTAGAACTCTAGAAGTTTCTTTTTTGGGGCTTTCACCTCAACAGCAGAAAATAAAATAATTTTAAATACTAATGTCATAGCAATAAATTCTTAAATTGTTTCATTTTTATGTTAATTGTAAGGATTTGAAAAACTGAACTTTTGAACTGAGTGGTTTAAACTTTATCGCCAAAATTTCTCTAAAACTGAAATGTTGAGCTTTTATTTAAGTTAAAGGAATGTTAAATGTATTGATAAAATTGATATATTAGAGCCAAACATTACATTAAAGACACTTCCATGGCAATTATACAAACTAAGTCTATGTTACTTTTGTTATTAAAGAAAATTATTTACTTAAAAGTTATTGTCTAATGCAAATTAGTTCTTTGGAAAAGTTGTATGATAAGGTCATTTTTGTAATTTTAACATAATTAAACCACAAGCCTCCCCATTCCTCTTGCTTGAATAAAATAATGTTTCCCACAAATAAAGTATGGCTCATTCTTACAGAGTGATAATGCTATAAGGAGGGCCCCCCAAAGAGAGTACGTCAAGGATTAATGATACAATTAAGCATTGCAAATTTAGTCATTAGCACTATGCTCTTTGTTTAGAAGCATTAAGCTGTACCATTTCAAGAAAAATTGCTATTTCAGATGACACAGGCTGCTTAAAAATGTAATTGTATTGCTTACTCACAGGATCTGGAAACAAGCAGACAAGGCATGCAAGCTACAAAGGGTGTTTTTCACTGTTAAAGAGCTCTGGTCCAGGTTAAAAAGAATTGCAAAAGTGTGTGAAACCACAGACATTTTAGGAAGATAAAGATGAAAACTGTGGAGGAAAAGACCTCCTTATATAGCTAACATATAAACACTCACTATTTGCATTGTTTCACTTGAATGTACTATTTCTTGACTTCTTTAAGATGAAACCGCAGATTAGACTATTCTAACAACAAAGTCAAAGTTAATTAGTCTTAACTAACAGCCAAGTTGTAAACTACTTGAGGTCAACTCCACCCTCAGGAAAATGAGCATTAGTGAGACATTTTAAAGCACTGTCTGTTTTTATAAGCAGTGCAGGGAAAGGCTAAGCCAATAAAACATGACCATTCCATTCTATATTTTAATATTAGCCTCTAAAGGACAGAACACTCCCATGTGCTTTGATGACAAAGACTTGCACCACACTAATAACAATACATGAGTAAAGGAAATTACTGTCATTTTGCTTTGATTTTGTTCACTGAATGTAACAAGCAAACAACAGTGAAATCTCTCTCAAATGACCTGTGATGAGAGTTTCCTGCACTGCTTGGACAACAAAGAGACCCCCAGAGACTGGTGTGAGGCTTCCTCTTTTTAACCTGAAGATAAATCAATAGGGTCCAGGTTGATTCTGGACTTTGGGGTAAAAAAAAAAAAAAAAAAAAAAAGAAAATAAAATAGAAATCTTTGAATGTTATTTAGAAAATGCTAGGCGTGAGCAGCTGTTGTTAATTATGACTTCATTTTCTTCTCCAGACTTCTTTGGTTGCATGCCATAACTGCATGGGGCATGGGGGTTTACGGCTTGAAAATAGCCTTGTCATTCTGTGAAGTCTAACAGAGCAAAGGGGGTTTGATAAATGATAAAAAAGTTCCTTGGAAAGCTCCTTAGATCAGATTAGTTCTCAGTTGTTTGTTTTTAGAATCCCAATAGTCTTGAACAGTTAAAAGGTAAATACATGAGGCCACACAATTCATGAACCATATAGAAAATATTTAACAGCTATTGAATTACTCTTGAAAGAAACTCTTCCACCCTTTATTTACACGGTCTGTTTATATGCTCTGCTTAAAATGTTAAATAAATGGAGTTAATCACATAATTAAACTCCAATTTAACTGGTATTCCTTCGTATACTGAACATCAGACAAATACTTAAGTATCTTGATGAACTGGGGTCTCAGGGTGTGACTCTAAAAGGTACTGTGCAGTCTGGCCTTGAGCCAGCAGAGCTAGTGTGCAAAGCCTTAAGTCTGTGGAAGACAAATAACATGCTCTTCAGCAAACTATGGGATTTTCCCTCTCCTTCCCCCGCCTCCTTCCCTTTACTAGATCATTAGAAGAGACTTCAACGTCTTACAGAGCTGAATCTTCAAAACAGTAATGAAAAATCTCACACATTAATTTCTGCATAGTTAAGTTGGTGGTTCAAACAAAGAGAGGTGGTCCAGATAATGCAGCACCATTAAAATTCATGGGGGGGGGGAAGGGGGTGAGGTAGGGTTATGAGATTAAGAGGGTGTTGATTTGTTTAATGGCTATTTTCACTGCATAGTTTACATTGCTGTCCTCTGGAATAAAACAAGATTTACTGTAATAAAAGCTTCTTAGCATTCAATTTATTTGTGCTATTTCCATGAGTCCAACTGTTCTGTTTATTCTTTCTATTGTCCGTTTCCTTTTCTAGAGAAAGTGATTACCCTTTAAATGGAATTATTGAAATTAAGAACAGTGAGACATTTTGACCCAGATCTCAGTTTACAGAAGAATGATGCTGCACAGACTATGGTGAGGAAATGCATTAGGAAAATCCTTCTAATTTGCTGCTGTAAAGTGCAGCAGCAACAGGACACTTTTAGCTGGTGTTCAACGTAATTGTGAGAATGATGGGACTCAAACTGCCCTCTATGTGAAATTTATCCTTCATCCAATCAGCAGAAACAACTAATGCACTGGAAGGTATATTATATCTCATCTACTTCCCAATAAAGTCAGTGGTGTCCAATCAGACACCTATTGTTAGTAGAGAATCTGAAATTGATACAATCACCACATTGATCTACAATTGAGTCTGTCATTTGCTTGCTGCCAGGTCTTCCTCCCCTTCCACCATGTAGCCATTTCAGAGCAGGAGCCCATGGTACTGAGTTTTAGAACACACTAATGATCAGATTTGTTAGTGAGATTGGGCTAAATAATGCTAGTTTACTCAGCCCAGTTCCAAACAGGGGCTACTGGTAATGCCAGGTGGAAGGGTGGAGGGTAGAGTGCTGCACAACTGCCCCACATAACCAAGGAAACATTGCCCACTCTGTGCCCTACTGTCACACCCAGCCTGGAAGCACAGGAGATCAGGTTGATTGTTTCATTTTACAAGCAATTGTCTCCCAAACCTGCTGCAGAATCTCCTATTGATGGACTGCTAGTAAGTTGCCTAGACCAGGAGAAAAAGGAAAGCAAAAGAAAAAAGAAAGCCTAGAAATATTCTTGTGCTTCTGAACTTGTGGGGGGTATAGAGATAGAGAAGAAGATTTATTTTGTTCATATTAAGTCAGATGTATTATCTATGAGACAGTTCATTCTCCTCACTGCCAGACAGTCTGACACTACTGGCAGTGGGACACATACGACATATTCTAATTTCTGTCACAAAAAAAATTTAATAAATTATTTTTATTATTATATTAATTTAGAACTTTGGAGGCAAGGATCATTACATAGGTTATCTTTTATTCTAGGTCTAGAAAAAAATATTAATCTGAAGAAAACTGCTTAAAGTTTAATTTTATTTTAGCATTTACATTTGTTACTGATAGCTACCACCATAATTTTTTTTTCTCCTTCAACTCAAAAACATTAACCATTTTTTTAAAGCATAGTTTTATGGAATCTCTTCTTGAGAGAGGTTACACTCTCTCTCAGTTTGTTTACTGAATGTACAAATCTCAAACATAGATTTGCTATTATTATGTATATATATATGTATATATGTAGATATGCTATTACATAAACACACAGGCAAGTGATGCTATGTCTGGTCTCATCCATGATCTGAGTTAAGATCAGATTATCATTATCTGTACTTGAATGTATTTCCCTCAAAGAAACTCCTTGTATTTCAATATTTAAAGTTTAATAAGAATCACTATCTTAATTGGAGACAAACTCTGGTATAACCAAATAAATCCACCCATCTCCTCCTGAATATGTTAACATTTAATATGTAGAAGTGTGTTTAGTCATGGAAGATGATGAAGGGGAAGTCAGTTGAGACATCTCTGAAATCACTTGGTCTGTTCAGCCTGCAGAAGAGGTGGCTGGGGGAGACTTCATTGCAATCTAAAGCTTCCTCAACAGGGGAGGCAGAGGGGCAGGCACTGATCTCTCTTCTGCCAGTTCCCTCAGTACCCTTTGGTGAATCCCATCTGGTCCCACAGACTTGTGGGTGACTGAGTTCCACAGCAGGTCACTGACTACTTCCTCCTGGAGTGCAGGGGTCTCTTCTGCTCTCCATGCCTGTCAAGCAGCTCAGGGGGATGGTTGCCCTGAGGATCACAAATCTTTCTGTTAAAGACTGAGGCAAAGAAGGCATCAAGTACCTCAGTCTTTTCCTCATCCTTGGTGACAATGTTCCCTCATGTCCAATAAATTATGGAGATTTTTCCTTGGCCTTCTTTTCATTGTTGGTGGATTTATAAAAACACTTTTCATTATCTTTCACAGCAGGGGCCAGACTGAGTTCTAGTTGGGCTTTACCCTGTCTAATGCTCTTCCTACATGACCTAATGACATCCTTGTACTCTTCCTTGCCTGCCCCTTCTTCCAAAAGGCATAAATAAACCCTTTTTTATTCTCTGATTTTGTTCAAAAGCTCCCTGATCACATGTCCCTGAGGGACACGGTGTGATTCCTGGGCCAGGAGCTGGACTTACAATATCCTTGTGGGTATCTTCCAACTTGGGATATACTATAAATAAATGAAAAATGAAGAAGAGAAGAGAAGGTGCGGGAAGGTGCGGGAAGGTGAGGGAAGGTGCGGGAAGGTGCGGGAAGGGAAGAGAAGAGAAGAGAAGAGAAGAGAAGAGAAGAGAAGAGAAGAGAAGAGAAGAGAAGAGAAGAGAAGAGAAGAGAAGAGAAGAGAAGAGAAGAGAAGAGAAGAGAAGAGAAGAGAAGAGAAGAGAAGAGAAGAGAAGAGAAGAGAAGAGAAGAGAAGAGAAGAGAAGAGAAGAGAAGAGAAGAGAAGAGAAGAGAAGAGAAGAGAAGAGAAGAGAAGAGAAGAGAAGAGAAGAGAAGAGAAGAGAAGAGAAGAGAAGAGAAGAGAAGAGAAGAGAAGAGAAGAGAAGAGAAGAGAAAAGAAAAAGAAAAGAAAAGAAAAGAAAAGAAAAGAAAAGAAAAGAAAAGAAAAGAAAAGAAAAGAAAAGAAAAAGAAAAGAAAAGAAAAGAAAAGAAAAGAAAAGAAAAGAAAAGAAAAGAAAAGAAAAGAAAAGAAAAGAAAAGAAAAGAAAAGAAAAGAAAAGAAAAGAAAAGAAAAGAAAAGAAAAGAAAAGAAAAGAAAAGAAAAGAAAAGAAAAAAGAAAAGAAAAGAAAAGAAAAGAAAAGAAAAGAAAAGAAAAGAAAAGAAAAGAAAAGAAAAGAAAAGAAAAGAAAAGAAAAGAAAAGAAAAAAGAGAAAAAGGAAAAGAGAAAAGAAAAAGGAAAAGAGAAAAGAAGAAGAAAATGAGAAAAAGAAGAAGCACTACTAAACTGGAGATAAGAGAATCATCATCTCGCTTTCCATACAAAATTTGATTCTGTCAAGGCAGCAGCCAGGTTAGCAAAGATTGGAAAGTGAATTTAAATCAGATAGAAAAATCAGTGTAACAATTTCCCCCTCCCTTATCTGGAGTGTGGCACTGACTATTAATGTCTCAGAAATATATTATTTTCCTTTTCATTGATTCACACATCATTTTCTCCCTGTATAATTTCGAACAAAAAGGGAAAAGACTGTAGCTATTTTACTACGATTCTGTTGTCCAAGTGAGTACCACAGGTACAAAATGTTTCCTTTTTTTCCTCCTGTTGTTTCAACGCTACCCAATGACTGAAAACTGAATAGCAAGGACAATCATGAGCTCTTATGGCCCAATTCATAAAAAAAATGCTGCAAGCCATTTATGCACAAATGTTGCTACTTTCATATGGAAACAAGCTACATAAAGAATTCCCCTTTGTGATTCACCAGCCCTCTTTATGTTAACATATTTTTCCTCAGTGGTGTACATGAACAGTGCACAATTCTACAGAGGGGATAAGGACAAAAGCAAAAGGATTTTTACTATTTCTTTCAGAAAAACCTTAACAAGCATGATGTTTCTCTGTGTTTTTTCCCTTAAAGTGAACTAAGGCATGTCTGAGTTTTCTTGTAGATATTTGCAATTTCTGGAAGATTACATATTCTTTAAATACTGGTGAATTCTTATCAGTATGCTGGCAGATAATCTATAAAAATATTCTTAAAGAAAATGCTTTAAGGAGAATATTATAATATTTGAATATTTGCCACTTGACAATTTTTAATCTGATCCTTTTAAGTAGTTTCCTTACCAATCAAGACATGTTTATTTGGGATGCTGGATGACTGCTTAAAATGAATATCAGATACAGATAGATTGAGGTATTAGAGTTTTACAGTGCCTGTCAGAGGCACACAGGCACACTCCCACTGCAGAAATGACACACATACATAACAGACAGCAGAAAACCTACACATGTGCTTAACCTAAAGCCACATAAGCCATGCAACATCAAGTTTCCTTTGTTTCCTACTTACGTTTTTTCCCCCCTCTCAAGACCATACTGCTACAGATTACACAAAACATCTCTGGAAAGAAAGGGGTCCAGCAGCACAGCTTTTAATCTGGTCAGTTAATGAATTAAACCCTCTTAGGAAACAAAGACACGTGCAGTTGTTCAAAATGAAAGTTCATGGAAGTTCACCAGTTGCACAAGCTCACCAGTTGCACAAGGCTTGTGTGTCTCTCTTGTATGTGAAAAATAATGAAGGTGGTGAAAAACATTAGACATATCCATGGGTAGGATGTGCCTTTAATGAAGAATCTTTAAAAGAGTGTTTTGAGCAGAGTGCTGATCAAAAGGTAGTAATGATCAATTCTGTATTTTGTTTCATCAGTGTGTGGTAAGAATCTACAAAATCATCTCACCAAAGGGAAGCCCAGTTACAGCAATTTTATATCCTAATGGGGAAAACACACAGAAACCAGAATTTTGGTTAGTGAGAAGAACCAAAAATGAAGTAAGAATAAATAGATAATATTTGTATATAAGTACATGTTCATATTTTCAAATTTATAATATATATTTACACATTAATTCTGGTAGTAGCAAGTCATAGCTCAGGAGATGAGAGCAAGGCTGGAAGTCAGCAGTGCAAGCTTTTTTATACTGGAAAAGATACATAGCTCTTGAAGAACACTGAGATAAAGAGGTTAACACCATAATTGCAGCAAATATGTTGCAACAGTAATGCCATTCCCCTTCTATGTTGCTTATTAGACTTTGTAACCTGGATTCGAGTTCAGGGGGATTTTGCATGTTTTGTTTTTTATTTATTTGACTTTTTATTTTTTACGTTTTTTTTTGTTTGTGGATTTGGGTTTGGTTTGGTTTTGTTGGCTTTTTTTGGTTTTTTGGGTTTTTTTCTTTGTCACTATTATATTGTTCAGCAGACTCCATAGTTTGAACATGAGAGGAAGTAACCCACCCACAGTGTAACCAACAGTTTACAAACTTGGACACTTTACACATTTAAAACAATGTGTCCCTCCTTTCTTGTATCATCTTTCATGCAAGGTATATTTAATCTGAAAATCTGCTTGCTTAAAATTTATCCTTTAATTTAAATTTTAAAATTTAAAAAAAATTATTAAAAAATTTAATAAAATTTATATTTCATCAAGCATGTCATCAGCACATGGCTCTCTCTGCTGGAGTACCACACCATGACTGTGGCTTGCTGGTAGCACATGATGCCCAATGCAGTCAGTAGACGCAGCATGTAGGGAGAAGAGTGGCAAAGTGGTATCAGCTTTTTTTTAGAGTATTTTAATTTTGTTTTTGTCCTAGGGGCAGTTAATTTGCAAATTGTAGCAAAACATGGACTGCATTTATGCATTTATGCAGTAACAGTGTAGACACAGAAGCACCCATATCTGTGTTGGCTAGATCCATTAAAGTAAGATAAAAGATAAAGTAAGATAGACACAAACAAGGCAATATTTAGATATTTAGAGTGGTCCCTGTTGGAGTCTGACCTCTCTTGTTTGGGAGAATGCCAGCTTGACTTGGTCAACAGTGAACTGGGAACCTCAAGAGTTTGGAAACAGATGTCCGCATTACAGGTCTTGAGATTCCCTCAGACACTCTTAATCTTACCAGTAAAGGTATGGTTTTAGGGTCTAATTGAGAAAATGTCACCAGTTCTATGAAATTTGCTGCTAGAAATTTATTCTTGTTATGTCCTACTAACTATCCCAGTTTTACTGGAAAATACTATGCAAAGAAAATGTTCATTCTTAAGCACAAGACACAGACAAGTATAAGTTCTACCACAGAAGTAAGTGGCAATTTCTTTTTCTTATAGAACTGACAACTTCTTTAGCTTTTTTTTTTTTTTTTTTTTAGTTTCTGTAAAAAAAACTGTTGGAATTAACTTTTCAAAGTATAATTTCTGAGAATTTCCTATGCTTTTATATGACTATATACCAACATTATAAAATTTAGAGAGCACATGGACTGTATGAACAAACCTGTTAGAAGCAGAAAAGAACTACAGCTAAAAGGAATCAGTTTTCTTAAAAAAATCAAATACTTCCTATTTACACAGGTTATCATTTTCTGAGAACTAGAACCTATTTCTCCTCCAGCCAGTTGAAAACACAATTGATTTAAACTTAGTAACATCAAGCCTTGACATGCCAGAATTTTCTCCTCTATACACACACTCATGAGCAGAAGCCAACAAAGCAGACAGGCCAAGCTCATATGTTTTAATTTGTTGTGTAGTAATCATTTATCTAAATTACAATTTTGGGTATCATAAATAACCTAGAAGATGAATTTTCTTCATGCAAAATAAGACAAGAACACTGAAGAAATAGAGAGGGAATCTTAGATATTTCTGTTTTGATTTGACATTACACAAATTGTCAAAGTCACGTACCAAATCCAGCCTTCCACAGTGATAAGCAAAGCTAACAGATAGCAATGGTATTGTTTTTGTGTGTATGTGTGTAAACAAAGGAAAACATGTTGGTTTTGTCTCTCATGATTTGATTTTATTTCCTGGGATTATTAATAAGCTTCTACTTGTCGTGGCTTAACCCCAGCCAACAACCAAAGTCCAAACATCCATTCACTCACACACAAGCTGGACAGGGGAGAGAATCATAAAGGCATAAGGTAGAAAACTCATGAGTTGAGATACAGACAGCTTATTTGGGAAGGCAAAAGCTGTGCATCCAAACAAAGCAAAACAAGGAATGAATTTCACTGCTTCCTACAGGCAGGCAGCTGCTCTGCCATCTCCTTGAGAGCAGGGCCCCATCACATGTAACAGCGGCTTGGGAAGACAAATGCCACAACTCCAAGTGTTCCTCCCTGCTTCCTTCTCATTCCCTTCACTTTATATGTTGAGAATGATGTCACATGGTCTGAAATATCCTTTTAATCCCTTTGGGTCACCCGTCCCGGCTGCACCCCCAGCCCCCTCAGCACCATGGCAGTCTGAGGAGTAGAAAAGGCCTTGGCTCTGTGTGAGCTCTGCTCAGCAATAACAAAAACATCTCTTATTATGAACTCTGTGTTCAGCATGAATCTAAAACACAGCACCATACCAGCCACTGTAAGCAAATTAACTCTACCCCAGCCAAAACCAGCACACTCCTCTACTGTTTTTTTAAGCAATACTGTGTCTGTGTGTGTGCAGTTGTGTGATTAGTAACTACACAATTTCAGTTTTTGCTTTAAATGTAGATTTCTTTTCACAAGAAACAATTCTGTGCTTGGTGAGTGATGCTGAAAAATAGCAACATTTTTTTCAAGATTTATTAAGATCTTTTTGTCCAGCCAAAGAAATGTCTCAGCCCTTGACATTCATATTTTAAAGTCTTATCACAGATGCTTATCAACAGGCACTAGGCAAGAAAAAACAAAACAAAAAAAAAATTACTGTCTTTAACATTTGTAGGTTAGTTATAACATTTCACCGACACTAAAGTCACTTAGAGATATGCATTTTTAATCTCCTCATTATACCTATTTAAAATAAACAAGGTATGCTAATAATCTTCTGGGGAAAAAGAAAAACACACATTTCTCCCTGACTCTGGTTCTGCCACAAGGCACTCATCTCTCTCAAAAGACTAACACAACTCATAGAAACAGAGATATTTGAAAATTATTCATCAGAGATTTTTTTTTTTGTGCTTTATGCTTAGTGCTGCCAAACCCAATTTACTGTCATAAATCCTGCCTCAGTTTCTCTCAAGGGAATCATATAGTACAAAGTTCTTCTTGTGCCTATCACCAGCAGTACTGTCAAGTTCTGACTCAGGAAAAGTAAAAACTGCAGAATTGAATTTACCATGTCTGCTTAAGTGATGAATTAGCATAACTCTTTAATTTGCTTTTCTCTGGTGCTCAAGACAATGCTGCAGATCAAACAGCAAAAAGGTTGGGCCCTTTGGTTGGTACCTTCTTCATGTACTGCTTGTTTTGGTGATTGTAGCCCAGGGTGAAAGCCAGGGACCACATGGAGAAGTCCTCTTGAGCACTGCATGTCCTGCACAACCTCTTCCTCCTACCCTGTGCTTCAAGTCCCATTTACCTTCTCAGCTAAACCTGGAAACAGCTGAGCTGCTCAGGCTGGGGCATAAGGCAGGAGAGAAGGCAGGCTACTGCCTTTTGCATGCCAGAGGGGTACCCATAAGTGTCAGGAAGTGTAAAATGTGAGCCAAGTTGCATGTGCTGTTCTGGGGAGGTCTGTATATTGTGCTAGGTAACAGATTATTCTCTAATAATATAGTGACCAAGAATCAGAATCACAGAAATAGAAATTAATCCTGCTGTCTTCCAGATGCATCAATAATCATTATACCAGATATACCGTAAGATTTTACCTTATGTTGAGAGCTGTTGAGTGAAACCTGAGAACAAACCTTTGAGGGTTGTTTCTCCCTTACAGGAACATATAGTGGAGTGTAGAAATATTGCTGCTGCTGGGTTTCCTCCCCAGATGAAATACATGTTAGCCTCTTGCCAGGCAGCTGGAAAGAATGCCCCATCATTTGCCCTTCATTTCAAGTACTTATTTAGTAATAGGAATTTTGTTAAGAAATAGAGACTCTTTTGCCACCAGCCTGCATACAGCGATAGTCCCTGTAGTGGTCCCAAAACACTTGGGCATGGTTGAAGAGTGAAAAAGACAAAAGCTCTACAAAAGATTTCATCCTCAGGGGAGCAGGTAACAGCTAAACAGCTATTTCCTTCAGTCTTGCAGCCTAATGAAACTGTACCTTGCTGTTAGCTTTTCACAACATCTTTTTTGTTATCACCCTAAATTCATTATGGATGTTCATCCATTTTCTGACTCATACTAGAAGATAAATAATGACTAAACTGCCAAGTTAGGTTAAATAAAGTGTTTCTAAATTCATAATTTAAGCTCAATTACCAAACAGAACATTTAACTTGTCTTCATTGACATTACCTTCATCTTCCAAAAGCATGACCAAGTCTAAGTATCTGGCATCTGGAATTTATCACAGTACTTATAGTAGGAATTTTGCTATTATTTACATGAAGGTATTACAAAAAACAGTTAAGCAGCAATTTACTTCAAAGTAAAGCAATTAATGACACCTTCCTAGGGTACACCTAGAATGAAAAGGGACTTCCAGGACAGAAGCTGAGACCATAAGGTAAGGCATATGGGGAAGAGGATCTCTGAAAGCAAAGTCAAAGTCATGCCAAGCGAAAAGTGAGAAAATAGATTATTTTCAAAAAATATTTGTGCAAACTATATATAAATGTATATATGTTGATATGTAGATATGTAGATATGTATGTATATATGTGTTTATGTATGTGTGTATATATATAAATATATATAATATTGCTACTATATGCACATGTATACCTATACCTTTACAATGCAGAATATAACTCAAATTTTCTGAAGTGTGAGAATAAAGAAGGCAAGGACCTGTCTCTCAGGGAAGATGAGAGATAGGAATTTTTTGCAATTCATCCCAAGTATTAGCCTGCCTGTTTAATATACATGTCTATTTGGCTGCTCCAGAAAGCATCTTGCTTAGTGTGACTTCTAACAAAAACTGCATTCAGGTAGGGAGACTGCTTGACGTGTAAACAAATGACTGGTTCATCAGGTTCCATTGCATGAGTTAGGAGGTTCTGCTCTTCTTGGAGGCTACCCTCAGTGTAGTGCAGCAGTTTTATTCTAGCAAATATCCTCTCCAATACCTTTAATGTCCTGGAGGAGGAGAGAAAGCATGCCGTCAGAAAATCTGTGAATAACCCTGAACTTGAGGGTGCAGTCAATACACTTAAAGGTAGGAATACCACTCAGAAGGTTTTCAAGATTTCAGAAAGGTCTGGTCTGAATTTCTTGTAAGTACTGTGTTTATGTTTTTTCTATTTCTCTCTTCTACAAAAGCGAATTGCAATGCCTCAGCATTAAAACTATTGCTGAATACCTGCTTATTTTCTTATATTTAATGAAATGCATTTTTGTTGTTTTGATTTCTAAAAATAAAAACAATATCTACCTGTGTCAAACTTAAAAATAATGAAAGTTTGTTTTGAAAGTTTGTTTCTACAAAGATAAAAGCTCCCCTGAATGGCTCTGTTGTTTCTCAAGCTGAAGAAAACCTTTAAATATTTGAAAATCTTTCAAACAATTTTGTGCACATTAGATTCTTCCCTCTATTTCATTCAGATCAGGTCTATCTAGCAGCATGCTCAAAAAGTAAGCCCAGGGTACCTGGAGAAAAGGTGGCTGCAGGTGGTATCTCATTATATTAATTTTTAAAAAAGTTTGACTATGTTTTGTTTTCACACATAGAAACATCCTTCCAATAAGAGTGAGCGTGACACATATTTAGATACATTACACTAAACAGGAGTGAAATCACTGCTGCATTTGTGCTTTCTATTCAAAGAAGGCAAATTTGCTCTAAGGAAGTACCAGAAAACTGGCCTTTGATAGAATAACAATGAGTAAAATTAGGAAACTGAAAGTCACAAATGTTCGTTCCATTTCCTGTTACTCTGGAAAGAAATGAAGTCCATAGGTTTTCATTCCCATACCTTTTTCTTCTGATGTAGAAAGAAATGTGACTAACCAACCATTGAAAATAAAGATCCCAAATTAACTGAACATCTATCCAATTCATTAATAGAAATGTGGTTGGTCATCAGTGTTTAGATTTTTTTACATAAATTACCTAACAGTAGTCTGTTTCTTAAATATACACATATATAGCCATGTATGTATATTTTATATATCTAAATGTTTTATAGTTATATAAAATATACATATATGCACATACATAAAAACACATACATGTATATATGTATATATATATATGAAGAGTTCAAAGTGCAAAATAATTTAATACAAATTAAACAAACTACATGGGGAATTGTCAGCAAAGTGGAAAGACAGACAATTGATGCAGGTTACATTTTTTCATTAATATTTGTGTATTGAACAATTTACTGCTCTCTTTATTTACTGTGAGAAAAGCCACCTGGCAGGTATGACAAAAATAGAAATATGTATTAATTTTGTCTATTTGAATTGTGATTTTTTTTTCCATTTGCTGTTAACCATATGAAATTATGGAAGTCTCCTTGCCAGATTGCTGAAGCAGGTTCTTCTCTATCTGATAGTAATGCAGATCATCTGGCTTTTGTCTGCATTACTGTCTGTAACCCACTGACAACCTTAAGATACTTGAAAGCAAGCATCATCTTTCACAGAAGACATAAAGATATCAAAATGCATGTTCTGCATGTGACCCAAAACATCTTGGAGGATTGTCATGGCAAGCCACAGGAAAGTCATCCCGTTGGTCTATGCAGGTTTGGAAAGTTATTCTGCACATCTGTAGCCTAACCCTTTCCTGTTTTCACCTAGTGCTCATGCAGGGATAGTGGATTTTTCTCCCACACAGTGGAAAATCCAGCCAGAACCACACAGCTGTCCTTATAAATAATTGTATGAGAACAGACTTCCCCCTAATAACAATTATTGAAGTGACAAGTGGTTAATAACAAATGTGGATTGTGTACTTCCATCAATACCCATGATGGAACTCAATGAAGAAATCTATATTTCCTTTCATCCTGTTCTTCAAATTACAGGATAAATAAGAGACCGTATTGTAGTTATTTACATGGAAAGCCTTTTCTATATGTAAGATAATTTTAATTGAGATATTCATAATTAAAACGCCAATTAACCTTGATTTTGCCTCCTTTATAATTAGTTAAACTAAACACATAATAAGTTTGATGCAGATGGAGAACTGTAAAAAATGTAATGAGGTAAATTGCTTATGGAGTTCTACTTCAATTAGTTCAGTCATTTTCTGTTAGTTTTAATTATGTAACTACATTATTTACATTTAGCAAATGTATTTAGTATTAACTTTTATTTCATGAGAATTAACTCAATATTCAATGAACTTATCAGTATACACTTGTGATTTAATTTATGTTTTGTAAACATTTATTTTGATTCTCATTTTTCCACACAAGCTGCACCAGTTGTAGTTTCTTTTACCAGTGCAGGATCTATTTCCAGCAATTCAATTCAAACATATGGAATGTGTTATACAATTAATTATCAAAGCAACTGAGACTCTGCATTTACATTTTTCTTGCACAAGACACCTACAAAACTGACATCATTACTTTTTTTCTAGCATGAGTGGTTTTTTTTTTCCTCAGCTGCTTTCACACTGGATTAAATTAAAAGCATCCAGCACACTGAAAGAGAAAGGTGGGATACCCACAGGACTGCATCCACCACTTTCCTTTGTTACAATAATCTCCTTGCAATTTGTCATTACTTGAATTAATATTCTCACTATCACAGTACCTTCAACTGCCTTCTCTCACTTTTATCTGGTCAGCAAAATTGTGGAATGTGATTATGCTCTACACAGGTTAAACACCAGGAAAACACAAGCCATGAAAGCAATATCTTCTGCAGGGAGGAGCAATAGCATGACTTCCGACATTGCATTCTTGTAATTTCATCTGGGTGCCAGTGCATGTTTGTCTTCAATTTACTATTATTTGGAAATAATTCATGCATCCTATTTTTTTTCCTTTTAAATTCCTACTAATATAAATTCATAAATTAAAATATTTTAAATAAAAATAGAACTGAAGGAATTATCATGATTTATCATTAAGGAAGTATAGCTTTGTTAATCCTCAGAAGAATTCTAAACTCTGTCCCAGGCGCTCAAATGACCACTCACCTATTCCCTTTGCCAGGGAAAAACAGACCCTTTTTCACTCTTCTTTAGTAACCTGATCAGGTCCACTTTCAAAACTAGTTTCCAGTGGGATATTCAGCAACCTTTGGACAGATACAGGTAACAGAAAACTGACTTATCATAGAAAACAGTGGATATTGCCATATTCTTTATGATGAATGGTAAATATACTCTTCCATTATAGAATTCTACCATGCCACAAGGCACTTCCTCAAAATATACCACAACCTCAGTTTTACTGTGTTTTGTGCTATTGATATTAAAAGAAAAGCATTGTCCCATCCTTTTAGAGCATCCAACTGAAAGCAAGGTGTGTTTTACAGTATTGAAAAAAATTGACATATCTAAGAATTACAGAGTGGACATTGCATCTTCTTTTTACCAGCAAGAATAAGTCAAGCAAACCTATCAGCCTGATGTCTGCCTGCCAGATCCTGACCAAAGCAGAAAATGAGGGAGAGGATAGCTAGCACCTAGAAAGCAAGTTATTGTTATCACTAGAGGCTTTACCTGAAAATGCAAAAAGAGTGAGAAAGATGGTCAATATCTGAAAGATGTTCACCATCCTGATGGCTTCTCTATTTCTCTAAAAAAAAGTAGGCATCTTAGCACCTGTAAGAGAGAGACTGCAGTCTTCCCATGTGAGGCACTCAGTATTTTCTTAGTGACCTTGGCTTGCCGTGCGGGCTGCAGTAGAAAGGACAGATACTACGCAAGAGAATTCAAGGAATACATGTGCCACTAATCGTCCTGGGGAGAGAGGGGTTAATGGTGAGAATTGTTTCATGCCAGACTGAAAACACACAGGAATTCAATAACAGTAGTTTCTAAAAACCAGATAAATGCAGGGCTTTCAGAAATCACTTTTGTATAAATTGCATCCTGGTATACATCATCTGCTATGTATACCAGAAAGACTGCGATAATTTTTTTTCATTTACATCTGAAAATTATTTCTAGAAGTTTGTCCATTAATTGCCTTAATTTTTACATATTCCAGAAAGTGAACAACAGTAGGCAATACCTAAAAAATATGGAAAGGGAAATAATAATTCATGAGAGTCAAACAAAGCAATCCAAAGAATATCTTTTATATGGTTTGAATAACTAACTGAATTGTGCACGTTATATTTAGTATGATAGCAAATAACTAATACTAATCATGAAATTTGCTCTTCCTCAGAAAATGAAATTTCCTAGATGCTTAAAATCAGCAACTGAAATATGCTTGTATAAGCCATTCAGGTGACTACCAATAATTGTAAACAACCAGTACATAAATTCCTTCTCTTAAAATGACTAATATAAATTATTGTTTCCAATAAAGTATTGTTTTTATACTCCATGCAAACAAATTTTAGAGACTCAAAAGTCATGATGCTCCAATTTTATTTCCCAAAAACTATTTTCAACAAATTTTTTTTGTTTTCAACAGAAACTGTGTACAGGCCCCAGGACCCTACTGCCTAGTGACCACTGTATTTTTAGCCAGCATTATTTAAAAAAATATATTATTTTCCTGCACTTTGTGATAGCAGTAGTCAGAATCTGCATTTGAATCATACACACTGTATGTTTAAAGAATTATCTGACACAGATACTTAGTTTTTTAAGTCAAGAAAGAATTCCAAACAAAGAAGAAAGCTGGTGGAGTCTCTTTTATTTTTTTAATTTTTTTTTTTATTTTTCAATAAGGAATGACATTACACTGTACTGGAAACAAAAAGAGCTGTTTTACCCTAAATGACTCTTATATTAGCATGAATTGAAATTATGTAAGTTTCAAAGGAAAAGAAT
Organism: Poecile atricapillus; assembly: GCF_030490865.1. Lineage (NCBI taxonomy): Eukaryota > Metazoa > Chordata > Aves > Passeriformes > Paridae > Poecile > Poecile atricapillus. The sequence goes on along the minus strand of NC_081289.1, from coordinate 130,150,762 downwards.
TATCTTCTATACTGAAGTAATGGGACAGAGTTTTAAACTAAAATGACTATTGCAGTGTGAGTAACTTCACAGCATTTATACCTCTGTGATATAGGTAAATAGGGCTGCTGAACTCAAAATATTCTTTGACATGAAATTTTGGTATGGATAATATACAGTACATTGCATATGTCTGTGTGCAAGCTGTAGATGGTAATATGTTTTCTAGCTCCTAACAGCATCCTAATTGAATAATTAGGTTTTTGTACCTAGGTTTTACCCCTATAAGTAAACAAATATCTCCTTGTTGAATAGGAAACCATTTATTTTTAAATTGAATCATCATTTAAAAAAAGTTATATTTAAAGCATAGATAAGGCTAGAAATCATTGTTCACAATATTGCCAGTACCTCAAAACACTTCAAGAATCATTGACCTTTCTTTGTTGAACGGTTACCTTTTAATATGAATCCCTTTCTAGAAGACAAGATGCTGATAGATTTCTGATATAGTAATGAGAAAAATTACCTAGAGTAATCAAATCCTATAATAATACTATTATATCAGTAGTAATTGTGTCTTTGGCTGTTCAGAAACTAAGTTCTTTCTTTTTTCCAGACAAAAGAAACAAAGCTGACAATTTTTCAATGTCTTTTTCATATTAGGTTGATATTTATTTTGAGACTTACAAACAAGTACAGTACATTTGAACTTAACTTTTGATCTAATTGTTCCTATACAACTTGTATTTAACATCTTTGATGTCTGAGTTAGTGATCTAATTCACTGTGCAACTCAGCTTTTATTGATCTGTTCTCATGCTGAGCAAATCAAGTCTCACTTTTATGGCAGAGATTGAAAAAGATAGTAAAACTGCCTCTGAGACAGCAGTTTAAATCTGTGCAATAACAGTGGAGGCAAGAGATAAGACTTTTATTACTCTGCCAAACTTCACATGAACTCAAAGTGTCATTAAATTGGTATGTGTCATTTGCCACATATATTTATTTTACTAGATAAGTTGGTAACCACCCATTTAGACGCAGTGCAGCACCACAATTTCTTTGCCACATCTTTTTTGCCATAGAATCTATCTCTGACACTCAAAGTACATTTGAAATACCTTTCTTATGGTACTTTGCATACTTTTCAGATTTTCTGTTCTCATGCAGTTTTCAAAAAGAATTTTTGAACCTCTTTTACTTGAATGAATTCCAAAAGCAATTTTCAATAGTTATACAAGTGGGACCATTTTTAATATGCTAGTCTGTCATGATGAAAGAAGATTAATTCTCATATACTCAGAGCTTTTCAATCATGCTCCATAATGTGTGAGTTCTGTAATGCCTAGTGTTATTACATTACTAAGCATGGAAGAAAATAAAAGCAGTGAAAGTGCTGTATCTCAGCTTGATGTTATTGAGCGTAGTTTTACTTTAGAGGGTTTCCTATTGTGGTATTTTTCCCATTGTTCCTTAAGAAGAAAGACCTGATGAGCACACTGAAAGTAAACGACATATGCAATAGGTGACACTTTTCACTCCCATACACAGAGCAGTGGTGAAGCATAAAATGCTTGAAAATAGGCTGCCTGATTTTTTTTTTTTAAAGTTTAATGTCCTGGAGTTTGTCCAAGATTGATGATTGTGCCTGACAACTTGCATGTCTATCAATCACACTGCTCTGGTGAACAATCTGTCTTCCTATCTGAAGGTTAAGGCTTTTATGATGTTGGACCTACAAAATGCAGAATAACCTTATATAAATCATAAAGAAAAGTTACTCTTTGTTTACATTGTCACTCATTTCTACTGTATGCATGCATAGGCACTACATAATGCAATGTGAGGAGGGAATGCAGGGCAAAATAAGCTAGAATTTTATAATACTTGGGGAAGACGAAGAGCCACAAGTCTCTAGAGTTGTAGTGAGGTCATGTGAATGAGATGTATGCTCTTGTAAAGGCACATGTCAGTCAGATCTATCTATCTATTACCGTCTGTTAGTAGCTGCTTTGAGACAGCTGAAGGATTGGGATTTGTAAATGAGATTATGAACAATGAAAGAATATGACTCAGGTCTAGAATAAACTATTCTAATCTAAATTGTACATTAGTAACTTCATGAACGCAATTTTATTTCTTATAATTAAATATCAAATGTAGAAAGAATTTCTAATCCAACATATTGATTATTTATCTTTTTTCAATTTAGAGTTAAAAGGTGTATGGACACTATTCAAACACTGATTTCCCTTTCTTCTTATCCCTAAAATCACACATACAGTCCTTTCAACATTTCTTAGGTTCTCACATGGGGAAAAGTAAGAATTATCAGTGATAAATACTATTAATCTTGAAATACCGCCTCAAAATACTCAGTTTTAGAATTCCAGTTGCTGTCTGAGATACCAAGAGGTCCCATCTTTAGTAGATGCATTTAACATTTTTGTATCTGGGCCATGCTGTGGATAGGATTCAGTTTTGGTGAGAGGACATTGGAGGGGTTCTAATCTTTTGTCCTTCTTCTCATTACTGTTTATCAGTGGGACAAATATTCCACAATCCTGCAGCCTGGTCTCACCAGGACAGAGTTATCCAGTCTAACTAAGTCCATAATTGGCTCTGTGGATGAGAGTTGCCCAGCCTTATGAAGCACAGAGCTGGAAGGATAAGGCTGTATAATCCATCTGTTTAGGCTTTTGAATTGCTTTTGAAGAGTGTGTGAAACTACACACAGAAAAATATTAAAAGGAAATGAAATTAGTAAAGTTCCATGCTCCCAACTGATAGCGCCACTTAACTGACTCAATATCAGTTTGGTCACAGCAGCACTAACCAAAAAGTCAAATAATAAGGAAAACCAGCAGGATAATTATCCTCAACTATTGACAGCCAATGGAGTTATCAGAGATTAATATTAAAAAAAAAAATAATTAGGAATTTATAAAATTCTTCTAGTATCATCAAAGCATTACAAAATGCAGAATGAAGGCTCTGGAGCAACAAAGCTGACCAAGTCCTGAAATCAAGTTGTGCAGTCACTCTGCCAGAAAAGCAGCCTGACAAACGGGTATCAATCATCTTGATTTCTCAGCAAATAAGTTTGAAGAGCTCCTGATGGCATCAACCTTTCAGCTGCCAAATTACACACTCCTTTGTTAAATTCAACAGCAACCTCCCTCATACTGCTTTTTCAAAAGAAAGGAACTATTTTGCAATTTTATTCTTTTGGCTTGAATACCAGAAAATGTTAAATGGAAAATTTTAGGTATTGGAGAAGTTTTGATTGATTGTTTTATTTTTTAATTAAACTTGAAGATGAATCAAAGCTTGAATAAAATAAATTTTTTGTAAGATCACATAGAACAGCAAGGGATCAAATCAATTGTTTTTAGGACAGCAACAATGAGCTGATCTCCACTGTTAATAAAACACTTTCTATTATGCATGATGTAAAAAATGTATCCCAGATGGCACCCTTGAGAAGAATTTCTGCATGAAGAAAAATCTGCACTTCAACAGTGTGAAACCCCAGCAAATAAAATTTAGGAAATCTAGCAGTGAAATGAGACATGACAATCAACATTAGGGGATGCAACCATCTCTCTTCTGGAGGTGTGAGAATAATAAGACAGAAGCCTTCAGCAGTGCTGAGCCACATGAGACTGACACAGGATATCTTTGGCACTGCTGATTCCCAACCTGAAGGTCATGACCCCATGGTGGATAGTGAGGCTATTTTCTGTGGAGTGCAAAAGTTTCTTTCAGAAACTGAGCGTTTATTTAAATCTGTTTATAGACTTTCTGGCTGCAAAGATAAGCTCCAGGAACAGTTACCCTGACTAATGGATATAGGAAAACAGACTATGGCTCAGTCCTGAGAGAGGGTGGAAGAAATGGCATTTCTCCTCTCTCTGTCCAGCAGATCAAACCTGCAAGAAGTTATCTTTTAGCACAAGCATATATAAGCAGGGCTTCCCTTCAAAAGGGAAAAGCTCTCTCAGTTCTGCGCTCACTGCCAGTGCACGAAGAGCACGCAGTGTCCAGGCATGCCAGCATGCCTCCTTTATACACAAGATAACCTGCACTGTCTCACAGCAAAACATTCCAACAGCACCTCTTTAAAGGGAAGCAATGCCATCTGACAGTGAGGGTGCTGCATCATCCTACCCTGTGATGCTGGCTCTGCACAGCAGCCACTTCTTGCTTTCCTTATTTCTTCCCGCCAGCCCCTCACTTTGTAAGTTTTATTTCCTGTGTGGAAAGATAAACTCTCAAAAGATGAGAAAGACAAATTCTCAAAATTTAAGTAGTATTGAAAGAAACAGGACCTGCATCACTGGGGACACCTAAGAACTATGTTAATAATATAAACAATTATTCATCAGCTCCTTGACTTCTAGAAATCTTGTCAATTCTCTGAGTTTTTGAGGAGCAAAAATTTAAAGCTGAATGGGATAATGTTAGATGACATGTGAATAGTCTGCTGTATATTGCTGTATTATACTTTAAATCTTAAGCATTAAAAGTTTCCAAAATTGAATTTTAAAGCAATTCATTTTGATTAATGTTTAGAATTTTTTTCATTTTTATGGCAATCAAAATACAAAAAAGTAAAAATTATTCATTACTGAATTTGTCTCGTAATTGTTATATTTCTTTATTGCACACAGGATAATAAATCTTGTTTTAAAGCAAAGCACTTTATTTAACTTTAAAACACTAAATTTCAAAACAGTGTAATTTCAATAATTTCTTATAATAGGTTGCTGTGCCACCTGAAAATTGTTAAAAAAATCAGAAATCTTGCTTTAATGCCTTGGTATTCATTTAAGTATTCCTTGGAAATGTAAATGAATAGTCTTTGGTGATCTCAAGTTTAGTTCCTAGTAAATGTCCACATCACAAAACCACTACACTTAATTTCACATGATTGATTGTCTCCGCTTAACTGAGACCTAGGGCTGAGCCAGCCTGGGACTTTATTACCTCCCATTCTAGTAAGGGTGGTCCAGCCGGGTCAAAGTCGAGGTCAATAGTAGGACAGAAAAGGCACTAATTTTGCTTTGAAACAGACTACTCTTCATGAAACAAAGAACTTCACTTTCCAGAACTGTTTCATGACCAGAGATAACCTGTCTGGGAATGAAAATGTCTCCAATAAATATTATCTTCTTCACATTCTGCTTTTAATCATTCAAAGTGTGACATTTAAAAACTCTTCCCATATTAAATGGTCACTAATTTGGTATGGAAGGCATATTTTGTACTAATTTCTGAATTTTTCTACCTGATATGAGCCACTGAGAACACTTTTATACCTTTATTTTCTCATTTTCTTTAAAAAAAACCCACATTTAACATTTGTTTAAATTTTAGTTAGAGTTACTGAAGTTTTGTCAGCTTACTTGAAAAATCATCTTTCTGCAAAAAGTTTATGAATGCTCATATTACATGAGATGGGTGTTGATACTCTCAAAATATATTTTTATATAATACTTACCAGGGTAGAATTTTGCCTATGGTCATTTCTGCAAGTAGTATAAAGTCCATTAGCAACTGGTTCAAATCCAAAGTAGCACTAAAAATAAGACTGGTGCGTCCTGAAAAAGCCAGAAGGAGCATAATGCAGTGTGTTTGGTTTGACTGTGTATTTTGTTTTCTATTGCAAGACATTTATTTTGCATTAGAGATAAAGAATAGGATACAATGACATTGCAGAGAAAAGAATCACACCTGGAATAAATCATGTTAGTCAAGTCCTAAAAAATGAATGTAAAATCATTCATAAATCCATTTGAAGAATTATATTTGTACTTAAATTGAACCAAAAATAGGTCCATGACAGCTAATCAGGCTTTCAGATTTTTTTTTTCTCCATGTAGGGAAGTCCACACTTAAATTTAGGTATACCCTGAACCTCTGGGATTTTGACATTCTCTCGTTTTTAGAAAATAATTAACAGATATGTGTCTATCTTTTTTTTTTTTTTTCCCCAGCATGCAATTTCATTGCAATTTTTTAAAGGAAATATTTTTCTTTATTGTTTGAAGTGGAAAACTTGTGTGAGGCTGTACTGAACTAAGCTGTTGAATCTGCAGAACTGGTTTCTGCTTAACAAAATTGTGGACTGTGGGGAGGTTGCTCAAGGAAAGAACAAAAAAGTAATGTTTTTCTCTTTTTATTATACTTGGGTAATGGAAATTCAGGTGCAGTGCTTTCATTGGTGAGAAGATGCTACACAGAAAAGTTAAATTTCAATCCTGAGCATTTAAATTCTGGGAAGAATTAAGATTTTGGCTCATTGTAAATAAAAAAGGCAGTTGAAAATGTTAGAATACGATCTCATTTAGACATTCTCAAGTGGAAGAGACCTTTTCTTCTGGGGCTCTGTTGTTCCTCATTTCTGATATGTGTTAGGATACTCACTTTTTAATGAACAGACTTCACTAGAATAATTTTAAGTTAAGGATTCACAGTTCCCTTTTTTCCCTAGTTTGTGCAAAAAATATGAGCTCATGGGTGATTCAGCTAGAAGCAAAGCCATGCTTTCACTTTTTCACTTTTAAGACATTAAATGTATCCTGATCTGTAACTGGAATGTGTTCCTAAATGACAAGAAGTTTTAAACTGAAGAATATCATATAAATTGGTTCTATTAAAGAAATTATACTGCAGTTCTTATCTTTTCTCTTTTTTCCTTCCCACCTTCTCATCAATAAATCATTTCCTGATTGTGACTGTGAAGTCCAGCTTAGCTAAAAATGAAATAATTATAACAATATAAATGGACTGAATGAATCAAGAGTGTATTTTTGAACCTGAAGGAAAACACATTTTCAGATAAGGTGTATTACAGAGAATATGGATACTCAATATATAGAAGCAAGAACCTTTTGTTTGGATTTCTCTGCTACTAAAAGTCTGAAAGAGGGCTTACAATTGTGCTGTTGACAAAAGACCAAGAAGACAATATAGGATTATTTCACTTTTAAAAGCAAGATTTGAGTAGAAGTCTTCTGCAAACAAAGCATGATCTGCAATGAATTGGAACCATATGGAAGAGAAAAAACCCTACGTCTAAGAAGTAAACATTGACTTTCGTAGTGGAGATGAAAAGCTCCCATAAACCATCTCCTACAAAAAGGACTGAGAAATCTCAGATTGGAAACTTCATTTTCCAAAGAGACTAAACTTAGTCTTAGAAAATCCCACTTATGACATACATGTTTTTTTTCCAGTCTTTAAGGTACATGCTGATTCTTACTTTCCCTCCCATACCTTTGGATCTCATGATACTGTAATATAACAGCAGTCTGTACTTCATTTGTTTTACACCAGCTCTGATCCTCATAATAAAGCCCCTCAGAAACATGAATTCTCTTCTGCTGGGCTGCTCTTCTCCAGTGTGTACCTCAATCCATAAAGCTTCTGTTAGATTATACCTGTTTAGTTCACACACTCTTTGCCATACATCCCTCATGTCTTTCCTCAAGAAGGAACAACAGCTAGGAAAAACACAGAAGCAAAACCACAAGCAGGTGGTCGACTTGAGGAATGGCTGATTTTGAGCTCCTCCGGGGAATACAAATATTTCAGAGTTACTGTGGCACCACCAGCCCACTGCTGACAGATGTCATAGAGCTATTGTCCTTTTGTCATGCAGGCCACTGAGGCCAGTGCTGATACTGAAAAAGAAACCAAGCTGCATGCACGTATTGTACATGTGTTGCTACAAGATAGCTCCCCCTATTAGAGAAAAAAAAACCAACAAAACAAACCAAAGAATAACCCAACAAAATGCAGCAATTTTTTAATTCTTGCATTTTATGCTATTAGGTGGTGAGTAACACCCTGGTGTACTTAACACTGAAGGTAGCACAAAATGAGGCAAAATAAAGGTTACTTTGACAGGAATTTAAAACCTACAGGCAGTGAAGAGACAATATAAACACAAATCCACAAGATGTTTCTAGGACATAGCAAAATCAGCAAGGGACAGTTTCTTCAAGGAATAATTAATTTCTGGGAGTCATATTTTGTGAAGGAGTGGGGGTGGGGCAACATGTCAATGTTTTTTATTGTTGTAAGGCAGGCTAGGAAAAACACAAGGTGCAGTCTAGATGGAGTAAATCCAGAGCAGAACTGTGACTGGGGGGGAGCAGTGATGTCAAGAGTCTCTCTCTGGAGAGATATTCCCACATTCATTATGTTTATAATGAATCTTAGGCAGGCTCTTCTGCCATATGGATTCCTTGAAGGTTTGAGTGAGCAAAGCCTGCATGCCACACCTGCAGTCACGAATGCCAAGGGCAATCACTCCTTACAGACACTGCTTAATTGTTCACTGGTTTAGTCCAACAGAGAGTGCTTCTACAACTTCTCTGCCAGAATTCCCAACATGAACAGTTAGAAGGATGTGTACCTACACATCTCAATGTGCAGTGCTTCTAGCAGCCTTTTGGGCAATTTCTGGGAGCTGGAGAATGTTGATTCCTAGCCTAGAGGGTGGTATTGTGTAATACAAGGCAGATATACAGACTGCAGAATTCATGAAACTCTTTGCTGTGAAAAACAACAGACAAATCAACATTGCCTGGAAGGGGAAATTTGAGTCTGCAAGCTGTTAGACTTTAGGTACTGATAAGGAAAGGGATCCTGCACTGCATTTTGAAAAAAAGTACAGTAAACACAATTCCAGTCAGAACAGGTCATTTAAAGTCCTTCCTGCCTCAGGCTTAACATGACACTTAAGTGCTACTACATGTGAAAAGAAAAAAGCAATTCAGCACTCATAACAAACTGCTTTTCCTCCATCACTGAAGCTAAAATACCAAAGGATTCTTGCAAACAGGGGAATTGCTGTCTGCACGGTTGTGTCATGTTTTTATTCGGTAACCTTTTTGTGCACACTGAAAAAATAAACACTGCTCTAAATAAGAATAAATATGAAAGTATACAAAAATAATTTTATGTTTATAAATATGTAAAAAAATGTGCTTTAATTTTTAGACTTACTACGGTCAAAAAGCCAAAAAAGCTTTTCAGTTCAGAAGGCAAATTCTTTGTTAAGCACAGAAAATTGCAGGGAATTAGTTTCCCTGGGCTTCTCCAGGAAGAACACTTTTGGGGACCACTCTCAAAATTCCAACATTACAGACACACAAAAGGGAAACACAGAATTTTTATCCCCATCATAAAAAGATTTCCTAACAAATTTAATGGTTGCATTTACATTCACTTTGATGTAAGTACAACTTTGGGTCTAGTCATAATCCTGACTGTGAAACCACTGGGTGGAGGGTGGTGTGTGTAATTCAGCAATCTATACTGACAGGATCTTCTAAAGAATGCAGCAAAATAGTTTTCCTGGTCAACTATAATTTTTTACTCTGAAATCAGTACAAGATATAAAATTTGTGAAAATTATCCTAAGCTTCCTACCAATTGTTAACTATGTTAATATGGCCCATTCTGGTAATTTGTGGTCATGAAAGTCAAAATTGTGAAACAATACAAATTGTGAAGCTTGTGAGCAATACCAATTAATCTTTTTTAATTTATTGCCTATATAAAATGTTTTAATTTTCCTGGATTTCCTGACAATTAAATGCAAATACTTTTATGTATATCACCCTTTAGCTAATATATTGCCACATGACTGACTTTTTCCATCTCAAAATGAAAGTATAAGGATGCCTTTCATTGAGCAAGTACCATTTTTCTCCAGGTTAGAAAGTAGAAATTAGGTTATGCAGCAAATGAAATTCTGACTTCATCCAAAGTGTTTAATCTTTTGGATAAAAGAAAATTTGTGTTCTGTGCACTCTTGGAACTTCTGCTGAAATTGTCACCAATGATCACAAGTTAGTCACACTAATTACTTAAAAGAATTAATAGGGTTGGATAGATTATTTCATCTTTTCCTCTATCAGCTCTAGAAATACCTGTGAATCAAGTTCACACACAGCTCACTCACAGCTTCTGCAATCATATTTTGTTTCCATATTTCTTCAATAATGGAGACAGTCTTTAAGTAAGGAAAAAAATCATATATATTTAAACAAGAATCCAGATGTTTGGATGAACTGAAGGAGGTTCAAGAAGATTTTAGGAGAGTCATTCCAAAGGGGAAAGGTAAAGCCAAACCCACAACCTGCATGATCACATTCCCATATCTGAGCTGGAGTAATTCACTAGGATTACACCTACAAACATTTTTACTGAGCACAAGAAGGGGATGAGGCAGGGGTTCTCTGACTCCTGCATTTGCATGGAGGGGAAAGGGTTAAACTGGCTGCTTGGCAAGGGACAGGGATTATAGGAGGCAAACAGAGAACATGAGGAATGGGTTATCCACAAAGAAGTGTGGAGTGTGTCTCAAATTCCAGATTTTGTCCACAAATGCTTAGATTGGATGACTTTGCTTTATATTTTCAGTCTTGTTTTGTCTCCTGTTTTCCTCTTGTACTAGTATAGATCCATTAATTTATACCATTTTTCCTCCTAGGATCTGTAAGCATAGATTCTGGGACTACCTGGTTTATTTGAAAGACATATGACTGGCAAAAAAGGAGAAAAGGACTTTTGACCCTCATTCTTTTGGTCAATTATGACCTAATGAATACCCTCATACACTCAAACCCAATTTTAAATTTTGGGTTGTTATTTTCTTATCTGTCTTCATAAGCTGTTTCTTTTCAATCCTTTAATTGCTGCTTTTTCATTATTATTATTTATTTTTTTGTGAAACCCTTCCGTTTTGTCTTAGTGTTTTCTGCTTAAGTGCTATTTCAGTTCTGAATGGCCCATAACCACAACAATAACTCATGCTTCCAGCACATACCATACAAGTGTAACAAGACAGAATGTGTATCATAGCAGAGAATACTTGAAAAAATCTTAATGTCAAGGCTAAGCAAATTCTATTCTTTCTCTCTAGCAAAAAGAAATAGGACATTAGTAACACACAAAATAAAAGGTTTTACTCCCTTTCTTACTACATTGAGTAGATTCTTCTGTTCCACCTGAAAGGCTCTGAAATGATGAAAGATAAAAATCAAACCCCTACTGATTTCTTGTGGAGTTGGAAGAGTGGGAGATTTAATTATTTATTCAGAGTTCCTTTTGTACATTGCTTTGTTTTACTTTTTATTATTTTATTCCTAACATAGGCAAGTAAAAATATGATGTCATGAATTTTTAGAAGTATTAACACAACAGAATAGTTTATTTTTCAAAGCCACTGCAGTCTATTACATAATGACACACATACTGCATAATAACATACATTTGTGCAGCATTTAGGAAATGCGTGCTATTTACCTGATGGACTACAATAACTACCTCAAAGCTACTACAGTCTTTAAGGTAAACATGTGCTTTGGTATGCATACTAATTTTTAAAAAAATATACTATTTACCCCATATGCTGTAATTACACAGTCTGTTGTATACATGAAAGGCACACTTTTTAAACATGGCTTTTTGTCAAGATGGTTCATTAGAGTTCCTCCAGAGTCATGTACAGAAAGTACTTAGATGATAAATCAATCCATTTCAGGCACTTTCACTTATTTGTTGCTTGGGGTGCTGGAAATGTGTAGTCCACTTTGGGTTTTAAAAAGATTATGTCATAATAGGCAACACTGTGGGCAAGTTGTGCTAGGAGTATGCTAGGACTGGAAGGAAATTCCAGACTGTCTGTTAAAATCTGACTTTGTCTTCAAGGGTGGCATAAGTCCTTGTGCCACTAGCAAAACAGCAAGTGCAGAGTACTGTTTGATGGGCCCTGAGAACCCAACCCAGCGTGATTAATTCAGATTGTTCACTTGTACATGCAAACACATACAATTGTGCATACACCAACATTTGACATGTGCAGGACTATTTGTCTTACAGGAAGTTGAAAAGTGCTCAGTTGATAGATGCAGATCCCCCTCGAGGTCTCCAGAGTCCAATGCAGTCCATACAGAATATGACACTAAATTACCCTTTGTTTTCTCTCTTCAAAGGAGAGCTTCAGAAAATTGAAATTGTTCTTTCTGATGAAGAGAAAGCCCTCTACAGTCTAGTTCAGACATGTATGTAAAAGTTTTGGGTTTGGATGCGTATGTTTCTGTTACACAAAAGTAATTAATTTTATTTCCTTTTTTGTGTTATACTGCCATTGTGGACACAGATCTGCTTACAGTGAATTTGGCCACAGCCCTGTGGAAATACACTTGACTCTTTATCTTTTTTTTCTTTATAAATCAAGGATTTTGTGATTATATGAAAAAAACATATTTTTGATTCCTACAACAAGTATCTGGAGACATCTATTTTTTCATTGTTTTTAATAACAATATTGAATTTCCACAATATATCAGCAAATTTTGACATATGTTAAAGTTTAGTAGTTTGATTGGAAAAATTAAAATTATCACTTAATTGAATTACAGCAACATTATTCGTGCAATCAAAAACAGAGCTTCCTTGTTGTATAAATAGAGACATTTTAAGACTAAAAAACAAAAGAAAATTATTGATAATGTCAGCTTATAAAGATATTTGATAAAGTAAGCTGTTAAGATATAAATGATTAATAACATCTATTACCTAAACAAATTTGTTTTTATATTACCAGCAGCCACATTTTTTCATGCTATGTGGAACAAAAACTGACATAGAGTAATTATTATTCATCATGAATTAGGGTACCTGACCTCAGATGTCCTTTGCAATACTAGACCTAATTTTTAAAATATTCATTATTATTTGAATAACATGGAATGCATTTTGTAAACAATCATTAAAACAAAAGTGCTACATTAAATGGATAATGAAGTTGGAAAGATACAAAGGACGCCATGAATAATATGACTGTCTTTGTGAAAGCAGTGTGTAAAGCCTTGAACAATTCCTTCATCAGAGGAAAAAAATGTTAATACTGGACAGCTGTTGTGATACCAAGGAAAAGAGCTCTTCTTTAAAGACCTTCTTCTTGCTTTGAATCCAGCCTTCATACAACTAAAACAACTGCACCCTAAGTCAAATTAGAAGTAATTTATTGAATGAAGGTTAGTGTTTTCTACATGAATGAAACACAGCATGGTTTGGTACTACAATTAATTTAATATAAAAATTTGCAGTTATATAAAACTTTTATGCTAGAAGCATAAATGACCAGAATTGTTACTCTGAAAATAAACCTGAGACAGTTTACCTTCTGCAATATTTTATTGTTCTCTGTCAGAACAATGTGACAGCTACTAATTGTTAGATGTTGATCCTTGCTGCCTGAGGGATCAGCTACAGAAAAACAATGCCTCAGAGAATTTGAGGGAAAGACAGAGGGAAGGTTATAGTGTGTTATCATGAACAAATATTTGCAAGGCATCTTCAAAATAATGTGTAATTGTTTAGAGCAATGTGGCCTTTTGACTCTGATTTTTCTCACTGAAATATGCCAGCCACACGTAAGTCCCTCTGTTTAGATGAACAAAATATAAAGAAAAAATTTAATGAGAGGTCTTCCATTTAGTTGAAACTACCAAAGCCACAAACAAAAGTAAAAATTCGATTATAAAAAAAAATAAATTCACTATGAGTGGTTGAATTCTAGGGTGTGTACACTGTCTCCATAATCTGCACTGGGCCCAAATATAGGCCATAAAAGATACACCTAACCCACAGAAAAATATAAAGCTATGATTTTGTTTAGACTAAGGGGACTCAGAAAGGGAAGGATGAAGAGCATGTGTTTTATAAGGAAAAAGATTAATTAAGGAAGTGAAGTCCAAATTCTGAATAGCCTTGAAAAGAAAAAAAAAAAAAAAAATCTAATATTTAATAAAGAAATACTAGATCTAGTGCTTGCCTGCTGAATATTGAAGACGTAAAATTTCATTCTCATTAAAATCAATGGAAAAGCATTTAACAAGTTCTCAAAATAAATAGTTAAACATTTTTGGAAAAAGATCAATCTAAAAAGTCTTATAAAGATCAAATCATTCTAATTGTCAACTAAATTGTCTAAAGAATGTGTTATATGGTGGCTTAATCAAATATTGGCCTATATGGGCCAAGAATTGTTATGGTTCATCATAAAATCAGCAATAAATGCCTCCATAACCTCCATATTGTACAACAGTAAAATTTTAACAGATATGGGCCTCAACCCCACTTCTATTAATCTCAATAGAAAAATCCCTCATTAATTTCACTAAGAAACTGTCTTTTGTTTCTAACCAAAAGCACAACTGGTTAAAAAACAGTCACAATGGGTATATTTTTTTCATTCTTTTCTAAAGGATAAAATATGTAATATGATTATGTTGTATAAATTATTTTAGAACAATGTACAAGAGTATGTGTGACCTCTACAAGTTAACTTATTCATTTTTTTTTTTTAATTAGTTAACATAATCATGTTCATTCACCTTTATTGCATTTATAAACAACACAGATTGAAAACATCTTGGTCATTTTTTACACTTTAAAAGCACATAATAAAAGGCATATATAAGGAAAATTGCTTAAAATGATAGGCACATCAAAGATTTTGTAGATCATGTAACCACTACCTAAGGTTATAAAAGCTTGTGCATTATTTGAAATACAAAAATTCTTCCTATGATGTCCCTAAATTACTGCTACCCAATATGCGGTAATGTTAGATCACTGTGGAATATAGAATAACAGTATCCAGATTGTGAAATTACCCTTCTTGTGAAGGACATTTTAATGGTCTGAATGTAAACTTTGTACACAATGTGGGTTTCTAATAACAGAAAGAAAAACGATGTTGATATTCAGAAATGCTAACAAGAAAGAGGGCCACAAGGATATGCAATAATCTATCAGTTCCTGTGCAGTCTATTGTAAGTTTTATCTCTAAGGGGGTGGGGAAAAAAAAAAAAAAAGCTTAAACAAGGCCTATTAGCAGTAAATACTTCTGCCAATATCCCTCACAGTAGGGGAACTCCTCCAGCAATTTTCACGATTAATTACCAGTGCCAAGCGTATTCATAATCTGGTGTTAATTTTGCAGTATCTGAATGAACTCGGCTCTGGCACGCTCAGCTATTGTTTCCCCGTTACTAGTAGGATGAACTACTTGTTCAGGTCATGCTGTGTCAAAAGAGTGCTAATGTGTTTATATAAACACTACAAACAGCACCTGCTTTAACCACACATTTTATTATTATTTTCCATCACCAGTTAGAACATAAAATACTTTGGTTCAGAAATACAAATGACATGAAAATTTTACTACAGCTTGTGTTTGGAAGAGAAATACAAACATAGGCAGAATATGATGCAAAAAAAGTAATGTCTTTATAACTCATTTGAATCAAAGCTTTTCTGTCCTTTTTTTACAAGGTTCAGAGAGAGACTGTTGCCAATTTGTCAGCTGAGCCTAAATACTGTAATGATTTCAATGAGAGAATCTCTTACTACCAAGACAATGAAATACACAAGAAAGTAGGAACAAAACCAAGAAATGTTATCTACTTTTTATGTTAGAGTTGATGTTATTTTTCTTGTTTTTCTTCTCTTGGTTGTACATTTTAGAATAATTTTGTAATCATCTCTAACTCTTTTGAAGATCCTGTTTGTTGCCTAAGGAGGGCTGTTCCTGATAGGGTTAATTGTCCAACATGCACGACTTGCTGGGCAGTGACAGTCCCGATCAGTTAATGAGGATACTCAGATGTGTAATTACACAACCACATCTGCACAGGTTGGAGTCCATTACCAAAGTCACAGAGAGAAGTGTAGTTCTTACAAAAACAATAATACACTCCAGGGTGTACACTGTCAGCCATATACCCCAACTATACTTGAGGTTTATACAAATGATACTATAACCTCTCACCAGGTCCTATGTTCATTTAATGGATTTATGCATGCTAATTAACATAAAGCCTAATTCTCATATTTATTGTAGCAAGGTCAACAGAAAAAAATGAGGGACATGTACTCTTTTACCTTTTCACATGGAGAGAAACACTAAGGTAGGTAAATGCATTGAAGTAATATATTAAAATACAAAAAAATCGGAGAAGTTTTAAATAGCATCAATTTAAATTGTTACCTAGATGACTGGAAAGATAAAGGAAATAACATAAAAGAAAAGTAAATCTTTTCAGGCAAGATTTAAAAAAAAGTGGAGAACCTTTAAGAGTTATACTGTTCTAGGCAGGAAATGAGATAGACCCATATTATGCATATTCCATTTCCATAGCATGTTTTAGTCTCTTTTAAAGTTTTTCATACTTGGAAGAACTAATTTAAAATATTTGAAGTACCTCCTAGGCAATTAAATACTTATTAATCAACACCTGTAGCACAGCAGTACCTAACAGAAAGGATATTTAGGCCATACTATATAATTCTCTGTTCCTCCTCAGTGTTAGTTCATGGTATTAATGAAACAACATGAAATGAAAGCTCTTACAATTTTAAATTAAATTGGCATTATTTCTAGCAAAAGAAAGACTCTCAACAGTAATTCCACTCCAGAAGTTTGATGAAACCCAGACCTCAGTGGGCTGGGTGTATTGGCAGAAGGGATTGAACTAGCGAGATTTGGCAGCACACGTGCATTCAAAAGTCATCAACTAACATATAAAGGCAATTTATTTTTTCTGCCAGGTGAGAAGGAATTCGGTCCAGAACCTATTGAAGCTAATGCTATTCTGTTATTATCCTCATATTCTTATTGATACCATTTTTTATTTCTCAGCCTGTATAAAGTCTCACAATACTTACGCATTTGCTGAAAATGTTTCTGAAATTGTATCCCTGCTGTCAAGGCTGGGTCTCCAAACTTCATTCCAAGTGATACATTTAAGAAAAACAGCATAAGACAAGATAATGTAGATAACATAATTATCAGATTCAAATGTAGAAGATAGCCCTAATGGTCTCTGGTGGGTTGCAACTTGAGAAAAAATATGAATTCTCCTTTTTCTCTACCACACTTGCCTTACTATTGCATCACACCTCTGACATCTGATATAAAAGAATTATGTCAAGGCGGGTTGCTATTAGCTGATTTTTGGATAAGAAGGACAGAAGTTCATACTGAGGCTGCACTAACAGTGCTGGACTCCGTGACTGTGACGTATGAGGTACCCAAATCTGCCACGGTGAGGAGGGAGCCAAATCAGAGTCTGGGGGAACAACAGTCGTATTCTGAAATCCCACACAGCAGCACAAGGCAGGAGCAGGCATTTGAGGAGGGTCAAAGGCCAAATGCATACAGCCCGAAGGAGTACAGACTGCCTGCTCCGCTCCTCAAGCTACAAGGAGCCTGCCACAGCCTTCACTGCTGGGGAGAAGCCACCACTAGTGAAGGCCAGTTGTCACATTAAGGGACAGCCTCCTCCGTTCTGCACCAGAGGCAGCGCCTGCAGGTAGCTGCCTGCCCTGCCACAGGCCAGGGAAGCCAGACAAAGCCCCACTCAGTAAACCAGGACTGAAAATTTTTATTTTAATATTTGCACAGACAGAGAGTACTGCAGAGAGAACTAATGCTTCTGGATTAAAGGCACTGCTCCCTCAGAAAGAACAGTACAACAGCACTCTGGATGGTGACAGGCATTTCAAGTATATTCAAGGACACTGGCGGCAATGTGGAGAACTGAAATGTAAAAGTAAGGGAAGTAGGCAGAGCAGAAGGCCACCTTGGCTTAATTGAGGGCTTCTGAGTATGCTCAAAACCAAAAGAGAAGTATACCAGAGAGGGAGAATAGATACACTTGGAGAATACAAGGGCATTTCCAGGGAATGCAGACATACAGCTTGGAAAGCAAAACCTCAGTTCAAATTTAGATTGGTCAGACTTAACAAAAACTACAAGAAAGGTTTCTTTTGTCAAGTATGGAAACAAGCAAAATAAAAAAATAAAACAAAACCAAAAAACAACAAGGAATCAAACAAACAAATCAGCCTGCTATTAAACAGGAGAGGTGACTCAGTCACTAATAGCACTGAAAAAGCAGCTCTTGACACTTTCTTCAATTCTGTCTTTACCAGCACTGTGACCCCTTTCCTGGAGGAAAACAGAGTCTATATGAGTGAACAGTTGCTTGTGTATTAATGAAAGGCAACAGGATGCTGGGTTACAAGGGCATCACCAGCAGAAATGAAATCACTATCCCACTTTTAGTTCTTGCAGGCCAAACCTCAAATCTGTGATCAATTTTAGCCCCTGCCATGTGAAAAAGATACGGCTTGCCTGGAGATCATCCAGAGAAGGACCGCAAAGATCATCATTGCCTGGCCAATATGCCATGTGAGGAAAGGCTGGAACAACTGGCTCTGTTCATCGAAAAGAAACCTTAGAGACTTTATTATATATTTATACCCAATGAAGAGTGGTTATAAAGGAGATGGAGGCTCCCTTTATCCGAGGAGTCACATGGAGAAGATGAGAGCTAAAGAGCACAAGTCACTCCTGTGAGTAATTAAATGAAACCTATATATGAAGGAATGTCTGATGGCAGCTAGAATTCCTGAAATATTTTATAATGTTTTTTATCATTTTAAAGAAAGAAAACAAATGTTAGTGCCCACAGTGAGACACATCTCTACTTCTGCGTGTCTGAGCACAATGTAACAGATAGCTTACCCAAGGATGCATTTCCAACTCCCTGTGCTTCCCCTCTGCAGGCACCATGCTGTGCTTGAAGCAGTCTGCAGTCTGAATTTCCATGATGATGATGATAGTTGAATACATCATGACCTTGTCCTTTATTGCTCCTCATGGCTTCCCTCTAGTGCAGTAATAGGCATGGATAGATGGGATGTTGCTCCCCTCTGGAACAGCAAAGCTGCCCACTCTTCCTACAGACTTGCATCATTTTCCTCTAGACATAGGAAATGCATGGCAAGTACATTCTAGTACATTTACAGTCTTTGTAGAAGAAAAGAGGCATGAACAAGAAACCTTCTTCATGCATCTTTAAGACTACAAATATGTCATTCTTGCTGGGATAATGCTATTTAATACACACCTGTTTCATCAGTGTTGTTTTTTACGTGCCTGTCTTCTAGATTGTTACAGAAAAATTTAAAGGGTGCTTTAGTACTTACAAAAGATGAATTTTTAATTAAAATAAATTATTTCTGGTTATTTCATTCTAGGAAAAAAACCCATAACTAGCTCAACATGTATGTAATCCCTTGAAGGGAACATTTGTCTAGCTTTCAATTGCAGGCAGCAGAGCACAAATCTGCTATAGTTTGTTTGTGATCAAAGGCTGAAATAAGGAATGATGAACAAGTTACACTACCCCAGGAGGAGGCTTAAAAGATTATATTCCCAATACTGACTCTGAAAACATTTCTTAGAAACTAATGAAAATGTCTGTCTTAAATATTAGAGTCTTCAGCCTACACAAAATTGTGAAAAAAAGTATCTGAAGCCATAGAAAGATAGCATTTCTGAAGCAAAAATCCTTAGACCAACATGCAGATTAATTTGCATTTACAGGCTGCACAAACATTTTCAGTCTGTTCCATCAAAGCTAGTAGCTTCAGTTAGGGTGCTCAGGTTTTGCCTATAGAGCCCAAGCCGTGCACACCAATTCACAGAATCACAGAAATATTTAGGTTGGAAAAGACCCTTAAAATCGTCCAGTCCAACCACTGACTTATCCCCACCTTGTCAACTGAACCCTAGCACTAAGTGCCAGTCATTTGTTGGACATCTCCAGGGACAGTGACTCCACCACCTTCCTAGACACCGATTTCCATGACCTTCCTGGACAGTCCATTCAAATATTTAACACCAATTTCCATAATGAAATTCTTCCTTATGTCCAAGCTCAACCCTTCCGGTGTAGCTTGAGGCCTTGTCCTCTCATGCTGTCACAGGTTGCCTGGGAGAAGAGGCCAACCCCACCTGGCCACACTCTCCTTTCAGGCAGTTGTGGAGAGTGATAAGGTCACCCCTGAGCCTCCTTTTCTCCAGGCTAAACACCCCCAGCTCCCTCAGCTGCTCCTCACAGCACTTGTGCTCCAGACCCTGCCCCAGCTCCCCTGCCCTTCTCTGGACTCACTCCAGCCCCTCAGTGTCTTTCCTGCACTCAGGGCCCAGAACTGGACACAGCACTCGAGGTGTGGCCTCACCAGTGCCCAGGACAGCGGGACAATCCCTGCCCTGCTCCTGCTGGCCACACTATTGCTGAGCCAGGCCAGGATGCCATTGGCCTTCTTGGCCACCTGGGCACAGCCTGGCTCATGTTCAGCTGCTGTTGACAAGCAACCCAAGGTGCTTTTCCAGTGAGCAGTTTTCCAGACCCAAGTCCTTGGTGCAGCATGGGGTTGTTGTGGGACTGAAGTGTAGGATCTGGCACTTGTTGGATTCACACCATTGGCTTTGACCCATCAATCTAGCAATTTCCCCACTTGTCTACACTGAGCCCTAATATGTGAGGTGACTGTCTGGGGATTAGTCATCTCAGACCATAGGTTGTCTGGCCTGAATATGACATACTGTGCAGGGCTTTTTCAGAAGTCTGAACTGTACTCATGGAAAATTATTGACTCTGAGCATATGTATTATTTTTATCCAAAGAAAATTTTGTATCAGTAATTTTGTGACTGTAAAACTTGGAAGAAATCTCCAGAATGAGGGGCACTTTCTATGTCTTTACACCATCTCTCAGATTCCATCTATCATAGATGAGCAGAAATATGCAATACATGTAGATGTGATCCACTTCTTTGTTATGTGGTGCATTTCCCAACAAAGTAGGTGCAAAGCTGTAGGAGCAGCTTTGCTGCTTTTCACTGGGACTCATGCAATGTTTAATAAACTACTTTCACTATGGGCAGAGTTGATTTTGCTTTGTATTGTGTTTCACCTGTGTTGAGGAAGCCAACAGAAACAGAGGTGTATTACTGCAAGCTGTAAATATTATGTGAGATGAAAAGGGTTTTTTTCAGTGCTTTAAGACAATATTGAGAATTCATTCATTTCCAGGCTTGCTCTAACAGGTTGCTCAGATATTTCAAACCATGTGCTGAAGCCCATTTGATTGTCATAGGAAAACTCAATGTAATCCCAAACAAATAAAAAATCTTATTATAAAATTATAAATGATTATAAAATAGAATATATATGAAATAATGTCTCAAACAATAGGATATAATTGGTCAAGTAAATGTGATAAAATATCATTTTACAGCATCTTTTTTCTTACAGTAAAAAAGTAAAAGATACAGTATCTTTTTACTGTGGATCAAGTTTTTATTTTTCAAAAAAATTATAAAATCTATTTTCTAATCATTATTACCCTGGAAAACCTATATTAGATAGTAGTGATCCTACTGAGGAGTCCCATATCATGTGACAAACAATCTATTTTGAGGGCAACAAAGAGTTTGTAAGGGTTCCTTGTGATTTTTGGGGACTAACTTTGCACAAATTTGATAAACCCTCCAATTTAAAGAAATTCTAATTGAAAGAGAGTAAATGGCTTTCATACTGGACTTTGATATGTAGTTTATAATTTAAACCCAAATATACCTAAGTGTATTTTGTACTTGCAAAATAGATACAGTGGTCAATACAATCTTCAATGCAGCAGCCCTTTGGAACAGAACTTCAGAAGATGTGTCTGAGAGGAAATTGAGATCACCTGTAGGCATGAAGAGGTTGGAATATCACACTGATTCTTCAGTTCCTCAACAACAAAGACAAAAAGCAAAAGATGTAGGTGTGGTTTATCCAGGCTTAAAACAGGAAGACAGACATACAGAGCAAGAGATCTGGCTGTTGTTGAACTGGCTGGGGACAAGAGAGCACTTCCCAGTCAATACAGCCATTGTTTGCTTGGGCATATGGAATAAAACATTTCAGTGGCCTAATATGTTACTATGGCCATATGTTGTCATTTTTCCTAAACTTTGACAGAGGAGACTCACCGGCATGTTTTGTATTTATATCTTTATGTTTCTAGGAAATTTGGTGATTGCCTTGGCAATTCCTTTTGAAGGAATTCAAAATTCTAGCTCAATATAGAAGCTGTACACAATGTAGAGTTGAGGTACCACTCATCAGTAACTTTTTCTTATTTTTCTTCCATTTTGTTTTTTTCTTTTCTGTTTATCTTCCATGTACTTTCGTATATTTGCCTGGTAACCTTCCTGCTCTTGACTCCCAGGTTGCTCAATATGAACTCTAAATGCATTTATTTTCTTGTTATGATGGTATTGAAAACACCGGGAATGCTTAGACTAGTTTTCTGTGTCATGGACACAACTGACCTCCCTTAGCATCGTCTCTTAATTTGTGGCAGCACTTGATGCAAGAGATAAGAAATGAAAGGACCTTTCCTAACCTGCTCAGTAGAGACAGATCCCTAATATGATGAGGCACTTCTGGTCTAGCTGTGTTATCCATCCCAAGCCCTCTGCTCTGTAATTTACACAGGGGTTTAGTATGCTACTAGTGGTAGTGTTTATATTTTCTTTTATCTGTTGCATCCTGTAGATGCTTTCCCTCTTCAGTATGTTGTTCTTTAATGTTCACCAAGATTTTAAGAATGCCTCTCCTTCTAAACATTTACATATAGAATTTTTTTTATTAGGATAACACACTTTTTGCCACATCCACATCTCATCAGGAAGAATATAAGTGATCTTGTTTTTTTAAGGTAATATCCTTTAATCACCACTGTCTCTGGGGAATAAAAATGCTGTTAATGAATTATATTGTTTTGCTCAACAAAAAGAGGCTACAATGGCCTATGCTGCATTGAACTGCAATACATCTTCAGAGAGGCAGCAACATAAAAATTCAAAACTCATTAAAAAAAAAGCATTTTACTGAAAGGCCAAAGGATACTCTGGGTTTTGTCTTTGGTTTTCTCCATATAATAAATTTTATAGCAGTCAAGTGTCCTTATCAAAGACATGCAAGTACAACAAATTTGTTGCCAGATACTTGGAGCTAGGTAGAAGAAAAGAAAATGTGGATTCCCATCAGTATACAAAAGAGACTCAAAGAAGATCCCCAAAGTTGATTAGTTCACAAGTCAGCTAGAAGCTCTCCTTATTTTAGATTCTAGGCAGGTCATAATTTTAAAATTTAATTTACTACGAAGTTTGACTCTGAAAAAATTATGCCAACTTGTAGATAGTAAAACACTACTAAAAATATTCAGTGATTGAATGCTGAATCTTTCAGTAAAGGATACAATTTTTAGAAAAACATTTCCAAAAAAAAAAAAACCAAAACCCACAAACAAACAAATAAACAAACACCCCTAACATACACAAAACCCCAAACCAAAACAAAAATGAGGAAGAAAAAACCCTATAAAAGTGCTGGTGAATTCATTTGGAAAACAGAACTCTTATTTTCATATCCTGTTGTACATGCTCAGTATTGTTAAATATAAAATAAAAACCTGTTACTCAGTTTCAACACTGAATCAAGATTGTAAAAAGGCAAATTAGACAAATAACACTTCTGATTAGAACTAGCTTTAAATCTCCAATCTTTCTATAATTTAGTTTCTAAAATAACCAGGCTTACTCAGTGTCATTATTTAATTTTTCAGTCTTGGATTGGATACTTCTGTCAAAGAAGCAATGAAATCACAGTCTAGTTTGTTAGGAAGTTTGGAATGTAGAAGTACAAATCAAAGCATGAAAGAAATGTTCTAATTCTTGTAATTTTTGTGACAAGGCACAGAATTATTGTTATGAAAGGTGATAAGAATTAGGAAGATCAGGCATACAGGCACTGATACATATAAGGTCCATCTTGACCTTCTAACGTGTGAGTTTCTACAGGTAAGGATTATAAGAAAGCTTAAAAAGGGTTTGAGTCAAATACATTTGGGAAATTGAGGGCATAAAATTACCCATCTGTTTCTATTTGATACCAATTGCTGAAGTAAGATGTATTTGATCATTCTCTTTCATATTTCCTATCCCTCTGGGTTCAAATATTTTTTTATTTTCACTAGGTTCAAATTTTGTGATATCATGTTAAGAAAACTGAATCCTCAGGATTAAAAAAAAAAAGTAGTGAAATAAAGAAACCTCTGAACTGTCATCCCATTTATAGAAATCTATTTTTTTTTCTTCCAAGTCTGTATTCCATTCCTGCATAAACTTTAAGAATCTTTAAAAGTATGCTCAAAATTATGTGAAGGGTAAAATTATGAATTTCCCACTTGGAAGAAAGTGGCTTAAATTCTATCCAATTATTTGTCATGGCAACCAGCTAAACACAAAAGGGCTGGAATGGATGTAGAGTACTGCCTCTATAATCATCACTGTATGTCCTTCAAATCATGGATATGCAGCACCACTATCCCAATCTACTTCAGGGCCATAAACCTACACGGTAATTATATGCTTTGGAACACTTCACTTAAGTGCACCAATAATATAGTGAGTGAACATGTTCTTTAATTCTGCACCTGTAAATGGGGAAAAAAATAAAGAAATATTTCTATCAGAAAAATGGGGGATGAAGGAAATTAGATCATTACATCTTTTTTAACCTACTTTCTGGTATATCAAGTCCCCACAAATTTCTAATCTTAAATTAGCTGTTAATAATCAATGACTAAAAATGATGGCTAAGTGTCCCTTCCAGAACTATGATATGTATTTATAAAATGAGTAAAAATAAGAAACTCCAGATAAAGGGTTTCATCCCATCAGCTGTTTCTTTGCCATGGGGCTCGCTGTGTTTCCACCAGTGGATTTCCACTACTGAATTTCCATGAGTTTGCAGGGTAGTAATTTTGCAGCTCAGACTAGTAATTTTCAGAACCAGGCCCCAGGCACTGACACACATAGGGTCTGTCTTGACCTTCTAATATGTGAGTTTCTACGGTTATGGGTTATGAGGGAGGAGGTACAAATTGCCATTTGCCTTTCAAATGTGTTCTGGGCAATTTGGGCCTAGATTGCAGACCAGGAGATGCAAGTTCCTTTCTGGTTCTGTTACTGAGCTGTTAAAGCTTAACCTTTGTATGTCTGTTTGCTCTCCTGCTTTTCCCCAGGTCAGTGTTTGGCTTGTGAACTCAGTGAAGCAGGAACTGTCTCTTATTTTCTATTTGTACAGTGCTTTGAACAATGGATCTCCACTATGCCTGTCTGTAGGTGCTAATACAAAATATGGTCAAGATAAACCCAGGTCACCTTTGAAGTTTGTTGCTTCTCTATTTCAGGTCTGTCAAAGGCTTGTGTGTCCTGGTTTATTTTTTCAAACTGTATTAGCTGGCTCATAAAAAAACCCACATTATTTGTCCCCATGAATCTTGCATTGCTTGTATTCTTTGATTATCAACAACTATAATGGTGATAATAATTATTAATGATAATGTCCAACATCATTAATACTACGACTACATCTAATAATATTTTGCCAAATATTATGTGCCACATGGTTTTTGGAAGTCAGTGCTGATCAGACATTTGAGTCTAAGGTTAACCCAATGTGTCCATTTTGGAGCTACATATCTTATATGAGCAACCAAATGTCTGTGTTTGTAATCTTAGACAGTGAAAGGGAGCAGCCAACCTCACACAGGGTAGAGCTGATGTGGCTGAATGATTCCGGGATATCCAGGCAATTTAACAGAATTAAAAGACAAAACTAAACTAAAATTCCCTTAACCTTCTAAGACTCATTAATCATACCCTAGATGCTGCAGCTGTCATACAAACTTCTAAAAATGCTTTTCACTCCAATGACCCAACTCTTGTGTCAGGATTTTGTATTTCAGATTATATATTTAATAGTCACAGCTACTGAACTGATAAGATTTAAAAACATTTAAACGCTTAAACCTCAGGGTTCTGCAAAAATATTGAAACTGTGAAATCAGTGTCCTTTAAAATGAAAAATTCAGATAGTAGATAAAGAGAATCTGGCAAATATGATAAACAATACTACAAGAAACTTCATTACTTCTAAGCAGATATCTTGACTTCTGAGAAATAACTCAGATTTTCAGATTTTAAATTATTGATAGCAGTACTTATTTAACATATTTAGAAAGAAAAATAATCAGATAATCTGGGACAATTCTCATCTATGCATCTCTCCTACATAAATTATAAGGTGTTAGAAAATGTCATGGCCTATGCGTGCCTCCTGAACACAGTAAGTCTGTTAATTCTGGTCCTTATGTGTAAATTTCTCACAAAATAAAAGCCTTTATTTTTCTACCAAGATAAGACCTCTGCCAAAAGAATCTTATTATGTATATTTTGTTAATATTTTTAAAATATTTTCTTAGATTGCTAAAACTTTACCGTCTATAATATAACAGAAGACATAAAAGTTTTAATACACATTTATATGCCATTGCTTCACTTTTGAAAGGTTTAAATTCAAAAATGTGTATTACTTGGTAGTATATTGTTCAGAGCTATATTACAATTAAAAATTTTAAAGGTGGACCAGTGATCCAGTTGGATGCATATTTTACCTAGTATAAACTGTGATAAGATGTGCTTTCTGTGCCTGTCACACAATACATATTGTGTATGAGGAAAACCATTAGAGTTTTATGAGGCAATTTGAACTGCCTGTAAAACTGCTGAGGGCAAAACAAGTTGGATTTTTAACAACAGAGAGTCAAGCAGAGAATGTGGTGCTTTCACTGACAATTGTCATTGTTCCACATAAAAACGGGATCTGTTTTTCAGATGTGAAATAAACATCAAACAATTATGATACGCATTCTATTTGTTTGAAAAGCATGATCTCCAAGACTTCTTTACAGGAAGTATTTCCATGTGGTTTTTGACAAAAAAAAAAATAAAAAAATAAATGAACCAACCACCTCAAAAAAGCAAAGTTCAGGTAAAGTCTGTCATATCTATAAAAAGAGAATGAAAGTGTCATTTTTTTCTATTCAAGTACTTGCAAAGTAATAGTTGCAGAGCCCCTGTACTAATCACCATAGCAATTACATAGAAATTATATTTCACAGGCATTCGTCACTCTATTCTGAGTAATCTTAAGGCATTGTACAAGCCACATTTCCATAAAGTCATTGGACAAGAAAGTCTTTCTTAAATGTATTACTAAAGCTAATAGTGGGTTTTGTGTGTTCTAAGAAATCACATCCCCAAGTTCCTTGAGTTTCAATAAGACTTCGTTTCTTCTGCCCGATACAACAGGCATGTGATTCCTCCTTATGACAGTTATAATTTTTTACACAATGACTCCTTCTCATACATTAATTTATTTATTATTTCCCCTTTACCAGGAGTCAGCCTTGGCAGCCTTCTCACCTCACACCAGTATTTACATTCATGCTGGGGCTGGCACTGTGATTTCTGCAGGGCCATGAACCTACAGAGAGTGGGTACCTCCTAGTAGCTCCTGATCTGGACCAGGTGGTTGGGTTTGTCTCCATCACAAAGAAATTTGAACAGATGTCTCTGGAGCAGGGGGAAAGCACAGGGTGGATGCTCATGTACCTCCTAGCTCACACTGTGTCACAGCGCAGGGATGATGGCAATCACTTTGAACCACTCAGGCAAGCTGTGATTGAGAGGTTTCATCCATGACATTTAAATTTATTGCCTCATCAGAAAAATGCTTAAAAATACCAATTACTGTTAAAAAAACCAATGACTGGGGAGGTGGCTTAATAGAAATCTTGTGTTGTAGTCCCCATTTTCACTTACTTGTGTAGAGTTCACCAGTGAGTTCCTCATAAATACTTCCATTTACTATCACTATAATGATGGCCACAATAGACACAGTGGGGAATTGCAACAGTATTATTACAGCAGCAATATTAAAGTGTATGAAACACATGGGTATATTTGTAACACATTCATGTAAGAAAAAATATTCTACTCCAGTCTTCCAGTTTTTTTGTTGTTGTAAGCCAGTGAATGTTTATGAATGATTTCTTCCAATGAAAAAGTTATTGCTTAGTTATGTTAATACTTATAGATGGGGGTTAGGAGGTAGGGATGGCTAAAAATCTTTGAAGGGCGTTGTTTCCTTTAGACTTGCTTATTTTTCATGGCCAAACTAATTCTCTCTATTTTCAAGCAGGGTCTATGTCTAATTGGTATTTGTGGGTGACATGACTCCTACTACGTTGCTTTTATGAACTTAGACACATGAGAATAAATTTCTATTCATCACTTAGAAATTTCAGCCATTTTGTGTAATGTAATGTCCATCCAGACCTGTTGGCCTTGGATATTTATACATTTTTGTTGTTGTTGTTGTTTATATGCTAGTGTAAGTCTTTATAAATAAAATAACCTAAAAGAACAATTTTAACCTGCTTCTTTTCTATGACCAAAACCTAAATCTCAAAAAATTCATATCAAATGATAAATTGTTTATATTCTTTCAAGAAGAGGAAAACATTTCTTATTTCCTGTTATCAAACCCCATGGTTTTAATTTCAAAAGAATAATAACAGTAGCAGAGTAATGCAAATGAGTTAATTCTCATCTGGTATAAATACATAATGCAGAAAAACTTGATGAGTTTTCACCTTCCGTGGATTCTCAGACATGAAGTGTAAACCACTGCAACAGGAAAGTTTGCTGCAGGAGCACCAGCTGACTCTTGGCTGTGGAAATACAAATGATGCTTCTGTAGCAGACAATTAAAGATATGCACAGCAGGGAAGGAGAGGTAATGTTTGAGATCCACTGTCCAAATGATCATAAATTCTAAGCTCTTTGCACTCTAGGACAGTAATTGATAATATTAAAGTAAGGTAACTATTAATAATTGCCAGATGACTTAATTTGCGTACCTCTGTAATCTTAATTACAATCTCAGCAAGAATGTCACCTTTTGAACAGACAGATGAATAAAGAATGAAAAATCAGGTCTATAGGAACTATCTCTTGGTGTCATCTAGTGGTTACATTCCCATACTGCAAAAAGGAAATTGTGTAGTTTTGGTTGTGTGTATATATCTCTATACAACTAGATATAAAAAAAACTCATGTGAACACCCACACACGTATAAAAGATGTTCGTTTCTGACTGAGTGGAGTAAAGGAAGCTGCCATTTTTAGCAGACAAGGCAAGAGTAGCCCTTCTCTGCTCTTCACCCAGGCCTTTTTGCTGTGTCTTCTTATGAGGTCAAGACACACCAACAGAGAGCTCAGTTAGCATACACTGGTGTGAAGGTGCTGTCTGCTGCCCCTTTTAGCCTGCTTGGCTGAGCGACTGGGTGTTGTCAGAGAGCATCCTCTGCCAACACACAAGGTATTTCCGTACGGGTGACTGAGTAGCACTAAGGGGATGCTGACAGATTGAAGTGACATGCCACAAATCTGATTGCACATGGCACTGGAGGAAGGCAGAGCAAGAAAGGAGCATCCCCTGTCCCTCCTGCCAGCTCTGTCTGCCTCTCCCTGCTTGAGAAAAGAATGGTATGGCTGACACTGAAATAGGCAGCACTGCAAGAAATGCACTGCCATGGGGGTGTTGAAGTGACTTTGAAAAGAAAAGAAAAAAAAATTTATTACAGTTTTTAACTTTTAATATAACTCTACTGGTAAAATGAAAGGCAATAATCCTATGGATAGGGTGAAAATAGATTAAAACACAAAATTTGCTAGAGGTACCACTCAGGAATATACAAGGGATATCCAAATTTGCAAGTCCTTTCTCAAGAATTGGGCTTAAAACCAGTGAGTTGTCCACAACTATGCCACAAGGACTGTAATCTGTTTTGTTGAAACAGGGAAGGGAAATTTTTTTGTGGGGTTTACTAAATGTTAAGCCATTAAAAAAAAAAAAATTTGAACATTGATAAAATCTAACTTTTATTTGAGTTTAGCTATCTTGCCAGTATTTTGCTCAGATAGTTAAGAATCTATATGTGGATACCGTCACCCATACTTCAAAAAATTGATCAACCTTGGTCCAACCTGGGTAAACTATTCAAAAAATAAAAGTATATAAATTAACTCAAACCCCAATATTCACTATACATAGTTTTCAAGAAGTGTTCCAATTATGGAAAATGGGAATCTGAAAATAACACATTGCTTGAAAATTTGTAAAAATGATTTTTCGATTTCAATTGACTGCATGGGAAGATACACACAGATTCATGTTCCTTGTGTCTCCTTCCTAGCAGGGTAAAGAAAGCAAATACTGAGGAACATAATCTTTGAGAGATTTTAATGCTGAGTGACAAGATGGATTCAGCACCAAGAAAGATTGCCAGTCTGTCTACCTCCCAAAGAGTTCTGGAGCCAGGTCTGTATATAAATAAGAAACCATGAAGCAGACAGTCACATTATGCTCCAGCAGACAAATAAACTCTAAGGCACCACTGGCAGAGCTGCACTGAAAAGCAGCAAAATGCTCAAGACCCCATCCATCCTTCCGCTCACACAGCTACTGGGGTCACTGCTGTCATAGACACAAGATTTGCCAATCTAGTACTGGAGCCTTCTAGACCTCCTAAACACAAGGTCTGAATCTGTGTAGCTGTACTTGTGGGTTTTCCTTCACTTTTAGCATTTCGCTGGCTCATAAGAAGCCCCACTTCAAGCTGGAGTTCAGTAACATTATGCATGGCACATACATCTAGCATCTAGAGACTTTTAAAAAATTCAGCCTGAAATGCTTTTACATTTTAAACCTGATTAGAAATAACTCATTCAGATGGATGTTATGCAAGGGCACTAAAATATTTACTATGCTGTATAAAAATAACTGCTCCAAATACTGAATTTTAGCCATAGGTAGAGAGGGAAACTATCCAACTAAACCAGCAAAGAAATTAGAAAGAAAGAAGACAAATTATACAACTACATATGCTTTATCAGACTGATTAAAATTCACCTGCAAGAATATTTTTTTATTTGTTAAGGTTACCTCATAAATTGTCACTAATATCTTGACTACAGAAAATCATTGAAGCAAGTGTCTTTTTGCTTGAGTAAACTATAGGAAACATTTTTATATAGGCATAGAGAGAAGCAGTCCCTTATTAGTCAAGAAGCTTTCATCTTCTTCCCTTTTTTTGAATCAGAGATTACAGCAACAACATTAAATCTCTTCAACACGAATGAATAACCCTACAATATTATCAGAATGTACTCAGTTATTTCTCTTCTTATTTTTCTGGCATATATTCATGATATCATTGAAGTGATATTTGCTATACATATCAAGGCAAAAAGCTTGCTGCAGTTTCCTGTGTGCCAGGCTGCAGCACAGGCCCAACTCTTGTGTGTGCTTCAAGGAGTCCTCTGCTCCTTAGTGGGAACACCAAGATCCTCCACTGCATTTGTGACAAGGCTGGGAACATCGTGCTGGGAGAACCTGTCCCACCCAACAAGGGCATACAGGGGTTGTCTTTCCTTGTGGTTTTGACCTGGCAACACAACTGTGTCTTAGTTCTCTCAACAGAACATTTAATCTAATGTTAGATTTAGAAATATTTAATGAAGTGCATTAAATGGACATACACCTACCATTGCATACAATGGGTACATACACCTGTAGTTATTGTTCTAAATTGCCCATGGCTATAGCTAAATATTGACATGCATTTTTTTTAAACAACTTTAGCAATTTCTTTCCCATGTGTCAATATTGCATCCCGGTGTCTTATAATTGTTAATGGAATTTCTTTATGAAAATGAACCTAAAGCTGAGACTTGGTAATTTGATTGCAAAGTCAAAATTATAAAAGATGTCCAAAGAAATATCAAGAATAATAGGATTAAAGTCTTGATTTCGCTTTTCTTTCTGGCTTAATCCTTGATAAAGCAGTTCCATTTATTCTGAAGGGATGAACTGAAACTAGGTGGAACAATACAGTTTTCATGTGCCTGTACCTGAGAGCTGAAAATGAGAGCAAGAGTCAGGAAAGACTGAGGTAACAGGAATTTACAAGACAAGATATGTAGAAGTGCAAAGATGGAAATAAGGAAGATGCTTCTTTAAAAAAACCCCAAAATCTTCTGTATAAAGATTTAAGAAATACTCTTTTACAGTGGAAACCCATATTTTTTATCAAATAATAACAAAAACAGAAATCACATAAAATATATACGTATACAGATAGTTTATTATTATTCATTACTAGAAATAATGCTTCACTCACAAAAACATATTGTATACATGAGCAGAATACTCACCATCTGCTATAATTGTGTTATCTTCTTTTTTAATTCAAGCATGCTGTTACAAGTAGACTGTACATAGCTTAAAGCAAATGATTTTTTATTGTTTCTGCTTGTGGGAGATCTGCAGAACTATTTAAACTGTATATAAACAGATTTTTTTTTCTATGTGCATGCAAACTAATTTTATCTCATAAAATGTCATCAAGAGACATAATTTGGTCACTAACTGCCATTTATATGATATAACATGCTATTTTACACTGACAAGTTACAGCCTTAATCAAATTTGTGTAGAAAAAATAATAGTCAGAAAAATCTGAGGGTATGAGTTTGGATTTATTTTAAGAAAATGGAACACATTTCTGGTAGAGAGCTCTTGGAATTTTCTAGTCTTAAGACTTAGAAACTTTGACAAAAATGCATTCTGTTAATGGCAGGACTCAAAAAAACTGCCTAAATAACAAAACAAGCTAATTCAGTCATTATTTCAGTTGAAGACACTGAGTTTCTCCTAATCTAAGACCTAATGATATCCACAAAAAATACAGTAAAATTTCCTAATCTGACTGGAAGAAATATATTATTTATTCTTGTTCTCTATGCTGCTCCTCTACTTTCATCCAGCCTTTAATGCATCAGTTCCAAAAGGGTTGTTTTACTGCGCTTCCCAAATATAAAATTAAGTTAAAGGATCTCTACTTCTTTCTAAAGATAAATTGCATTAAATGTTGACCCAGAGGCAATGTGATATAATAAAAATACTTTTCTTAACTTTTCTTCTGCGTAGTCATAACCTGACTTTTCTCTAAATACAGAGAAACCAAGGTTATTACTCAGGAACTGAAGTACTAACAACCTTTTCTTTTTTGTCATATTTAACATTGCCATGTAGAAATAGCAAAAAGCTATATACTGTCCACTCTTCTTCTTGATGTTTAGCACCTTATGTGAATAATCTCACTGGAAGAAAAAAAGATATGTTTCTATTACCCACTTTAGAAATGAAACTCGACTGTATAGGATATCTCATAATAAATATTGTAATGAGAATACCTTTAAAACTTCATTCAGAGCAGCAAAGATCACTGCTGGGTTAAGTGCCTTGTATGCTTCTTTAAAGAAATTAATTTCTGCCTTGTGACATCCAAAACAAGCTGAAAATTTTAAAGTATTACATATGCTCAAAAAGGTCTTATTTATTGAATAAGAAGAGCATAATTATGAATAGCAAAATTCAAGACACAGATAATATATTTGTGGTTCTAGTTATACAACAGAATCTTCAGAAATTATATTTTATATTCTCTGGTGTCATTTCTGATGACATATTATATATAATACTAGTGACTAACAATAGTTACTCCCTACTTCAATAGTGTTATCTCAGTTAAAAAGACTTTTTAAATTGAATTTCCTACATCAAGTTTTCTAATTTAGAAACAATGCCAGACGAAAGTTTAGGTTAAAACCCAGAGGATTAATCAAAGTCCACTGAGTAAAAATATTCTTGTATTTTGATTATGTTCTGATCATTTGTTAGCTTTGTATAAATATAAAAAATTCTATCAAATTTTTCTCTATATGAATTATTTGTTTAAACTCATTTGTCCATGCTGAAGCTGATCTTCTTGGGCTCTATTAGCATAGCAGCTGAAGTGGGACTTTGTTGTGTATTGAATTTTTTTTTCCTAGTAATATTAGTCCTAAATGAATGTGTCTCAAAATGTGTAATGATTTTCTCTTGCTCAATCTATCTCTGATTTTCTATTTCTTGCATGCAGCATGCCTTTCTACTCAAGTAAGTAGATACACACTTTTTATTTAGACACAGATGTCTTCTCACCAAATCCGTTGGTATCCTTTGGTCTGCACTTGATCGATTAAAGTTCAGGTATGGAAGGGGCCTGCAGCTGCCTCTCTAACCTTTAGACTATAGTATAAAGTTCACCTAAAGTCTTTGGATGTGATTGTTTCTGCATGTTTTGTAGGGCCTTAATTTCTCACATTTGAAAAATATTTGTTGAAAAGCCATTAAAACCACTAATTGAAAACAAATTTCCTTATATTTCGCAGTAAGTTAGTAAGGGACAGGAATTAATACTCTAATTTTTCTCATGCATTCACATTTCTAGAAAAGTTGTTCATAATCAGTACCAGAGCAGCCACCACCAGTGTCCAAATTCAGTCTCAGCTATATAGTTTCATATCTTGTCACTTATCCACATACATAAAAGTGATAATATCTGTATTCAAGTGCATCATTAAAAATTTGATTTTTTTTTTTTTTTTCTGACGGTAAACATACTTATTGCTGCAATCATAATCTTTCCTCTACTTTCTGCATCAGCTGAATCTACAATGATGTTCTAGATCTATGTGTAGTACATATACAAGACAAAAGTTTGGAAAGTATTCCAGTTAATATATTCCAGGGTGGGAAGACCAGAAAACTGAGTTATACTCTCCTCTGTTTGTACTAAGGATAAATCTGATCAAGTAAATTATCTGGACCATTAATCTGATAGACTAAAATTAATACACGTCACACCCAAGTATAATTCTTTTCACTAAATACTATTAATGTTTAATTATCTTGAAATATAAAAAATGCTTAGTGTCTTTTGAAAAATAAGTGTATCTCTCTATATATGCATATATCCCATTTATATACACAGAAAGTGAGTGATATCAACGTAGAATCACATGTTAGTAATATTATTATTTAAAAACTTTGAAAATGTCACAGAATGACAGAATTGACTCCATCCCTTCAGACACTTACAGACATAGATGATGTCCCCTCTCACCAGTCTCTTCTCAAGGCTGAACAGGCCTAGCTCCCTCAGCCATTCCTCATAACAGAGATGCTCCAGTTCCTTGATCATCTTTGTAACCTTCCACTGGACCCACTCCAGGAGTTCCATGTGTGCCATACTGAAGAGCCCTGTACTGGACACAGCTCTCCAGATGTGCCTCACCAGAGGCTGAGCAGAGGAGCAGGATCAGCTCCCTCAGACTGAATCTTCCTGATACATCCCAAGGTGTTTTGGCCCCAGTGAGACACTGCTGGCTCACAGACAGCTTGTTGTCCACCAGGACCCCCAGGTTTTTCTCTGCACTCAGCTTGTGCTGGTGCCTACAGTTCTTCCTCTCCATGTGCAGGACCCTGCACTTTCCTCTGTTCAATTTCAGATTGTTCTTTGCCCATTTCTCCAACATGTTGAGGTCTTCCCAGAATGTGAAGTATGTGGTCAGACCAATCTTTCCAACAGCTAGAAGATAGTGAAGATATTTTGGGGCTCTTTCCTCCTTACACAGTATAGAGCCCAATCCTTGTTGAGTTCTGTTTTTTTTTTTTTTAACCTAAAAACAGTAGTGAATTTATATAATTACTCTTAATCTGGATTTATACAATCAGAAAGAATCAGACACACAAAATCAAGACAATAAAAAAGTTAAGAATTCCCAAAGCAAAGACTTTTAGAATTTTGCAAGAGACACTGTACTCACAGAATTTTTTTCCAGACCATTTTGCATTGATTTTCTCAACGTTTCTAAAAGAATTTTTTTTATGATCCCTAATGATATAACTGTGACATTTTGTCTCAATTTTCTTGAGCCTAGAGTCATAGTCCTGATCTTTGAGCAACAGTGTCTGATGAAAATTAGAATGTAAATGAGCAGTATTATCACATAGACTTACAGCTTCTATAATAATTTAGACAAAGAATTTTTTTATAGTGAATCTCTGAGCAGTCATGGCTAAAGAACTCCAGCATGTCCTTTCCCTGACAAATATTATTAGTGCTAAGTTAAAAGTTTGCCTGCTGTCACTGTGACCTTAGCTGACCCCTTAATTTCTTGAGTTCAAGTCCAATTAACCTTTGGGAAGAAGCACAACTGCTCTAACCAGACAAGTCAATAGAATCCAATAGTAATCATTTCATTTTCTGGTTTGTCAAAGGGCAGTGGTCCCACCTCAACCGTTTCACACAAAGGTGGTAATTTATCAATGTTTAGAATGATCTGTACTGGACCATACCCAGCCCTCTCTCAAGTGCACTAATCAATTAAACAGGCTGTATCTCAGTCATGCCACCCTGTGTGCTGCCACAGAAGAAGGCGCCAGTTGAAAAATTACTCTCCTCTTGTGATATTTGCTGGTTTAGTTTCAGGAATGAAAATATTGATATACACATCAAGCTCTTGTTGCCACAAGAGGCTTGAACTAGATCTATGAGAGTATGGTGGGAAAACCTGTCTGGTGTGAAAAACTATTTCTCAGCATTGTCTGTCTTCCATCACCTCCTTGTACATGTGTGCCTGCTGTTGAGTTTATTCAGAGTTAGCCATAGTATAACAGAGAAAAAGAGGCCCAGGAGAGTAGGAGGAAAACAGGATTAATTAAAGGTGGCTTCAAGATTAAAAATAGGAAAGAGAAAAAGAAAGGTGTGACAGTGTTCTATTACTTTCTGTCTTTCAGCTCTGTCAGATCTGGGAGAGCAGCCCCAACTCTTACACAAAAACACTGTCCCCTGTTTGGCTCTGTGTGCAGGGGAGAGACACAGTGACAACCACACTGATGGCAAAGCTGGAGTCATACTACAACAGCTGTCTGTGCATGACCATCTGAGTGTTTAATGAAAGCGTGTGAAGAAAAGCTGGATTGTATGGCAGTGGTTTGTTTGTCGATAAAGGAAAAGGGCAGAGGGCAATTTCTGGTGTTGTCAGGTCTAAAGGTTTGGTCCTGAGGCAAACATCATAGTGCTTTATCTTCTCCAAGGTGATGATCAGGTTTTGCTGGGCTCTTGGGAAACAAGAGGGAAATAGGAGCTGTCCTAAGATCTAGGAATGTGGAAATTACATTCTTCTTCCCAGAGCAAGCAAAGACAAGAAAAATTTTGGATGAAAAGGCAGAGCAATAACCAAGATGCTGA